>NC_054371.1:211919802-212233240 GCF_017654675.1 Xenopus laevis | reverse complement strand
GTTATCCGGAAAACCCCAGGTCCCGAGCATTCTAGAGAACAGGTCCCATACCTGAATTATATTAAACACAAGTAATTTTGTATCTATTACACATTGATGTAACCAAGTATTCCCCAGTATCCTTGAGATTATGAACAGTGTTTCAATTAAGTTTATACAGTTGATAAGGTTACATTTTAAGTGGTAACTATAAGTGTGAGAAGCATATATCTGAAGAAATCCTAGATAAGGCATAGAAAGCAAGAAGTTTCATACAGTCACAAACAAGGTTTCTTTTCTTTTTCGTCTTTGAATTAAATTTATAACTGCAGGTAAAGTTGACTTAGAGATCATATGGAATTCCTTGGATTTTACACTCCAATAATTCAGCCCTAATTTATACTCAGCCTCTTTAACCCACATTATCTTGTACCTTCTCTGCTCGTCTCTTGCAGATCCCCTCTTAAATGACTTTGACACCTTACACATGGATTGATATTCCTTTTTGTTGGTCATTTGACATATGAGCTGAATGTTGTGTATATATATATATATATATATATATATATATATATATATATATATATTTCTATCAGAGAAGACCACAGCTTCATTGTAATCGGCTTGAAAAAGGAACTAAATGTTCTGAAAGCTCGCTATGATTATATTAGTTAGCCAATAAAGGTATCACCTTTATACCACTTTTGTTATTTATTTATTTTTTTTATTTCAAAAGGGTTGCCCATGTAATATTAAATTTATAGCGTTACTCCTTGAGTGTCTGGGCATATATCTTTTGTTAAGGAGTTGAATTCCTTTTTAGTAATAAAACTTTCTGAAAGCACATGACCAGGCAAAATGACCTGAGATGGCGCCTACACACCAATATTACAACTAAAAAAAATACACTTGTTGGGTTAAGAAAGAAATTTTACATGGTAGAGTGATTTATCTACGCTGTAAACAGTGTTATTTAAAAATAAAAACGAAATCATGACAGAATCCCTTTAACTCAGCAATAATGACGTATTGAGAGAGAGATATGGAGTATTTCTTTTTTGAGACCTGATTTTGGGTGATTTTGTTCTCATTCATTTGAAGGCAGTAAACAAAAGACAAACACCAAAAAAGTCCCTTGCTTGATACTCACATTGGCTTCTACAGAATATCCTGAGGGGTAGAACTCGGCAGCATTCACAGACAGATTTGAGAGGAGTCTCCCAGGATCTGCAGGCTGTGCTTTGGATACGGCCATTGAGTAAGTGTGAGGAGACAACTGGGCCGGTGGTGAAGACCTTTCCTGACTTGTCTGTGCTAAAGAGCCAAGATAATATGAATAAGGTCAGCTGAGTTGTGAAGTAGCAACTATATTCCAGGACACAACACAGTAGGGCAAACAAAACAACTACACAAACTAGGAGGCGAGTACCAAGGACGTCAGTAAGGGAAAAACTCATTGTGTAGGACGAATATACATAAGAAACAGACATGTACTGAGTCAATGGGAAAGTGATGTGAAGCTTTATATTCCCTTTAGAAAGTGATTTACCAACAATGCTTATTGTCTGTTCGCCTTTAAATTCATGTTAAGTATGATGTAGAGAGTGATATTCTGAGACAATTTGCAATTGGTTTTCATTTTTTATTATTTGTGTTTTTTGAGTTATTGAGCGTTTTATTAAGCAGCTCTCCAGTTTGCAGTTTCTGCAATCTGGTTGCTTAGGTCCAAATTTATGGGAACAGAGCCCCAGGGGGTGAAGAAATACACCCATATCCTTAAAGGGGGCAGTTGGCCTTTGAATTAAGTTTTAGTATGAACAGAGTCATATTCTAAAATGAATTTGCAATTTGTTTTCATTTTTTATTATTTGTGTTTTTTGAGTTATTTATCTTTTTATTCAGCCGCTCTCCCGTTTGCAATTTCTGGAATCTCTGTGCTAAGGTTCCAATTCCCCTAGCAACCATGCATTGATTTGAATAAGAGACTGGAATATGAACAGGAGAGGGTTTGAATAGAAAGAGGAGTAATAAAAGTAGCAATAACAGTAGCCTTAAAGAGCATTTGTTTTTATATGGGGTCAATGACCCATTTGAAATCTGGAACGAGTCAACAGAAAAAGGCAAATAATTTAAAAACTATAAAAAAAAAAAGCCAAAATGAAGGCCAACTGAAAAGTAGTCATTCTACAACATACTAAAAGTTAACTTAAAGGTGAATCACCCATTTGAATGCACAAGAGAAAACAGATATACAAAGTAGAGAAATGTGTAGATCACTTTTAATTAATATCCAAAATGTACATTGATTATATCTGCAGTGTACATATTACATTATCTATATACAAGTACGGGACCGGTTATCCAGAATGCTCAGGACCTGGGCTTTTCCCAAAGATCCATAATTTGAATCTTCATACCTTAAGTCTACAAGAAAATCCTGTAAAAACATTAAATAAAAAAACAATAGGCTGGTTTTGCCTGCAATAAGGATCAAGTACAAGCTACTGTTTTATTATTACAGAGAAAAAAAAGATAATTATTTTTAAGATTTTTATTATATGGAGAAAATGGAGTCTACGGGAGATGGCCTTCTTTTCAAGCTTGGAGCTTTCTGAATAATAAATCCCATAACTGTACCTATCTATATACAAACATATTTTTATATTCAAGACATCAATTTTACAGATTAAAACAGTTCTTTAAATTCCCAAAGTGAAAGTTTGAAAGACTTTCGTTTGTGCCACCGGTCCTGCAAGTACTTAATGTTGACAAAAGATGCCACACAAAGGGCTAATCTCAGTGCATTTCAACTGGCAAGTCCTGCATGCCAAGTGCTCAGCTATGCCAATCGGTTGACTGATGCAAATAATACCGGAACACATAAAAAAAAAGGGAGGGTGGAGTGGTCTGACATTTTCGGAATGAAGTCACCAGCCCGGATTTTCCAATCAATGTAACAGTCTCTTACAGGCTTCACATGGAGAAAGGCAGGCAAACAAACAAATTGCTTTGTGGTTCACATTTAAGTTAACTTTTAGTATATACAATGGCTAATTTTGAAGGACAAGGAAAGTTTAACTAAAAAAATAGTCTAGAAATGTTGTACATTATGTTTTGGGCTTCTGTACCAGCCCAAGGCAACCACAGCCCTTTAGCAGTAAAGATCTGTGTCTCCAAAGATGCCCCAGTAGCTCCCCATCTTCTTTTCTGCTGATTCACTGCACATGCTCTGTGCTGCTGTCACTTACTGAGCTTAGGGACCCACTCACAATATACAGTACACATAGAATAGAAATGTCACAATATAAGGCTGATTAGTAATTAATACAGATAATTACTACATGGCAGCACAGAAACCAGTGCAATTAGCATCAGAATTTAATAATCAGCCCTGTAGCATCAGCTTATATTACAGACCAACCTCATTTTCTGCTGGATAATTAGTGACGAGCCCTAAGCTTAGCTTCTCAACAGCCAATCAGAGCCCACTGAGCATGTGAGTGTCACAGACACTTTCCAAGATGGTGACCCCCTGTGACAAGTTTGAAGTCCTGGATCATTGCTGCTATTGACAAGCTGAAAATTTAGGCTGTTGCAATAAGTTCAGTCTATAAAACATGGTGTTTTCAGCCATATTAATTTTTAGGGTACGGGGGGGAACAAGGAGTGGGGACTATGGAGGGTATGGGTTTTCATTAGTTTGGGGGTTTAGTTCTCCTTTAAAGGCAGCTATTAGAATTGATTCAATAGTTCCTAATATTCCACAGATACTGCTAAGAAATGTATCAACTAATTGTATCAACTAAATGTAGCAAATTGTAACAGTTCAGAATCTGCTCCTCGATCACTGAGCTGCCAGAATGAAAAACCTGAGACAGGAACATTCAAATTTAAACTTACATTTTGGGAAAACAGTAAAAAATAAAAGATGGAAAGCAAGTGAAAAAAAGTATTTGTTTATGGGGAACAATCTGAAAACGACAACTGAAAAAAAGTGTTTTGAAGGTGAACAACCCCATTAAGCAACTTTCAATTTGGTCTTCATTTTTTCTTTTTTACAGTTTTTAAATTAGTTATCTTCTGACTCTTTCCAGCTTTCAAATGGGGGTCGCTGACCCCAAGACAAATGCTACAGGCTACAAATGTATTGTAATTGCTATATTGTATTGCTCAGCTTGCTATTCAGGCCTCTCCCATTCATATTCCAGTCTCTTATTCAAATCAGTGAATGGTTGTTAGGGTAACTTGAACCCTAGCAACAAGACTGCAGAAACTGTAAACTGGATAGCTGTTGAATAAAAAGCTAAATAACAAAAAAACACCAATTACTTTATCTTAGTAACAGTTAACTCAAATGTGAACAACCCCTTTAACTTTCTGATGCATACACAGACCCTGAGCATGGGAGCTATGCTCAGCAAAATTTGACTGGGAGTGTAGCATTACTGGTGATGTTGCTCATAGCAACCAGTCAGATTTTGCTTTTCTTTTCTAAAAATCGAGTTGCTGATTGGTTGCTCTGGGCACCATCACCGGGAATGCTTCACTCCGCTTTTTACACAGCATGATAAATAGACCCCTTATTGTTATTGCTGCATTTGATTACTCATCTTTCTATTCAGATCCTCTCATATGCCAGTCTCTTATTCGAATCAGTGCATGGTTGCTAGGGTAATTTGGATCCTAGCAACCATGTTGCTGAAATTGCAAAGTGGAGAGCTAGCTGCTGAATAAAAAGCTAAATAACTGAAAAACCACAAATAATAAAAAATAAAACCAACTGCAAATTGTCTAAGAATATCATTCTCTACATCATACTAACAGTTATCTTAAGTCCTTATGTGTAAATTCATGCTCGCCACCTAGATCACGAGAATATTCCAATCTAAAGAGCTAAATGGCATGTTTATAAAAGGAGGGTATTTTTTTTTTCTGCCTGAGAAATGTCTCATTGCAATGTTATTGCCAAGTAAAACTATGGAACCGTAGTTATTGAAATCATCTTCCCCTTTATTCTAGTGCTTTTTGGAATTATAGGATATATGAAATAGGCTATATATATATATATATATATATATATATATATATATATATATATATATATATATATATATATATATATATATATATATATATGTTGGCCTATTATAAGTCTTCTGTACATTTGAATTTAATGTTAATATTTTTAATGAGAGAAATATGGCAATATATATCCTAACTAATCCAGCCCACAGTGTTCTAGACAAGCACAAAGACTCTCTCATTGCTAAACATTAGGCATAGCTTCCCCTTTGCAAGGCATATGACTGATTTCCCAATAGCGAGACACTGAATATGAGAACATACTATTCTAGGAAGCAGCAAAACACTAATCAAACCCAAGGGTTAGCGGAGGGCAGATGCTGGAAGACAGAAGCAAGGGGCACACATTGGATACTGACAGATGGAGGGTTGGCAGATATACATTAGGAGGAATCAATGACGGCTGGTGCCAAGAAAAAGTGACAGGATAAACACAGGGGCACTGGATTGTAATCTCTGTAGTGTAGCTTTAAAGGGGGTTGCTCACTTTTGCATTAACTTTTAGTATGATGTAGCTAGTGGTACACAATTAGCAATTGGTTTTTATTTTTTATTACTTGTGGTTTTCAAGTTATTAAGCTTTTTATTCAGCAGCTCTCCATTTCGCAATTTCAGCAATCTGGTTGCTATGGTCCAAATTACCCAAGCAACCATGCATTGGTTTGAATAATACAATAGATTTAGTCCACTGCTTCCACCTGTGTAAAGTGCTCACTTTCCAATAGGGCCACACCAGTAGACCAACATGTAATCATTCAACATAAAGTAGGATGGAGCACACAGTAAGCAGACTCTGCTGCAATAAATTTTATTCGGATCACAACATGTTTCGGATCTGCATGGATCATTTTTCACTCCATGCAGATCCGAAACATGTGATCCGAATAAAATATATTGCAGCAGAGTCTGCTTACTATGTGCTCCCTCCTACACTATTTTGAATGATGCATTGGTTTGAATCAGAGACTAGAATACGAACAGGAGAGGCCTGAACAGAAAGAAGAATAGCGATAACAATAAAAAGTAGCAATAACAACAAATTTGTAGCATTACAGAGCATTTGTTTTTTAGATGGGGTCAGTGACCCCCATTTGAAAGCTGGAAAGAGTCAAAAGAACGAGGCAAAGAATTTAAAAAAAAAAATAATGAAGACCAACTGGAAAAGTTGGCAATTCTATAACATACTTAAAGGGATACTGTCATGGGAAGAAAAAAAAATGAATCAGTTAATAGTGCTGCTCCAGCAGAATTCTGCACTGAAATCCATTTCTCAAAAGAGCAAACAGATTTTTATATTCAATTTTGAAATCTGACATGGGGCTAGACATTTTGTCAATTTCCCAGCTGCCCCAAGTCATGTGACTTGTGCTCTGATAAACTTCAATCACTCTTTACTGCTGTACTGCAAGTTGGACTGATATCACCCCTCCCCCCCCAGCAGCCAAACAAAAGAACAATGGGAAGGTAACCAGATAGCAGCTCCCTAACACCAGATAACAACTGCCTGGTGGATCTAAGAACAACACTCAATAGTAAAAACCCATGTCCCACTGAGACACATTCAGTTACATTGAGAAGGAAAAGCAGCAGCCTGCCAGAAAGCATTTCTCTCCTAAAGTGCAGGCACAAGTCACATGACCAGGGGCAGCTGGGAAATTGACAAAATGTCTAGCCCCATGTCAGATTTCAAACTTGAATATAAAAAAAATCTGTTTGCTCTTTTGAGAAATGGATTTCAGTGCAGAAGTCTGCTGGAGTAGCACTATTAACTGATGCTTTTTGAAAAAACATGTTTTCTGATGACAGGATCCCTTTAAGTTAACGTAAAGGTGAACCACCCCTTTAAGGCATAAATTGGAGGTCAAATGTTCATTTACGCCAGAAAATCATTTAAGCACCTAAATGTCAGTTTTTGTAAAGGCCACCCGACAGCAAAATGTGTGTTTTATTTTAACATCAGGAAGTTGGAGCAACGCAATGTACCCCAATTGGACTCCATGTTTATGAACTGGAGGAGATCACATAAAACATGGTCATTAACTCCATAAGCCTTATGCCAACTTCCAACAATTCTACACTGTTCCAACAAATTTGTCCAGACTTTTTTTTTATTCTGGATTCTTAAAGGAGAACTAAACATAAAAACACTGGTGGCACAAGAACCGTCAAGAACTTGATTGCAATGACTGCAGTGGAACGGCACAGGGGATTGGCGGTTACAGGGGATTGGTGGGTCACGGGGTATTGAGGGTAACAGGGGATGGGCGGGCCACAGGTATTGAGAGTCAGAGGGGATTGGTGGGTGACTGGGGATGGGCGGTTACAGGGGGATGGGCGGGTCACAGGTATTGAGAGTCAGAGGGGATTGGCGGGTCACAGGGAAGATGGCTGTGACACACTCTGCAGAAACTAACAATGCCAATGCAAGTGTATAAAAGAAAAGAAGTGCCAGCCCAGGGTACAAGGTCAGCGATTACAGTCCCTGAGGGCACCCAATAAATTGGTATAACCATTAATTTTAGATTTAGTTCTACTTTAAAACCAATAAAAAAAAACTCTTCCTCCAGATTACTGTGAATCCCCCTCCCTCCTGCAATGTGTGTGAAGTCCATCCTGCAGCCTTCAGCTATTGATGGACCACAACTCCCAGGATCCTCTGCGTCACATACAGAGAGACAATTACCTGCTCCTGCATCTCCTCCTCCTCCAGGCGGCCCAGTGCGAGGCGGCCTTAGTGGCTCCTGCTGCTGTTGTTGCTGCTGTTGTTGGCTCCCCACGGCTTTGGCTCTCCCAGGCTCATCCCCAGCACCCAAGGCCCCGCTGAAGGCCGGTATTTTCCCTCCCTCCGCCGCTTCTACTCCCCACCCGCGACCTCTCCCCCCTCCCGACCCACGTCCTCTGCTCCTCCCGGCCCCAGGGGCCCGCTCAAACCCATCAGACATAGCGCTGTAACAAGCTCCGTGCTCCAGCGGCAATAGCCCCCAGGGCCCCGAACGATCACAATTCTAACCCGCCCCCTGTCACAGTCACACATTAAGTTATTGGCGAAACCCAATAAGTCAGCGCCACCTGCTGCCCGGAGGAGCCAGAAATGAAAGTAAACACAGCTCGTCTTCCTTCTGCACCACCGCGATATACGTAGAGCGCCACCTACAGTCCGGAGGTCGTCTATTCAGCCAGCGGAGAGAAGTGCAGCTGCTGTTATTGGGCAGCACTGAGTTATTTCCTAACAGCTCCGGAGACTGTCAGCTCAGGGATCTGATCTCTTATTTACAATATTTGCTAGAGGCGCCACTGATTAATACATTCTTTGAGTCCATATGAGCAGGCAAGGCAAATAGTGGCCTAATTAATAGCAGCATTCCTCTATTTGCAATTAAATCAAGCGTGTGGGCTGCATGGGGACATCCTTATATTCCCTCCCCTTATATATCCTTATAATACACAAGAGCCTATACACACTAACATACAGTCCCTTCCCCTAAAACCACCTTGCCTTACTATACCCATCCCAGGTATACAGCCCCTTCTGTTCATACCAGCCCATGTTTCTCAATGCAGTTCCTACATTTCCCTTCACTTATATGAGTAAATGTTACTATTTATTTGCATACCTCCCAACATTTTGGAAGTAAAAAGAGGGACAAAAATGTGTTCTGCATGTAGTGCAGCAATTTTTTTGACCACACCCATTTTAGTGGCCACACCCCGTAATTACCATGTTCATTATAAGAATTTAAAAATATTTCTCCTTATCTAAACTGTTAAAATTACTTATTTTCTTATCTCAAAATTGTTACAAAGTATCTTATTTGCACCTGTTAGCTGTACTGGCCTCTCTGCCAAAAGCCAATTAAGTTAGAAACTTTGTTTCTTTTTCTGGCAGTGCAAAGAAAAGAGGGACTTTCCAGTACAAATGAGGGACCTCAGATTGAGGTGTCAAAAGAGGGACTGTCCCTCTGAAAAAGGGACAGTTGGGAGGTATGTATTTGCATCTGTAGGGATATCTCTGCTGCAGCAAGCACATGACTGCGAGTACAGAGCAGCCCAGCAACACATACAGACTATATGCCTGTTTCACAATTCCGTGTCACTTAAAGGGGTGGTTCACTTTTAAGTAAACTTTTAGTATGTTATAGAATGGCCCATTCTAAGGGCTCTTACTCACTGGCGTTCTGACCTGGGCTCCCCTGCGTTAGGTTTTTTGACGTTCAGCCGCAGGGGAGCGCAGGAATAGACGCATGTCATTATTTCAAATGGGGCTGTACTCACTCAGGCGCGTGTAGGCGCCGAACGCAGTTTGAGACGCAACATGCTGCATTTTTCCTGCGTTCGGCGCCTACACGCGCCTGAGTGAGTACAGCCCCATTTGAAATAATGACATGCATCTATTCCTGCGCTCCCCTGCGGCTGAACGCCAAAAAACGGAACGCAGGGGAGCGCAGGTCAGAACGCCAGTGAGTAAGAGCCCTAAGCAACTTTTCAATTGTTCATCATTATTTATTTTTTATAGTTTTTTAATGATTTGCCTTCTTCCTCTGACTCTTTGCAGCTTTCAAATGGGGGTCACTGACCCCATCTAAAAACAAATGCTCTGTAAGACTACAAATGTATTGTTATGGCTACTTTTTATTACTCAACTTTCTATTCTATTCCTCTCCTTTTCATATTCCAGTCTCTTATTCAAACCAGAGCATGGTTGCTAGGGTAAGTTGGACTACTAAAATTGCAAACTGCAGAGCTGCTGAATGAAAAGCTAAATAACTCAAAAACCAAAAATAATAAAAAAAAAAAAATGAAAAGCAATTGCAAATTATCTCAGAATATCCCTCTCTATATATCATACTAAAAGTTTATTCAAAGGTGAACAACCCCAAGCAGCTCTATCAGAAAGCAAGTATCCAGCATGTTTGATTGCGAATTAACAGCGACTCAGGCTCTCCCTCTTTTTACCCTGCTACATGGTATCTTCCTGCTGAAGGACAACAATCCTATGTTTGGTAATAAACTCGCCAGTGCTGGAGGAAGGGTTTTGGCAAATGCCAGAGGGGCTGCTATAAGGTGCCATAGAAAGTCAGTATTTTGTGGGCTGGTGGGGGCTGATTGGGCCTCTGTGTAATTGAAATGTCAGGGCCTATTTTGACCCTCAGTAAAGACCTGCCCAGAGGTCATGAGTCGTGTGTTTATGCTGCACCACATACCCCAGCCCCACACCGTTGCCGGGAGAAAGAAGACAATAAGCTGTGAGCCGGAATCTAACGGCGGCGTCAGGCGATAAGTTGAGTCCCAGACAAGTGACTGACAGAGCGCCGTCAAATGCGCCCCATTTAACCCAAACGCTCCTGTCTCTCCACCCAGTTTCTGGGGCAACAACGATGCAGAACATTCTGCCGCAATCACACGTCGCAGGGCTTCTCCTTTGTTCCCCAGTTACTTGCGAACACTTTATTCTCAGTATTTATTACACTTCATACTGGAGTCGGGATTTTCATTGACAGCTCTAATATAGCCTTTGGGGGGCACCTTTGCCTGGATGTATTAGAGCTGACTTTTTTATTTTTAAAGCAACCGAAACCCTGCCTTTCTACATGCAGGAGTTGTGCTCAAGTCAGTTATTTTGTTACATTCTGTTTGTGCTGGAATCAATAAAGGGGTTGTTCAACTTTCAGGGTGAGGTAGAGAATGATATTCTGAGACAATTTGCAATTGGTTTTCATTTTTATTATTTGTAGCTATTGAGTTATTTAGCTTTTTATTTAGCAGCAGCTCTCAAGTTCAGCAATCTGGTTGCTAGGGTCCTAATTGCCCTAGCAACCATATATTGATTTGAATAAGAGACTGGAATATGAATAGGAGAGGGCCAGAATAGAAAGATGAGCAATAAAATACATTTGTAGCCTTACAGAGCATTTGTTTTTCTAGATGGGGGTCAGTGGAAAGGAGCAAAACAAGTAGATAAATATATACATATAAATATAGAAAATATAGAAATAACGAAAACCAATTGCAAAGTTGTTGCTCCCATGTTTAGCAGCATTAACGGGCACAGCACCAGCCTGAGTACAGCTACATATAGGGGAGATTGGCCTGAAGAAATGCAAAAGCATGCCTTGATCTGCTGTTCCCCTCTCTAGTTGGCTTATGGCAGGATACACTGGTTGAAGGGCTTAGAGGGCATTTTGGTGGATTTTGGTTTTTGTTTTGCCGCTCACCATTATGGAGTTCAGGGTCAGACTGGGGGGGCACTGTAAAAAAATAACCTTGTGGGCCCCACCAGCGCAGACCTGATCCCCACCTAACCTGCTGCCCTCCCTCCTCTGATCGTGGCAAAGTAAGTAAACGGTGCACATGGGGGGAAGGTGATGCACAGGTGGTCACTTTAAATAAAAGGGGTAAGCTCCCCACCTGCAACATACATGGGCGTTGTGCAATTCTCTTAAATTTTCTACATTGCACTGACGAGTGCCGACCGTCTAGAGAGATCTGCACCACCAGGGTAGGAAACATCATAGGAAGGGTGAGAGGTGCGGATCATCTACACACAGAGCCTCTCATATTTTGCCATCCTAGGCCTGGGCCTTTGAAATACAACAACAGAAAAGTTATAGCCTCCTACCCATAGTTTTTTTGGCTGCTCGGGTCAGTGTCCTGCATTTGAAAACTGAAAAGGCAGATAATCAAGGCCAACTGAAAAGTTGCTAAGAATAGGAGGTGACATTATTCAGTGGCCTCTAATAGTCAAGTACTTGTGATGTCACCACTTATCAGTTATAATAATATTCTGCGTAGGAGGGTCTTTTTTGTGACCCATGTGAGTGCTGTTCAACTCTTTTCTAGTTGTGGGCCAGATAGATGACAAAATACATATTTTTTGGTCTGTATTATATTAAAATGAGTCTGTCATTAACAAAGAATCTTCAATACCTTGTAGCTGTGACCCACAGGCCTTCAGTTATGTATAATGTTGTAATATTATTCTACTTGCTTTCAAGGTCATACTATGGGAACAACATTGTTCACCCAGAGGACTGCTAGTTTCACACTCAACACACGGTGGCGCTAACCTGCTGCTTGTGAGAACTTTGAATTTCTGTTTTACTATGAGGCTAGCTATAGGTTGTGCTATAAAGCTTATCAATCAATTTATTATGAAACTATATAGAAACTGAGAGCACAGCAGATACAGTAGTCACTTTTCAGCTGCTGATCTAGATGGTTCTGTTGCTGGAAAACACTTGAGCATGTCAGCTCTCACTTATGTATGCAAAATGTAATCTTAAAGGGGGTGTTCACCTTAAGTTAATTTTTAGTATGTTTTAGAATAGCTAATTCTGAGAAAAATTTTTTGAAACGTTATTTACCTTCTTCTCTTTCCAGCTTTCAAATGAGGGTCACTATAAATAAACAAACAAATGCAATGTTATTGCTGTTTTTTATTACTCATCATTCCATTCAGGCCATATTCCAGTCTCTTATGCAAATCAATGCATGATTGCTAGGGGAATTGCACCCTAGCAACCAGATTGCTGAAATTGTAAACTGGAGAGGCTCTGAATAAAAAGCTAAATAACTCAAAAACCACATATAATAAAAAATAAAAACCAATTACAAATTGCCTCAGAATATCACTTTACCAGCCCTGGGTTCCAAGTTAGCAATAAGAGTCACCGTTGGGTACTTGGGCATGCCCTAGTGAATTTGACATTCACGTTTCTCTGATCTGGGTTCCCCAGAAAAAAAAGGTCTAGAAACCCTGCTCTAAGCGGTCTGCATAAAAATCCAGTAAAATTTGATTATGATGTTCTGTACAAGGTACAAAATGCCAATTTTCGAAATTCACGTGGACTGTGACCCTTTACTTTGGCATATGCCAAAGTAAACTGAATTGTGTTCCTAGTTTTTCTGGCTGGGGATCAAGGATTTTCATTCTGACAGGATAAAAGGACTGCAGAGCATGAATGTTTCCTTCAAAGAAGTTATAGAAAAATTAATTAGTGTAGCCTCATAATGAGAACTTGGTCAATTAAGAAATACATGGTCACAGATAACTCACTTCTTGGCCTGGTTAAAAGTGGAGCATCATGTGCTGTTTGTGAAAAGTACTCTTTATTGTAAACACACAGTCAGTACATATATACAGTATGTATCAGCCCCATTACCCAGGTAACTGCCCACCACCCACTTTTTCTGTTGGTATTTTTTGGATAAAGTATTGGCTTCCACTATCCTGTGAAAGTTCTTGTTTAACTACAGTGCTCTGTAACCCATGAAAGCAGAAGACTAGTGTGTGATTCAGAGAGTTGGGACAACTGGGTGGTTATAATTCGGTTGCCCCTGTTCATTTATACAGTATCTCCTTGTACAGAATGTGAACATACTCTGGGGTATCTGCTGCAGCTATGCCTGTGCAAGAGCATTGATCTCCACAACTTCTATTACAGCAAACTGTGCCTCCTAGCCCCCAGGCTATGGGGTAAATTTATCAAAGAGTGAAGTTCCGCCACTAGAGTGAAATTCCGCAGCTCTCAATTCATTTCTATGGGATTTTGAAAGGCATATTTATCAATGGGTGAAAGTGAAAGTTCACCCTTTGATAAATACGCCTATAAAAATCCCATAGAAATGAATATAGAGTGGCGGAACTTCACTATTAACTTCACTCTTTGATAAATATACCTCATTATATCATACATCTTTTTTGCCAAGAAACATTGGAGCTATCAATATCTTAAGGACATTAAGAGAGTAAGACTGGCCAGACCAGGGATGACTTTGATGCAGTTCACCAACTATACTGCAATATATAGAGAAACAATCCCTGATTTTAGTGGGTTTATGAACAAAATGTATTAATGTCCTAAAATGTTGACATGGGTGAGTGCAAAAGATCTCTTGTCTTTGTCTCTATGAATTTTGTGGACACACCCTCATTGCACCCCGGCTAATGGTTAAAAATTGTTTTGTGGTAAGCACAATGTTCCCTTTTTGCTATAGTTTAAACAGGAGCAGTGTGTAGTGTGGTGTACCACTGGTGCTAATAACTTTTGTAGTTGCTGGCCAAATGAACCCTTTAGGAAATACACCTCTGTTCTGTTAAAGGAGACTTGTAGTTGAACTGGATGTCCACACAATCTAGCTGTGCTAGCTTATTTACATTCACTAGCACAGCTTTTCCTGTCTCTTTTGTTGCAATATTTTCCAATTGTAATGTCATCAAATACAGTATAAGGATTCCCAGACTGCTTGGCCCTCTCCTGCCTCCTTCCTTCCTGATACTCTTCCTTCAGATCAGGTGGCTCTACAGCTCCCAGGTTTTTGACATAGGATATGGCTTTAGTTAGGGATTCCCTATATCCGACAACAGGGCCTACGTAATCCTAACTCCCTACACATTGGGTCCCTGCTTGGCGAAGTACCACCATAGTGTTTATACTTCCTTATCCCATTTTGGAGCCTCAGCTGCTCTCCTAGATGGCCTACTCCTATCCTTTATCACCTACAGTGGGCTCAACAGATCTGGCCTATCACTAGCTAACCTAAGTACTCGCATTGGTAGCCCTCTAAGTAACTTCAGCTGTCAACTACTCTAGTCTTCTTTACATCAGACAAAAAAGGAACTGGCCCACTATGTGTAAACCCTTTTATAGCACCATAGTAAAATTCCCTCTTGAGTGCCATCAAGGAGAACCTGCTTTACAACATCCTCAATGGGCTTCCTTACCCTGGAATAATAGTAAAAACTATTTACAGAAAATATATTTCTTAAATTATATCTACCCCTTACACTTCTCATCTGGTTATCACAGTGATGTCCGTGTTGCTAAATATAAAACACAACACATAACTAATCTAACAAGTGATCAGCTCCATGTTGTAACTCCCAACTACAGTCAGGAGATCCTTGAGGTGTCCAATAAAAAGTAACCATTTGGTAGCTTTACCCTTGGAAAGCAATTGGCAGGTAAAACTTAGCCTCTGTTAAGTATAATACAAGTAGTAGAATTCTCAATGAAAGCAAGTGTAGGACCAGCCAGATCAAAAGTGACTTTGATGTAGTTGGTCAGTTTGAATATATTGCAACATATGGATAAACAATCCCTGTTTTATTAAAGGAGAGGGCATTCGATAACTGCTGTACGCACAAAATGTCTAAGGGGCAGATTTACTATGGGTTGAATTTCGAAGGTAAAAAAACTTCGTAATTCGCCGAATTTAGCGTTCGAACGATTGAATAGAAATCGAATCGAACGATTTGAACAATTTTTATCGATCGATCGAATGATTTTTATTCGACCAAACAAAACTTCTCTGCAAGGTCAACATAGACTAACATTGCACTTCGGAAGCTTTAATTTGGCGAAGTATGAAGTCAAAGTTTTTTTTAAAGAGAAAGTACTTTTTATCGAATGGTTGAATATTCGAACGATTTTTACTTTGTATCGAAGTCGAATGGTCGAATATAGCCTATTCGATGTCGAAGTACCCAAAAATTTACTTTGAAACTCAAACTTTTTTAACTTTGAAAATTCACCGAGCTTAGTAAATCTGCCCCTAAATGTCCTTAATATGTTGATAGAGGAGAAAGAAGAACATTTTTCTAATGACACCAATACCAGGCAGAATTTGCAGACACAAAGGCTGGGTCAGACAGTTGTGGCTATGGAAGCAGGATTTAACGTCATGCCTAAATTAGCAGGAGCTGGGCTGTTCAGCCACAGTGTGGAACTATAAACATTGCAGTTTCTAGTTCTAGCCTGCCTGCACCAGATAGTGGACGCATGAATAAACTAAACCTCAGTATGCACAGGTGTCATTTTTCCCTGGTGTAAAAAATAAAGCACATGATCCAGCAGCAGCCTTGTATCATTTTTCCACATTCTTTCACTGTGATAGGAATTCTGACACTGCTCCTCCGGTCTGTATTACGCGGCAAGTTCAGCTTTTCATTAACTTTTAGTACAAGTTCTCTTTCATTTGGTCTTCATTGTTTATTCTATATGGTTTTTGAATTATTAAAGGGATTGTTCACCTTCCAACATATTTTTTGATTTCTGTTATTTTCAGATAATTCACCTGAAATAAAGATTTTTTTTCAATTACTTTCTATTTGTGACCATTTTTCTAATATTGAAGCTTAAAGGACTAAACCCCCTCTCTAAGAGAGTGTCCCCATTCACTAGCCCCCATTCGCCCCCCTATGTGCTTCCTCCCCGCATAGTCCACAAGTGCAGCAGAAAGTCACACAGACCACTCCATGCAGAGTAGCGCTGCGTAGCTCACGGGGCACCAACTTCGGATCCTTTTCTTCCCTTCAGCTATTTACGGAGCATTCGGGCACATGTGCAGTAGACATGTATACAAAATTGCTCCAATTGTGCATGCGCAAAAAAAGCGTTGGGGCAGATTTATCAAGAGTCGAAATTCAACCATCGAATAGAATCCTCCGACATTCGAATTCGAAGTCGGAGGATTTTATTCATCATACGATCGTATTCCGATCGTACTCCGATCATACTTCGAATCGTACGATTCGAACTATTTTATCGTACCATCATACGATTTTCCTTCAAAACCCAAAAACTTAGAAATATGCTCTGGCAGGTCCCCATAGGCTAACATAGCACTTCGGCAGGTTAAAGTTGGCGAAGTATTGAAGTCGAAGTTTTTTTAAAGAGACAGTACTTCGATTATCGAATGGTCGAATAGTCGAATGATTTTTACTTCGAAACGAAGTCGAACTAAATTCAAAGTCGTAGTATCCTATTCGATGGTCGAAGTTTTCAAAAAATGACTTCGAATTTTTTTACTTAGAAATTTCCCTCGAATTCACTTCGACCCTTGATAAAACTGCCCCTTAGTGTCGGCAGTCTTTTATATAGTGAACATATCCGAATATACCAAATATGGCGCCCATGAGCTTGAGCTTCGCTGTGCTACTCTGCATGGAGGTCTGTGCTACTTTCTGCGACACTGTGCTTCTTTCTGCGACCTTCATATGTCTTTCTGAAGTAGCTCTGTGAGGGGGGATTCTGTAACTGTTCTAAATCGATACATTTAGTTGATACATTTCTTATCTTTGTCCCTGCTGAGCGGAATCCCTGAGCAACCGTTTGAATTGATACAATCGTTGCTGATGTTCCCACAGATGAAATTTATTATCTAATGGAGCAAATTGTAACAGTTCAGAATCTGCACCTGAATTACTGAGCTGCCAGACTGAAACACCAGAGACACATTAAATCTTAGACTTAAATTTTGGAAAAACGGTCAAAAAATAAAAAATGGGAATGGAAATATTTCTGGTGACTGGCATTCAACATAGGCCCTATAGACCTACCCATAGGTCAAATAAAAGTTACTGTCTATGTGGCATCTTACAGCAGCCTTTGTGGCTGGGTCTGACCGCCACCAACACACATTCATACCAGTAGACTATATGTGGTGTACTGAAAGCAGCACTGTGGTACTTTTTCCTGGCACCCATGTTGCCCACCACTGATTGGAGTATTTTGATTATACATAACATCCAAATAATAAAAACCACCCAGCCCAAAATCCCAAACTGAGCACCTGGTAGTTTAATACTTCCACATGTTTTTAGCTGCTGAACACGCATTAGGATAGAAGAGGCAACGAGGAGTGACGTGAGCAAAAGATTATGTCTGGCTTGCTTATTTTAATCCAAGAGCAGCAAGAGAGCAAATCTCATTATAGCCTGCTGTAGGCTATAGGAGTCTCAGTCAACAGTTAAAAAAAAACATTGGTGGTCAGGGGCCCCCTAATACAACGAGAAAAAAACAAAACATTGGTGGCTATTGTTCCCCCAATAAAACAAAGCATAAAAAAAATAAAAAACTTTTGGCCACGGCCCCCTATTAAGTAAAAGAAAAAAAAATTGGTGGTCAGGGCTCTCCCACCTAAAAGAAGTTAAAAAAAACATGTGTGGCCACCCCCCAAGTTAAAGGAGAAGTAAACCCCTTATTAAAAAAAAAACCCTACCCTACATAGACCCCCCTCCCTCTAGCCTAGCTGCTACCCCGGGCAAATGTCCCTAATCTGCACCGAGGGGTAAGTAAAAAGTTAGGGGCATTTGCCCGGGGTAGCAGGAGGGAGGGGGGTCTATGTAGGGTAGGAGGGTAGGTTTATTTTTTAAATAAGGAGTTTACTTCTCCTTTAAAACACCATTGGTGGCCAGGGTCCCCCATTAAAGTAAAGAAATAAAAAATGGTTGGGTGCAAGGCAGTGGTTATAGGGTGCAAGTGGTCTAGGGGTTCACCAGTGTTAAATCTGTATATACGAGGGATGCACCGAATCCAGGATTCAGTTCAGGATTTGGCCGAATCCTTCTGCCCGACCGAACTGAATCCTAATTTGCATATGCAAATTAGGGACGAGGAGGGAAATTGCATGACTTTTTGTCACAAAAGAAGAAAGTAAAAAATGTTTCCTACTTCCCACCCCTAATTTGCCTATGCAAATTAGGATTCGGCCAAATCTTTCTGGAAGGATTTGGCCGAATCCAAAATAGTGGATTGGGTGCATCTCTAGTATATACCTCTCCTTTCTAGAAGTGTGTGGTGGGGCAAAATTTTGTGCAGAGCCTGATCATGATACCAAAGCCAATAAGATATGTCTCACCTCAACCTCTTTTGTTTTTAAACGTGTCTAATCCTGTATATCGGGATTGTGAATTG
This sequence comes from Xenopus laevis, assembly GCF_017654675.1. Taxonomy (NCBI): domain Eukaryota; kingdom Metazoa; phylum Chordata; class Amphibia; order Anura; family Pipidae; genus Xenopus; species Xenopus laevis. Next base: position 212,214,485 of record NC_054371.1, on the reverse strand, counting down.
AGCCAATCACACTAGGGACCCTCAGGCACCACTAGGAAACTGTCATATACATTGTTGTGTACATATATATTTATAAAACACAAAAGCCATGAATATCTTGCAAATGATATCCTTATAAACAGTGAGTTCTGATGTCATCAGTTATAAACAGTGAGTTCTGATGTCATTTCTGTCACATGGTCATGAAACTCCTCGGTAACTTATAACATCCTTATAGTTTACAAGAGGGGGTACTTTATTCACTATATCTAATACAAGGGAATAAGTGCAGTTGCTCGAGAGTTGAGACTGAGGCTCTGCCACTGTGGGACTCCATTCTCCCAGCATGGAGGGGCCTCCCCGCACATACCAATACTATCTAAGCAGGAGGGGAACATGAGCCGAGCCAAGTGCAAGTGCCTGGGATAAGACTTCCCAAGGGCAGCTCCACTCACTCCACACAAAGTCAGTAGGCGGTGCCAGAGGAGGGCACGTGACACCGAGCGACCCGCACGGCTCTGCAGTCTCTTCCGGGGCAGTGATTGAGCTCGCCGGTTGCTGGAGCTCATAGTCCCCTGTGCCTGCAGCCGCCGAAGAGGGAGGTGCAGGGTACTGAGGATTCTATCGCCTGGAGGCTTCTGCAGGTGAGTGCACAGCAGGGAACGGGCTGCTCTCGATGACTTGCTCTGGTCATGCAGGTACAAGTAGGGGGCAGCGTGTGATCTATTGGAAAGGAACAGACTTAGTTCCCGCGGCTCTGCAGCTGCTGCCGGAGCTTTGGGGGATGACGGGAATAGTAGTTCTACAAGAGCAAGGGAAGCTCGAATTATACTTAGCCCCTAGGAGTGGGATAGTGTTACTGTAACATATGTTGCACTGGTTTCAATTAGGAGCCGCTACTGGGGGAATGCAGTGTGCGTGGCTCTCCTGCTCTCTGTGCCCCATGTGCTTCAATTCCAAACAAAGCCGGGCTCTAACTTCCACTGTCACGTGATGAAAGGGCACCCTGACAAGAGGGAGACAGTGCCCTGTGCCAAGGACTCTCCCAGAGGTGACACTCGGCTACACTAACACTGGCCAACTCCAGGGCCTCTCACTGAGTGCAGAACAATAACATAGCAACGCACAATAGGGGTTTAAGCACTGTGCTCTAACACAAGCACAAAGGAAGAGTTCATAAGCACTGTGCTCTAACACAAGCACAAAAGGAGAGTTTTTAAGCACTGTGCTCTAACACAAGCACAAAAGGAGAGTTTTTAAGCACTGTGCTCTAACACAAGCACAAAAGGAGAGTTTTTAAGCACTGTGCTCTAACACAAGCACAAAAGAAGAGTTCATAAGCACTGTGCTCTAACACAAGCACAAAAGAAGAGTTCATAAGCACTGTGCTCTAACACAAGCACAGGAGAGAGTTTTTAAGCACTGTGCTCTAACACAAGCACAAAAGGAAAAAGTAGGCACTGCTGTCCTATCATTCACGCAAGGTGAAAGTTGGCATTACACTCTTAAAGCAAACAAGGTGAAAGTAAGAACTGTACTCCCACACAGATAAAGTTGGCACTCCACCCTAACAATCACACAAGGTGAAAGTCAGCACTGCACTCTAACAGCCAAACAGAGAAAATAGGCACTGCACTCCAACAAAATCACACAGAGAAAATAGGCACTGCACTCCAACAAAATCACACAAGGACAAAGTAGGCACTGCACCCTAACACAACCAGACAAAAGAAGAGCAGGCATTGCCCTCTTGCACAGCTACACAAGGAGAAAGTGGGCACCGCATAGAGTTTCACAATGCGAAAATAGACACTCAACACAAGCAATAATTTGGCACTAATTTGGCTCACACGTGCATTAGAAACCAGACACTCTTACTACAACAGTGATATTCATATATCAGGCCTGCTCTCTGGAAGGAAAAACCCTTACAAAAGCTGCCCAACATAAGAAGATTAACTCTGCTCAACGTCAACCTGCAGCTAAAGGCTAAGCACAGAATTATGGGGCAGTGCAATAAGTCCCAGTATTTTCTCCAGGTTCAGTAATAGTGATAAATTGTTGACCAGTTAATTTTCTAGCAAGCTATAAATCTGTTGCATTGACTTCTTTGTGGCAGGCTACATGGCCTAGAATCATAGCAGAGCCTGTTCCATAGAACACAATATAACACACACATATAAATAAGCTGCTGTGTAGCAATGGTGGAAATTGAAAAAGTCTATATGCCACAGGTTAAATAATGGATAACAGATAACACCATTATGTTCTACAGAGCTGTGTAACCTGAGCCTTTTCTCCTTTGAATTAATGGCTGCCCCCATTGCTACACAGCAGCTTATTTATATGAACTATAGTAGTGTTTCTGAAGCAAACGCACCAGTTTCACCAGTGCAGGGCAACACTGCATTATAGTTGTATTACTGTAAAACACTTTAATTTTTTGGTGTTACTGTTCCTTAGAGACCTGCACATTTACAAAATAACCATGTAAACTATTACAACGGATAATTAACACATGACTTGAAAGCTCTGTGGAATTGTGTTATCGTTTATTATACACACAACGCTTATTTGTTTGCAGTTTCCCTTTAAGAGCACACAGCGAGATAAATGCACGCGTGAGCATAAAAAGTCCTGTATAGGGAATGCGTTGGAAAGAGCAGGGTGTATGTATAGTTTCCATTCGGGCCTGACTCTTGCTTATGTCTGTATTTGGAAATCTGTCTGTTCCCGAATGAATGAGCTCGCAGGATGATTGACAGCCAGCCTGAGCCAATGGTGCGCTTGCCGCGTTGACATGGTTTTAAAAATAGACTGGATTTACGTTCCACAGCTTGACCAATACGATGCATCTGTTCCCCCCCCATAAGGGCGGGGTCTCTGCGCGTGACGCGGCACGTGACTGGCGGCTTGGACAACTGAGTTTAGGACGCGCTCTGTTTGTCCTTGAGCCTGTGACGTCAGATGGAGGTTGCCAAGTAACGAAAAGTGCCAGGGCTTTGTAGGGTCCTATCCCTGTCGCTGCCTGGGGAATGCTGGGAGATGTAGTATCAACAGCGGGCAGACGTGCCTTTGCTGCTTGATGTGTTCCCCAACATAAGTGTAATATTACACGACTTGCCTCAGCTGTGATATGTTACATATTGAATACGCTAATGTTTGTGTGAGAACCAATGTATTCTCCTTTTGCAGTAATAAAGTACAAGTGCTCTGTGTATTATGTAACAAATATACCAGATGTCTGAAAAGAAGGTGCATATTCTAATGCTGTAACCCCTAGTAATTAGCTCTCACGTCTGGTTCTACAATAATGCAACTGTCAACTACTGGTTCTACATCAATGCAACTGTCAACTATCGATTCTACATCAATGCAACTGTCAACTACTAGTTCTACAGTAATGCAGCTGTAAACTACTGGTTCTACAATAATGCAACTGTCAACTACTGGTTCTACATCAATGCAACTGTCAACTATCGATTCTACATCAATGCAACTGTCAACTACTAGTTCTACAGTAATGCAGCTGTAAACTACTGGTTCTACATTAATGCAACTGTCAACTACTGGTTCTACATTAATGCAACTGTCAACTACTAGTTCTACAGTAATGCAACTGTCAACTACTGGTTCTACAATAATTCAACTATCGATTCTACATCAATGCAACTGTCAACTACTAGTTCTACAGTAATGCAGCTGTCAACTACTGGTTCTACATTAATGCAAGTGTCAGCTGGATTTGACCCAGTGTGTGTTGGTGGCAATATCTGGTTACTGGATTGTTCACCTTTGAGTTAACTTTTAGCATGAGTGATATTTTGAAACAATTTGATATTAGTTTTCATTTTATATTATTTGTGGTTTTTGAGTTATTTAGATTTCTATTCAGCAGCTCTCCAGTTTGCAATTGGGGGTCCAAATTACCCTAGCAACCATACACTGATGATAAGAGGCTGCAATATGAATAGGGGAGGGCCTGAACAGAAAGATTCATTTTTCTTTTTTTAGATGGGGTCAGTGACCCCCATTTGAAAGCTGGAAAGAGTCAAAAGAAAAAGTCAAATAATTAAAAAATTATAAAAAAGGCCATTTAGGCAAGTTAGTTAGAATTGACCATTCTATAACCGATAAAAGTTAAATTAAAGGTGAACCATCCCTTTAATTCTGGTGACTTCATCAAGTAAATAGATCTTTACGTGTATGTTTGCTATAGATCGATCCAGACGAGGCCTACAACACTGGGCTGTTCAATGTGCAGCATTCTAAGGCCCAAAAACCCCCAGAGAAATGCTAAAACTGTCATCATTTATATACTGGACTTACTGGTTCAACCCTAACATTTCAGCAGCCTTAGAAAAGTAATGATCCCTCCTTCATCAGTTGCTCACAGCAAAGCTCAGGGGTCATGAGCAATCATCAAACCATTAGCGGAAAGTGAGGTTACAGCTGCCATAGAAACCGATGCAACAGGTTTAATCATTATTTAATAGCTTTAATGCATGTCAATCTGAATTAGCCTGATATCAATAATATTATCAAAAAAAAAAGATATAGATATATAGATATAGATATATATATATTTGTACAAAGTGGAGTGGAGTGCAGACCCGTCCGTGACTTAGTCCAAAATAGGACAAATTATATATCAAACAAAATATATAATTGATAAAGAATATATAAATATATATATATATATATATATATATATATATATATATATATATATGTTTGATGCACATAATAAAAATAACTTGATTTGCGACAAACTGGAGTGCGGGGACTTCTGAAGATTTCTACATGTTTATTTGACCCTGCACCTGCAATTGTTGAAATAATCCAGCATTCGTTTGCACTCAGAGCCAGTCTTGTATTAATGTGGGTGCTAGGTTAAAGCATTATATAAAGTTCAAGAGGATTCGCACTCCAAAGTCAGGATATATAATCAGTGAATCAATAGAAAGAAGATAAGGGGGCACCTCTGAAGCCACTTTATCACTGCAGGATTACAAATCCTATTTTTTTTTTTTTTTTTAAATAATGAATGAAATTGTAATTCTAATTAAATTTCCAGTTTATGGAAGTACATTTTCAATGATTTTCAAAATTCATTTAATTAAATGTTTGTATGAATATTTTCTGTAGTGTATATAAAGAGGCCACTGTAGCCAGTTTAGGGCAGAGACACACGCTGCTATTTCGGGAGTTTAGTCGCCCAGCGAAAAATCGCGTCTTCTTCCTCGGGTGATTAATCTCCCCAAACTGCCTTCCCGCCGGCTAGAATGTAAATCGCCTGTAGGATGGCACTCGGACTTAGTTTTCCGAAGTCACCTGAAGCTGCCTCACAAGGAAACTTCAAGCAACTTCGGAAAGCCAAAATGATCAGAGTGCCATCCCGCGGGGGATTTACATTCTAGCCGGCGGGAAGGCAGTTCGGGGAGATTAGTCGCCCGAAGAAGAAGCATTTTGTTGTTGGCAGACTAATCTCCCGAAATAGCAGCGTGTGTATCTGCCCTTAGACAAAGGTTACAGTTCTGGCAGGTTGCTACTCGCTTCCCTTTTTACAGTGACTTTAATAAGGGAGATAATTCACCTTGTGATTGTGGCTTTTCTATGGCGTTTAACCTTGGCTTGGCTGCTTCTGCATTTCTTAGATCACTTTCTCTTTACTCAAAGGATTTATCAGCAAGATTGGAAATCTTACTCACAGATATCTCCCTGACCTTTATCCTGGGTATATCAGTAAGACTGTGTTTTTCCATTGACGATACAGCACAAAGCTGCAGTGCCGGATGCTGTGCATATTTACTGTATTCACAATGTATTTGTGGAAGCCAGACTTGGGTGTTAATAATTTCCCTCTGTACCACTGCTCCTGTGTATGAATAGAACTGAAAGCAGATCTGTCTGGCCAGTTATAAACCCTCTTTACTAGCCAACCTTGTTACTTGCCAGGCTTGTTAGTCCTAAAATGTCTCGGGTAAAGTGACATATGACATGTAGCAGTCTAGGGGGTTATTTATCAAGCTGTGTAAAAAATTGGAGAAAAACATCAACAGCAACCAATCAGCAATTCGATTTCAGCAGTCACCTACAAGTTAGAAAACAAAAGCAAAGATCTGATTGGTTGCTATGAGCAACATCACTGGTTATGTTTTTCTCCAATATTTTACACCGCATGATAAATAGGCCCCTAGGTGTTGAGATACAGCCAATATTTCTCCAATAACTGAAAACCTGTTGCAGTGTACTGGAACTTTCTATCATAGTGGGGCCCCCAAGGCTTTCTGCATTACTTTAGTCTACAGCTGTTTAACCCCCGCCCAAATGAATCCACTTTAATAATATGGCATTATTATTATTATTATTATTATTATTATTATTATTAATACATTTTTATTAATATAAGCAATGTGTTTCTTAGGAATGTACCCTCACACTTGTCATAAGGTTGCCATAAACATAGGTCAGCTGCGTTATAGCTTCTTACTCTTGTCAATAGGCTGCTATACATACGTTAACCTTATACTGTATCCAGAATTGTACCCTCTCATTCTTATCATAAAGGTGGTCATATATAATATAGTATAAAACTAATTTTCGTACGATATTCAGTGCATGCATTGTGGGAGACAAGCCAAGCAATATTGGCAGAAGACTTGGATATCAGTTGGCTTGCCTGAAAATTTTGATTGGACACCTTTTGAAGGCATCTGAACATTGGCCATTGTTAGTGCTGAATCATCAGATACAGGTAGAATTCTATTGTTTCTACCTGTAAATCTGATAATTCAGCTTTACACGTGTGTATTGAAACTAACAATCTTTCCAGGAAAGATCGTAATTGTTGCGTTTATGGCCACCATAAGACTGCCATGTATGAGCCAGCCTCATCATATTGTACCCTCATTCCTGTCATAAGGCTGTCATGCATATGCCAGCCTCACATTGTATCCTTCTGGAGCAGTATGCCCACCTTTCTGTTATATGTCCATTCATTTAGACTGATGGCCTAAATGGGTCAACAAAAAGGAGAGAGAAGCTGCCCCATTGTGGTGAATCTGTCTACTAGGTTGTATTAGCCAAAGCACATGGATATCCGCTGGGATTGTCCTTGTTGAAAATTGTATGATTTTACCCCAGTGTGCCATCCATTGTTTTATCTTTCCTTTCTGGTTTTGAAACCGTATTTCTGTATATAAATAAAATGGATTGGGGATTGACTGAACAATGAGAAAGTTTAAGCTCCATGAATGCTGCGGGTTTTTGAGCAAGCTTGGTCCACCGACCCAACACTTTGTTGACAATGAGAATTGGGTGTCTATCTTTAAGTAACTCTTTCTAGCCTGAATTATATCCATTTCCAGTAATATGCTTGATCCAGTTCTCACAGACAGATTAGCTGGTTGGACCCAACTGAATCGCCCCATTGTCTCAGAGACACAGAAATAACTCTTAGTATTGATTCAAAGGCCATAAGATCTGCTCATACAGAACCATTCATTGGTGGAGGAACAGCAAAAGGTATGGGGTAACTGTATCATAACAGTAGTGGGAAAACCTGTCGGCAGTTTGTTGGACGTTCTTGGTTTATACCGTCCTGTTCTTATGTCTTTTACCGTAGAAAGTGTGTTTAGAATGGGGGGGGGGGTATTTTGTGCCACCGCCAGAGGCGAACAGTTAACATTTTTAAACAGAATTGATGCGTAGCATGAATAAATTTCACTGGCTTGTTTGTACTACCTATATTAGAGACACTGCACAAGGGATGACCTGTATTTCTGGATTTACTTTCTAAAGAAGCAACAACACACTTCTCTTGTTGCCTTAACAATGACACTTCCATACTTTAAACTGCATTTTAACCTTATTGTCAAACTTAGCCTCTGGTATCTGCTCAGGAAGTAACTGGCTTTGTAGTGTTGTCAGTACCTGAGCATTTTCCCGTCTCAGTAGAAAATAAACTGAATTTTCGGGACCCCGTTGCCATGACAGGGTTAAGCTGGAGCTCCCCAATCTTTTATACCTGTGAGACACATTCAAATGTAGGAAGAGTTGGGGAGCAACACAAGCATGAAAAAAAGTTCCTGGGGTGCCAAATAAGGGCTGTGATTGGCTATTTGGTAGCTACTATGTGGACTGGCAGACTATCAGAGCCTTTCTTTGGCAGCACATCTAGTTTTTATGCAACCAAAACTTGCCTCCAAGCCTGGAATTTAAAAATAAGCACCTGCTTAGAGACCATTGGGAGCAACATCCAATGGGTTGGTGAGTAACATGTTAATCACAAGACACTAGTTGGGGATCACTGGGTTAAACTGTCTAAGGCAATGTTTAAACCCACTGAGTACCAAGGAGGAAAAAAAGATTGGCTGGGGCACAGTTTGGCATGTTCAAAGTAAGCAGTGTTTTCTGTGAGAATATATATATATATATATATATATATATATATAAACAAGGCCTCTAGAGGAGTGTACAGATCACAGGACACCAAGGTCACTTCTAATGTGCTTTTTAAAGGGATTTTGTCATGATGTAAAGTACACTGTTTACACTGCAAATAATTCACTCTGCAATATAAAATTTAATTCCTGAACCAACACGTGTATTATTTTCAGTTATAATATTAGTGTGTAGGTGTATCTCTGGCAGGCTGTTGTTTCTACTACTCAATGTAACTGAATGTGTCTCAGTGGGACCTGTATTTTACTATTGAGTGCTGATCTTCGATCTACCAGGCAGCTGTTATCTTGTGTTAGGGAGCTGATATCTGGTTACCTTCCCATTGTTCTGTTGTTAGGCTGCTGAGGGGGAAAGGGAGGGGGTGATATCGCTCCAACTTGCAGAACAACAGTAAAGAGTGACTGAAGTTTATCAGAGCACAAGTCACATGACTGGGGGCAGCTGGGAAACTGACAGTATCTCTAGCCCCATGTTAGACTTAAAAATTTAAATATAAAAAAAATCTGTTTGCTCTATGAGAAACGGATTTCTGCTCGAGCAGCACTATTAACTGATGCATTTTGAAAAAGAAAATTTCCACATGACAGTATCCCTTTAATGAAATCCTCTAAAATACATCATTTTATACTGATCCAAATCTAAGAAAACACTTATTTTCTGAAATCGTGCCTGATCCATAGATCTTCAATTGCCGTTTGTCGGCACCTAGTCCCACAGAGTCTCTGCGAGTACAGACACAGGGGTGGATTGTCTGATCTCCGCCTAGTCACAAAGGCTACCTGCTACATTTCTTAGTGCTAATTCCTGACCCACCAGTGCAGCAGCAGAATTTGTTACCTGCAGCTGTTACAATTTGATGCATTTGTTGTTCCTGTGTCACTGCTGAATTACCTAATGTACCATGCAGTAACAGATTAGAGAGTGAGCTTCTGAGCCTCTGGCATGAGTGAGGGCTTTAACTTTTAGTATGTTATAGAATAGCCAGTTCTAAGCAACTTTTCAATTGCTCTTCGTTTTTTCTTTTTTTTTGTAGTTTTTGAATTATTTGCCTTTTTCTTCTGACTCTTTCCGGCTTTCAAATTGCGGTTACAATTTTACATTTGATGGTTAAAGGGGCAGTTCACCTTTAAGTTTACTTTTAGTATGTTCTAGAATGGCCCATTCTAAGCAATTGCAGTGTTTCAGAATATTTACTTTCTACATCTTACTAACCGTTAATTTTAAAGTGAACAATCGGTTAAAGAAAAAAGCAACTGAAAATTAATGCAAATACATTCTTTTAAAAATAAACTGCTTTTTTAGGGTAATGAGTATTTTGATGCTCAAAATAACCTTCGCATTAGCGTTAATTGAATCTCTGTGACCCGTTCAATCGTGTAATATGATGCTTTCTTGGCATTTCCTTCTTTCAGCTGGTTTGCACATGGCCAATAATTTTTGTGAGTTATTTAGCTTTTTATTCAGCAGCTCTCCAGTTAGTAATAAAAAGTAGCAATAACACATTTGTAGCCTTACAGAGTATTTTTTTAGATGGGGTCAGTGACCCTCATTTGAAATCTAGAAAGAGTCAATGAAAAAAGGCAAATCATTTCAAAACTATAAAAAATGAAGGCCAATTGAAAAGCTACTTAGAATTAGTCATTTTATAACATACAAAAAACATGTCCTTAATTTGTGATTCTCTGTCTGCTAGGGATGTGTGCATTTGAGACTGCCCTAGCCAACACAAATCTCCAATGACTTAAGGCAAGTGACAGTGAAGGGATTGTTAAATGTTAGTAGCGCTGAAGAATGGAGTCAGCCTATAACTGGATAATTCTTCTGAAAATGGGATGATTATGGGATTTTTCTATTCTTCATTTAGATTGTAAGCTCTTGCAAGTAGGGCCCTTTTATCCTATTTTTTTTACTTTGTAACCCTTGATGTTTAAATCACTGTAAGACCCCTGTTCTTTATACGTTTTTGTAACTTGTTGGTGCTATATAAAATGATGATGATAATGAATTGGCAAATGAAAGTCTAACCGGTACATTTGTTGGGGTCTGCTGCCCCCTACAGGAAAATCACTAAAATTTATCTGATTTTGGTTGTAATTTGTGGTTCATCTTTGCATTCCCTGGAATATGTTTGTGTGTGTGTTTCAGTATTTTTGGGGGGTGTTTTGTATTATTGTATGTATTTGTGATCAGATATTTGAGCATAGCCATATTTTTTTCTGTATGCAACTTTTATTTCTATATTTACCATACTTGCTCTAGGCACATCACAGAATATATCCATTACACTTCTTAAACCCTTGCAGAAAGTAAAACACATAAAATAAACTTTTATCTCTGTTCTTGCAGGAGGACTAACGTGTGTTAAACCAAGGCTAATCGTGACATTATGGCAGGCCTCCTGAGATCGGTTACTACCAGCTGCTCAAGTCCCCTTTTCAGTAGCCTCGTTTCTCTGAAGGCGCAGACTGTGAAGACACCATGCCTGCGAATGTTCCGCACTCACCAGGTTCTCTGGTGCCAGCAACCAGTAAGACCAGGTATTGATTTAATCTGCAATGTATGTATAGTGCCACCTTGACCTGGATACCATCTGCAAGAGCTTGTCTCCTTTAAACGAAAACTATACCCCGTCTCTATAAAAATATATTGTATAAAACAGCTCATGTAAAACCCTTCTTAATGTAAATAAAACATTTTCACAATAATATACTTTTTAAGTAGTATGTGCCATTGGGTAATCCTAAATAGAAAACTGCAATTTTAAAAAATAAGGGCAGCCCCCTGGGATTGTAGGATTCACGGTGCACACAAACATACCAACAAACTATACTTGTTAGGTCACACGAGCCAATTAACAGATTAAGTTCTGTCTACTGCTTCCACACTTCATCCTGTTACAGTTGTAGCATTTCTGGTCAGGTGATCTCTGAGGCAGCACACACACCATCACAAAATGTTGGTTCAAGGCAAGAGATGTAAAAGGGCAATATTTACTTAAAGGGATCCTGTCATCGGAAAACATGTTTTTTTCAAAATGCATCAGTTAATAGTGCTACTCCAGCAAAATTCTGCACTGAAATCCATTTCTCAAAAGAGCAAACAGATTTTTTTATATTCAATTTTGAAATCTGACATGGGGCTAGACATTTTGTCAATTTCCCAGCTGCCCCCAGTCATGTGACTTGTGCCTGCACTTTAGGAGAGAAATGCTTTCTGGCAGGCTGCTGTTTTTCCTTCTCAATGTAACTGAATGTGTCTCAGTGGGACATGGGTTTTTACTATTGAGTGTTGTTCTTAGATCTGCCAGGCAGCTGTTATCTTGTGTTAGGGAGCTGTTATCTGGTTACTTTCCCATTGTTCTTTTGTTTGACTGCTGGGGGGGAGGGGAGGGGGGTGATATCACTCCAACTTGCAGTACGGCAGTAAAGAGTGATTGAAGTTTATCAGAGCACAAGTCACATGACTTGGGGCAGCTGGGAAATTGACAATATGTCTAGCCCCATGTCAGATTTCAAAATTGAATATAAAAAAATCTGTTTGCTTTTTTGAGAAATAGATTTCAGCGCAAAATTCGGCTGGAGCAGCACTATTAACTGGTTCATTTTGAAAAAAATGTTTTTTCCCATGACAGTATCCCTTTAAATATATATATTCAGTTTGGTAAGATTCTTTAATAGATCAAATCCCAATACACAAATGCGCTCAAATCCTGACAATTCGTTATAATATTAATGTCATGCAGGCTTAATTCCTGCAGCGCTCAGCCCTTGACTGAGTGGGTCCAGGTGCGAATGCCCCTAACCTGTCGCTTAAATCAACGTATTCAATGTGCATTAATGAAATACAGGTCACTCGCCGCTCCTGGTCTCTGGTCCGGGTGCAACGCCCCGAACCCGCAGCTTTGGGAGGCTTTCACAATCGATACAATACCCTTGCGGCGTGCACTCGACAGATCAGTAGACATTGGTGAAGTAAAACCGTTTTATTTACCGGACCAACCTACTAACGCGTTTCGTGTGATCCCACACATACTCAGAGTACGCGTGGGATCACGCGAAACAAGTTAGGAGGTTGGTCCAGCAAATAAGATTCTTTAGAGGGATACTGTCATGGAAAAACATGTTTTTTCCAAAACACATCAGCAGAATTCTGCACTGAAATCCATTTCTCAAAAGAGCAGTTGGGAAACTGACAATATGTCTAGCCCCATGTCAGATTTCAAAATTGAATATAACAAAATCTGTTTGCTCTTTTGAGAAATTGATTTCAGTGCAGAATTCTGCTGGAGCAGCACTATTAACTGATGTGTTTTGAAAAAAACATGTTTTCCCATGACTGTATCCCTTTAATATGCCACTTACTTTCATATAAACTATCTGTTGCTCAAGTATTCATTTTGGGGTATGGTTTTCCATTAATATTTGAAATTTAATCTTACATCAGGTAGTGATGTAAATGATGAGGGTTATTAACTGAATAGACTGGAGAGGTTAAATATGGGGCAACTGTCTGTCTTGGCAGTTTACCTTTAGCAAGCTGTCATGTCCCAAAGCTAGTTGCTACTCCTTCAGAATTTGCAACCAGTGACACCAGTGTTTGGTTAACTGGAATTCATTTGTTTTAGCCATTCACTCTGAACCAGTCCAAGATTTCAGCTATGATGCTCTGAAAGCCTGCCCGCATGTATTCCCTGAGCTGTTAAGTGCACAGGCTTGTTCCTTACTTCTAACCATACTAAATATGGTGTCTCTGCATGGCTGGTCTATTGGACAGTGTTGGAGTAGAGCCATTTTAGTAGGTAAACTGTTAGTAGAGGTTACACCTCTTTATATGGACCAAAGATGCAGAAAGGTTCCTAATATCAGAAAACTTATAGCCTACCTGATTGGGGAGGGGTGTAAAATGTATGCTTGTATTATCGGGAAAATGATATGTGGGCTTTTGCTTTTACCACCTGTTGGTTTACCTTGAGATTAAATTTGCCTGGAGCAGTGATAGGTCCAGTCAAAGACAGATCTCCTTAGGGCACGTGATCTTGCCTGTGGAAAGGACAGACTAATGAGAAGGAATCCCAATAAACCACTAAGTTGATGATTAACCTTGACTTCTCCTGAATGTTTGATTTTCACAGGAGCTGCAGGCAATTAACAACTTGAATTGCAAATGGAAACAGGGAAATTTGTCTTTGTATTTTCCATGAGTGACTGCAGGCGAAAAGATGAAGATGCCTCTCCATAGCAAATAATTGCTGGCGGTATTCCCAAATTATTGCTAAATAGCTCTGGAAGAAACTCAATTATTTGCAATGGAGAGGCATTTTCAGGAGATTTGTCGCTCAAAAAGGTTGTTCGCCTTCCAACATTTTTTTTTCTGATAGTTCACCAGAAATAAAGACGTTTTCCAATTACTTTCTCTTTTTTATGTGTGACTGTTTTTCTTATATTTAAGTGTAAAGTGTAATTTTTCACCTTCTAAAGCAGCTCTGGGAAGGGGGGTCGCCGACCCGGTAAACTCTTCAAAATTTATACATAGAAAAAGTGTAATTTTTCATCTTCTAAAGCAGCTCTGGGAGGGGGGCCCCCGACCCTGTGAACTGTTCTAAATTGATATATTTAGTTGATACATTTATGATACATTCCTTATCTTTGTCCTTGCTGAGCAGAATCCCTGAGTTTCATTAAAAGCAGCTGTTAGAATTGATACAATAGTTGCTAATACTCCAGAGATGCTGCTGAGAAATATATCAACTAAATGTTGCAAAATTGTTACAGTTCAGAGACTGAAATACCAAGGTCATTAAACTTAGATTTAAATATGAATAAAAAAAGGGAAAGTAATTGAAAAAAATATTTTTCTGGTGACAATTGAAAACAGTTGAACTAAAAAAAAGTGTTGGAAGGTGAACCCTTTAAACACTTCTCTAATTGACAAAGGCTTGAATAACATATAATAATATTTCCTTTACAAATGGTGCTTAGTGATGTCACTGGATCACAGCAAGTGCTGGAATCTAAGCTTTATATCTAAACCTTATGGTTATTTTGCAGGTTTCATTGAAAGCCTTCATTTTATACATCGGCCCCTTCAAATGTTGCTGAATTACAATTCTTAGAATGGCATTGGTAGCCATAGATATTAAATCATTAGCCTGTGTATGTTCAGAAACTCTTGCTTCTGTGTTTGGGGGGAAGGTTTGCTCAGAACGTTTGCACATTCGATTGAATAATAACTGCAAATTCAGACTTTTGACAAACAGTGTAGGTAATTTCTATGGAATATAAACAGGCAGAATAGAAATAAACACTTTATTTTGCCAAAAATAGTTTTCCTGTTATTATTTCAAAATAAAAATGCAGGATCTCACACACTTTTTTAAACTCTTAAGTGCTGCTGTACAGAAGCAGCATAACATTTCTGTTGTGACAACTCTTGTTTTCTAGGTTTTTTTTTTTAAATTATTTATAGTCTTCTAGCTCTTTCCAGCTCTAAGAATGGTGTCACTGACCCCATCTAAAAACAAATGCTCTGTTAGGGCAGACACATGTGTGGAGATTCTGGTAGATTATCTGCCCAGCGACAAATGGCCTCTTCTTAGGGTGACTAATCTCCATCGCAATGCAATCCCGCCAACGATTTCGTCTAGCCGGCCGGATGGCACTTGGAGTGATTCGTGAGGCAACTTCAAATGGCTTCGGAAACCGAAGCGCTCCAAGTGCCATCCCGCTGGCGATTTAGATTCTAGCCGGCGGCAAGGCAGTTCAGGAGATTAAAAATTTCAAAGAAAAACCGGCGCTCGCAGCACAAGGTCAGATCCACAAAAAACAGAAAAAAAGAATAAAAGAAAAAAGAGAGATTTCCGCCAATCTCTTTTTTTTCTTTTATTCTTTTTTTCTTTTTTTTTTTTCTTTTATTCATTTTTTCTGTTTTTTGTGGATCTGACCTCGTGCTGTGAGCGCCGGTTTTCCTTTGAAATTTTGAATCCTTGCCTTAAGTCTGAGGGAGAACAGACAGACAATATACCGGCAGAGGAAGCGGACAACCAGAATCCTTGATATCCTTTTTTTACAGTTCGGGAGATTAGTCACCCGATGAAGAGGCAATTTGTCGATCTCCCCGAATCTTCATGTGTGTCTCTGCCCTAAGGCTACAAATGTATTGTTATTGCTTCTTTTTATTACTCATTTTTCTATTCAGGCCTCTCATATTCCAGTCTCTTATTCAAATCAGTGCATGGTTGCTAGGGGAATTTTAACTCTAGCAACCAGATTGCTGAAATTGCCAACTGGAGAGCTGCTGAATAAAATGAAATAAAATGAAAGCCAACTGCAAATTGTCTCAGAATATCACTGTCTCCACCATACTAAAAGTTAACTGAAAGGTGAACACTCCCTTTAAGTAGGTGATAATTCCAGGTTTTGCTTCGTGTATTGTGGTTACATAGTAAGTTAGGTTGAAAAAAAGACACACATCCATCATGTTCACCCTTTTCGGGTCTGGCCACACGGTCAGATTCGGGGTGATTAGTCGACAGGCGACAAACCTCCTCTTCTTCACGCCGACTAATCTCCCCCGATTTGCCTTCCCCTGCCTTCCGCCAGCTAAAATGTAAATCGCCTGGGGGCAGGCACACGGAGCGCTTCATTTTCCGAAGTCGCCCGAAGTTTCCTCATAAGGCAATTACGTGCGACTTCGGAAAACAAATCGTTCCGTGTGCCTGCCCCCAGTCGATTTACATTTTAGCCGGCAGAAGGCAGAGGAACACAGATTGGGGAGATTAGTCACCGCGAAGAAGAGGAGATTTGTCGCCTGGCCACTTATCTCCCCTAATCTGCGCATGTGGCCAGACCCTTACTGTAAATCAGTATAAAATCTGCCTAACTGCTAGTTGATCCAGAGGAAGGCAAATACCCCCACAAAGCCTCTCTAATTTGCCTCAGAGGGGGAAGAAAATTACCCATTATCATAGTAACCTAGTAAGTTTAGGTTGAAAATAAAGACATGTCCATCAAGTTCAGCCTTTTACATCTGTATCAAAACTGCCAGTTGATCCAGATCAAGGAAAAACAACCCCATTTGAAGCCTCTCCAATTTGCCTCAGAGGGGGAAAAAAATTCCTTCTTGACTCCAAGATGAGAATCAGACCAGTCCTTGGATCAACTTGTACTATGAGCTATTACCCATAACCCTGTATTCCCTCACTTGCTAAACACCATCCAACCCCTTCTTAAAGCTATCTAATAGCTCCTACTTGCTGATTTGTGAACTTTGCAGCTAATGCTCGTTTTAATGCAAAACAAGCCACAACTAGCAGCAGCTCTGGCAAAAGAGGTACTTAAAGTGCACTGATGCTAGGAACAAAACTTCTTTCTGGCCAAAGAAAATGGCAGTTTGTGCTAGATGTTGCTGCCATGCACATGGTACCACTTTAGTAAATAAACCAAAAACTGCAGTTGCCCTCTGTTAACTTAATACAACCATCACCCTGCCAGCAGTAAAACCGTTGTATCTCCTATGGCTTTCAGCTCCGTTCTGTGTAAACCTGAAACACCCACACCTCATTGCTATGAAATATTTCGCACGTGGGAAGAAAAGCTCTTCGTGTAAATACGTGCAAAGTGCTTGCATTTTTTAACCTACAGGCCTTTGAAATGAGATTTATTTCACCCCCTGCTATTTATTGTGATATTTACGTTTCTTTGCATTGTGATGGCATCTGTATTAATCACTGCCCACATAAGTCATTTGCTAGAGTGTTTGCATTCCCGTGCCTAGTAAATATCCTGAATACTGATTTACAATGTGTACAATATAACAAGGTTTTACTGGTGAGGGGAATGATTCTAATACAGAGCTAACGTGTTGTACACTTGTGGGACAATACCTCTCTTCTCCTTTTATTTCATAACTTCTCTATCTGTTAGATTTATATCTCACAGGCAGAGAAGTAGCTGCTACTTGTATGTGGTTGCAAATATTATTATCCTTTATTGATGCAGTACTGATATATTTCAGGTCACAGGTGAGACCTTAGATTGTAAGCTCCCCTGGGGCAGACACAGGAGGAACATACATACTCCTTGCAGACAGTGCCAAGAATCAAACCTTGTAATGCAAGTCAGCAATATTATCCACTGAATAGCTACTACTGTAGCTAATTATGTCCCCATGGGAAACCATAAAAACAATGTATAACCATGGAATGCATTTCTCACCATCTATACCAACTAGCAGCTGCTGTGTGACACAAGCCATGGGTAATTAGAGGTTACTGGGGCCATAAAGAAATGCCAAAGGCCTGTGGGTCTGTTTGCTGCACATGGAATGACTTACAGACAATATAGTTAGTGTGTGTGACTTTACTCACTGAGCAAAGTCTCTAACCATGAATTCGGCATAAAATAATAAGATGGCCAAAGGATAATTCTTTTTGCTGCGTGTATTTGATGAACATCATTTTCATTAAACACTTTAGTAAACTTTCGTAAATTATTGCTGATGGTTCTCCACTTGGGGCAGGTGGTTACTCCAGTTAAAGGGATACTGTCATGGGAAAAAATGTTTCTTTCAAAAAGCATAATTTAAAAGTGCTGCTCCAACAGAATTCTGCACTGAAATCCATTTCTCAAAAGAGCAATCAGCTTTTTTTACATTTCATTTTGAAATCTGACATGGAGCTAGAAATATTGACAGTTTCCCAGCTGCCCCCAGTCATGAGACTCGATCTCTGATAAACTTCAGTCACTCTTTAGTGCTGTACTGCAAATTTAAGTGATATCTCCCCCCCCCTCCCAGCATCTTAACAACAGAACAATGGGAAGGTAATGAGATAGCAGCACCCTAAGGGTCAGGGCAAACGCTCACATTCGAGGAGATTAGTCGCCAGGCGACAAATCTCCTCTTCTTCTTGGCGACTAATCGACCAAACTGCCTCCCGCCGGCTAGAATGTAAATCGGGATGGCACTAGGAGAGCTTAGTTTTCCGAAGTCACCCGAAGTTTCCTCATGAGGCAACTTCAGGCAACTTTGGAAAAGAAGTGCTCCAAGTGACATCCCGCCTGCGATTTACATTCTGGCCACCGGGAGGCAGTTCAGGGAGATAAGTTGCTTTGAAGAAGAGGAGATTTGTCGCCAGGCGACTAATTTCCCCAAATCTGAGTGTGTGCCCTGACCCTAATAGAAGATAACAGATGCATGGTAGATCTAAGAACAACACCCAATATTAAATTAATTCAGGTCCCGCTGCGACAAATTCAGTTACATTAAGTAGGAGAAACAACAGCCTGCCAGAAAGCAGTTCCATCCTAAAATGCTGGCTCTTTCTGAAAGCACATGACCAGACAAAATGACCTGAGATGCACCTACACACCAATATTACAACTAAAAAAATACACTTGCTGATTCAGGAAAGAAATTTGATATTGTACAGTGAATTATTTGCGGTTTAACCGTGTAATTTGAAATAAAAACTACACCATAAAAATCATGACAGAATCCCTTTAAGTGACCCTGATATTCACAGTCTCTTGTGGAAGAGATCCCTAACGCACTGATTCTTTGTGTTATTACAGGCGTTCCATACAAGCAGATCACTGTTGGGGTGCCCAAGGAGATATTCCAGAATGAGAAGAGAGTGGCGCTGTCCCCAGCTGGAGTGCAGGCTCTGGTCAAACAGGGCTTTAACGTGGTGGTGGAAACAGGAGCGGGAGAAGCTTCTAAATTCTCCGATGATCATTACAAGGAGGCTGGGGCCAAAATTCAGGGGACCAAGGATGTGTTGGCTTCAGACTTGGTTCTCAAAGTAATTGTTTAATATTTAATCTTGTTATATAATAAAATACATCACATTTTAGCATGTATATTTAATTGTAACATACTTCATAAGAAAATATATGTGAATAGCTAGAATACCATGGTGTTTTGCCTTAAAGGGATTGTTCACATTTGAGTTAACTTTTAGTATGATGTAGAGCGTGAAATTCTGATACAATTTGCAATTGGTTTTCATTTTTTATTATTTGTGGGTTTTTGAGTTATTTAGCTTTTTATTCAACAGCTCTCCAGTTTGCAGTTTCAGTAATGTATTTGCTAGGGTCCAAATTGCCCTAGTAACATGCATTATTTTTAATAAGAGACTAAAATATTAATATGTGAGGGCCCGAACAGAAAGTTAAGTAATAAAAAGTAGCAATAGCAACACAATTTTAGCATTACAGAGCATTTGTTTTTAGATGGGGTCAGTGATCTCCATTTGAAAGCTGGAAAGAGTCAGAGGAAGGCAAATAATTTGAAAACTATAAAAAGAAATAATGAAGACCAATTGAAAAGATTCTTAGATTGAGCCATTCTAGAACGTACTAAAAGTTAACTTAAAGGTGAACCATTCCTTTAAACAGTGGTTTACCTTAAGGTTAACTTTTAGGATGTCCTAGAATGGCCAATTCTGAGCAGCTTTTAAATTTGTCTTCATTATTTATTTTTATAGTGTTTTAATTATTTCCCTTTTTCTTCTGAACAAATGCTATGTAGGAAATTGCCCGAAAATTGCAAACTGGAGAGCTGCTGAATAAAAAGTAAAATAACTCAAAAACCACAAATAATAAAAAAATGAAAACCAAATTGCAAATTGTCTCCGAATATCACTCTCTACATCGTACTGAAAGTTTACCCAAAGGTGAACAATGCCTTAAAGGGGACTGGCAGGTGTATCAGTGTTTAGCTTTGTGAACAGATTTAGTGAAATTCAAAGGGGCAATATGAAGCCCATGGGTTTATTCCCAGTGCAGTTAAATCTGTGCTGATGGGACTAAAGACTAGATGCTAGTCCTGCTTGGAACCAATTTATGAGACCCGGACCCGAACCACAACCCGCATATTTACCCACTTTGATCCGCTACCCAACCCACAACTACCTTATCTACAACCTGCCGACCACCATTAAACTGGAAGTGCTGTGCAAACCGGAAGGGACATCATCAAAAGTGGGCGGGGACACAAAACACTTTTAAAAGGAGTAAAATATAGACAATATTACATAAGAAGATAAGAAAATTCGATCAGACCCGCATCTATACCCGCACCTGAAAATCTTACCCTTATCCCACAGGGTATCTGCTTTTTTTTTGCGCTCAACCCGTGGTACCCAGCCGTTACAGGACTCTACTAGATGCCCATGTGTGCTATGTCATTTCTGTAATGCAAGAAGGGCAAGACTGCTAATAATACAAAATCTGTAATGTACATGATCATTTGTTGCCATGCTATTTAAACCAGAGCCAAAATACTAATATATATAGTGTCAATACAGACTATAGAATGCAGCTGAGTGAACCCTTGGCTCTTGCAAGAGGAGTAAAATAATATTTCTTTGCTTCTATAGGTGCGGGCACCCATGTTAAACCCTGCTCTTGGAGTGCATGAAGCAGACATGTTCAAACCATCCTCAACTCTTGTCAGCTTCGTTTACCCTGCTCAGAACCCCGACCTGCTGAGCAAACTCTCTGAGAAGAATATGACTGTCCTGGCAATGGACCAGGTGCCTCGTGTTACAATTGCCCAGGGATACGACGCCTTGAGTTCAATGGCAAACATTTCCGGGTGAGAATCCTGCCGTAGCATTCTGGGAAAATTGGGAACAAGTTTGAACCCACTGCTTTGTAACTTTATATTTACATACATAAAAAAGTCTAATTAATACAGGTATGGGACCTGTTATCCAGAATGCTCGGGACCTGGGGCTTTTCGGTTTAAAGACCTTTCCTTAATTTGGCTCTTCATATGAAAGGTTGAATTTCGAATTCATGTGAGTTTTTAAAAACTCCCCTAAACCACCATAAATTCGAAATTCGACCAATCGAAACTCGGATGAATGGAAACCGAAAACTCAAATTTTAAAAGCTTGATTCTAATTTTTTTTGCTCAGAAAAAAACCTTGAATTTCATGAAGGCTGCAAACAACTCAAAATTGATCCCTGGACCTCTCCCATTGACTTAAACAGCAACTCGACAGGTTATAGGTCGAATTCGAGTTCATAGAGGGCCAGAGTATGATAAATCTCAAAAAATCTAATTAGAATTTTTGAAGAAACTAATTGAATTTGAATAACTCCCTCATTGAATTTGACAGTTTTGACCATAAAACTCTAAAATTTTGATTTTCGAATCCTTATTTAAAATTTGGATTATTTGGATAAAATAAAGTCTATGGGAGACAGCCTTTCCGTAATTAGGAGCTTTCTGGATAACTAGTTTCCGGATAACGGATCCTATACCTGTACATTCAAATATTCAGATTAAATAAATCTTCCAGGCCATAATAACCCAAGACAGTGTGCTGCTTCAAGAAATTACGTCAACTGCTTAGAAATAGGCCATGTTATTTATTTTAGTAAGGCCTTACGTTGGTTTCATGTGTGTTTTTGCCTTGTAGGTACAAAGCAGTGGTAATGGCAGCAAATAACTTCGGACGCTTTTTCACTGGACAGATCACTGCAGCAGGCAAAGTTCCACCAGCCAAGGTAAGTACTGTATGTATTTGTTTGTGCAAACACTGATGCTCTGGCTGTATCAAAACTACAGTCAGCGCTGCGCAATATGTTGGCACTCTAAAAAATACATAATAATACCGACACCCAACATTCCAAGGTTGCTTGCACCAATTCTTGCTTATTACATTCTCTTATTTATTGGAAATGTCCAGCAGATGGCAGCATTATTCTACTGTAAAGGAACTGTCAGAATCTGTTCAAAATATGCAGCTTTGTCTGTCGTTACCCAAAATTATAGCAGTGTAGTAAGTACTATTATTGGGCAGCCAATAGCAAGAGTGTAACCTAAGAACTGACACATTTATAATTTTGGTTCTGCTTTTCCCCAAATGAACCTACTCCCTTTGATGCAAGATGGGACATGATTTTTTATCTAGAGCCCTGGTAGTTCCCAAGCCCATTAAATGAAAACTTTTAAGTGTCTAGTGGTCCTACAAAGGAACCTTTTATATGTTCCCTGAAGGAACCTTTTATATGTTTTTGAAAGGAGAACTTAACCCTGAACATTAATGTGGCTTAAAATGCCATATTTTATTTATTGAACTTATTGTACCTGCCTAAAGTTTCAGCTTGTTAATGATCCAGGACTTTAAACTTTTCACTGGGGGTCACCATCTTGGAAAGTGTCTGTGACACTCACATGCTCAGTGGGCTCTGAGCAGCTGTTGAGAAGCTAAGCTTAGGGGTCATGGCAAATTATCAAGCAGAAAATGAGGTTGGTCTGTAATATAATTGATTATTAAATTCTGATTCTAGTTGTACTGGTTTCTGTGCTGCCATGTATTAATTATTTATCAGCCTTATATTGTGACAGTTATATTCTATGTGTACTGTATATTGTGAGTGGGTCCCTAAGCTCAGTAAGTGACAGCAGCACAGAGCATGTGCAGTGAATCAGCAGAAAAGAAGATGGGGAGCTACTGGGGCATATTTGGAGACAGATCTTTACTGCAAAAGGGCTGTGGTTGCCTTGGGCTGGTACAGAAGCACAAAACATAACGTAAAACATTTCTAGCTACTTCTTTAGTTAGGCTTTAGTTCTCTTTTAATGGCCCTATGCATCTTATAAACATTACTGTATAAAATAAAGTCTATATTTTCCTGTAGGTCCTTATCATTCAACGTTACTGTATAAAATGAAGTCTGTGTTTTCCTGTAGGTCCTCATTATTGGGGGCGGTGTGGCTGGACTGGCCGCTGCGGGAGCAGCTAAATCTATGGGAGCAATTGTGCGAGGATTTGACACCAGGTATGAAACAAAGCAAATATTTTGCTACTACCATGTCGCATAGTTAAATTAGGTTGAAAAAAGACCAAAGTCCATCAAGTTCAACCCCTCCAAATGCAACCCAGCATCCATACACACCCCTCCATACCCTCACATAAATTATATATCCCCATATCTGTACTAACTATAGAGTTTAGTATAACAATAGCCTTGGATATTATGCTTGTGAGATTTAGGGCCCGTCACACGGCGGTATTAGAAAAGAATTCTCTATCCCGTAGTCTACTTGTGCTTCCCCTGCACCATGCTGTGTAATAAGGTGGCAGCTTTTAACTACTGTTGTTGAGCATGTCACAGAGGGACTTAATTAGATCACATAAACACAGATGAGAAAACAGGCAAAATATACACATTAACACATCAGCCATTGTATTTGTATTCTTCAGCAGAAAGCAGTACTTAGTGTAATTAGCATGTGTAATGCATATGGCTTGGATCACACATGGAGGCATATCCATACTGTCCCTCAATTGAAATACACTTGTGCCACAACCTTTTTGTGGTTAGTACTGTATTTTACATACATAGAAAGCCGTCTGGTAATGAGTGGAGCTATCGAAGCAGTCACAGACTGCCTTTGCTGAGACACCTGAAATAAAGTATTCTCAAAAGGATAAATAAATTCCTTAAGGTCCCCATACACGGGCCGATAAAAGCTGCCGACAGACGAGTCGGCAACTTATTGGCCCGTGTGTTGAGCCATCCGACGGGCTTTCCCGATTGATATCTGGCCGATCTCGATCGGGCAGGTTCAAAAATGCGGTCGCATTTGTGCATTTATTCGGTCCCGCGATCCACCCGCATCGGATGCATTATTATCCGATCATTGGGCCCTAGGGCCCACGATCGGATCAGCCCAATATCCCCCACTTCAACGTGAGCATATCAGGAAGAGATCAGCTCGTTTGGCGACATCGCCAAACGATCAAATCTCTACATCTATGGCCACCTTTAGTAATGTTTTGGTGTGGTCACTGACCCCACCTAAAAACAAATGTGCTATAAGGCTACAAATTTATAGTTATTGCTACTTTTGATTACTCGTCTCCCTCTTCAGTCCCTCTCCTATTCATATTCCAGACCCTGTTGTTAGGGTAATTTGGACTCTAGCAACCAGATTGCTGAAACTGCAAATTGGAGGTGCTGAATAAAAAATGGAATAACTCAAAAACCACAAATAATAAAACATGAAAACCAATTGCAAATTGTCCCAGAATATCTCTCTCTACATCATACTAAAAGTTAATTTAAAGGTTAACAACCCTTTTAAGTTGATAAGATAGAAGCCCAAATGCTGTTTTATCTGTGGGCTGCTACAGCAGACCTATGGCATCTGTAGACTCTACAAAATTAAATATTGAGAGCGTTGATTGCTTATAAATTGTGAAAGGGCCACATGCCATCTTCTGTTGGGCTCTCTTCTCTGATACAAGAAACATACATCCTAGTGTTCCTCTACGTGCTCTGTGTTTGGGCTGACTAGAAAGCAAGTTGTTTAACACTAGAAATGAGCTGCAGCACAAACATGACAAAAATGTGTTAGCATTCCTATGGAAACAAAGCCAAGTAATGGCATTTCTGTATTCGCCGATTCCGGGAAGAATAACATAAATGATAGCCCCATGTAAATGGACTAAAGCAGAGATTTTCTCTTTGCATGTTCAGATCCCCCCATTGTAAGGCAAAATGTTGTCTGCCCCTCTTCTTGGGATAAGGCTGCAGATACGGTTTTAAAAGTCACCCGTCTTTAGTTCTAAAATATCCAAAACGATAAACATTTACCCATGTTTCACCCTTCCCAATTCATGTAATTTGCATATGCAAATTAATGGTGGGGAGGGAAATCACGTGACTTTGTCACAAAACAAGGAAGTTAAAAATGTTTTCCCCTTCCCACCCCTCATTTACATATGTAAATTAGGATTCGGTTCTGTATTCGGTCAAATCTTTCCCAAAAATAGTGTATTCGGTGCATCCCTATATATATATATATATATATATATATATATATATATATATATATATATATATATATATATATATATATATATATAAATATATATATATATATATATATATATATATATATATATATATATATATATATATATATATATTTTTATTTTTTTTTTATTTTTTAGTACAGTGATTGAGAGGAAACCATGATACTCTGCCTCTGACTAGCACAGACTGTTTCACCACCCTCTTAAACTGGCAGTCATACAACCCCTCCCATACCTTGTTCCCTGTTGAAATAATGGATTCTGGGACTTGTAGAGCTTCTGATTAACATAATGGGTAAAAGCAGGGGGACTTTAAATCTCAGAATGCATCACCTCACTGCGGCAAAAGATGAGGGACGGGTATTTGTTATAACAAGTGAGTTAGTGATAGGGCACTACCAAAAGAAATGCTCAGTTTGAATAATAGATTATTGCAAAAGTGCCTCAGATGTCACTTGGAAATGGATAATAAAGGGAGTTTTCTGGCAGACCGATGCAACTCTGGCTAAAAGAAATCTTTTGAGCTGAAAGTAATAAAATAAAACAGCGCTGAAATGTCCTTGAATAGATTTTAAGAGGTTTCTGCTGCAGACGGGACAGTTGCTCCAATAGAAGTGTTTGGGTTTGGCTTCAGTAAATGACACAGGCTTTGATGAGGGAAGAGTCTGTTATGTGGCCATTCCTCACCATGTGGTTTTTTTTCCCCAAAAATTTCTTTTCTGTGGAGAATGCATTACAAGAATTTCTGTGCTGGATGGAAATTGGAAGAAAAAAAAAAATGTTGGATTTTGTCGTAAGGCTTTAAAGGAAAACTATACCACCAAAATGAATACTTGAGCAACAGATAGTTTATATTAAATTAAGTGGCATATTAAAGAATCTTATCAAACTGGTATATATATGTTTAAGTAAATTTTGTCCTTTTACATCGCTTGCTTCGAACCCCCATTTTGTGATGGTCTGTGTGTTGTCTCAGAGATCACCTGACCAGAAATACTGCAGCTCTAACTGTAACAGGAAGAAGTGTGGAAGCAAAAGACAGAACGCTGTGAATCATACAATCCCAGGGGATGGCCCTTATTTTTTAAAATGGCAATTTTCTATTTAGGATTACCCAATGGCACATACTACTTAAAAAGTATATTATCATGAAAACGGTTTATATACATGAAGCAGGGTTTTACACATGAGCTGTTTTATGCAATATATTTTTATAGAGACCTACATTGTTTGAGGGGTATAGTTTTCCTTTAATATACCATCCGTCAGGCAAATTAACCCCTTCCTAAGCAAGTAGAGTTCTAAAACCACCAGCTGTATATTCTGTTCCTGTGAAATTTGGGTGCCTGTCCCCATACTTTTTTTGGTGTTTGTGAGTCAAGTCATATTAAAGCTTGTGTTATGGTCTTGCCACAGGGCTGCAGCTTTAGAACAATTCAAATCCCTGGGGGCCGAGCCACTGGAAGTGGATCTGAAGGAGTCTGGAGAGGGCCAAGGTGGTTATGCAAAGGAAATGTCCAAAGAATTCATTGAAGCCGAAATGAAGCTCTTTGCTAAACAGTGTCAAGACGTGGACATCATTGTCACAACTGCTCTCATTCCTGGTAAGGCCTGTATTCTAAATTCATGGTAACTGACCAAAGATGCTACTCTACAATGTGCCCCATAAAGTAATTTAGTAAATAAGTCCTGAGACCTAAAGTATGTGCATAGGCATTACATATAAAGAGAGATATATCGATATACGGGTATGGGATCTGTTATCCTTAGTGCTTGGGACCTGGGGGTTTCCAGATAAGGGGGTCTTTCCATAATTTAGATCTTCAGGTCTCAAGTCTACTTGAAATTCACGTTAACATTAAATAAGCCCAATAGGCTGATTTTGCTTCCAGTAAGGATTAATTATTGTTTAATTATTACAGAGAAAAAGGAATCCTTTTAAAAATGTTGGATTATTTGATTATAATGGAATATATGGGAGATGGCCTTTCCGTAATTCTGAGCTTTCTGAATAAAGGGTTTTTCGGATAACGGCTCCCATACCTGTGTAAAAAGATAGCGAGAGAGATTAAAATAGCATTGTTATTCTGTATATCTGTATTTTCCTTCGCTTTCCTGAAAATAAATAACAAATGTACACTGATCAATCCCCCTTCTAATTTGTTCTTAAAGGAACAGTAATACCACTTTTTTTTAATGCCTAATTCCCCCCAAAACAACTCTAATAATAGGTAAGCCCTACTTGCCCTTGGCTTTTTTCAAATCTTCAGCTTGAATTTGACTTTCAAAGTGCCCCATAGGAGAAAAGCGAAAAGTCAACAGCAGCTTGCATTCCTCTGTGGGCTGAACTGGAAGTCGGCTTCCTACCGATAATCTAACCCCAAGCTTTTTTTCTGCAGCTTAAAGGGGAGCTATCGGGAAAATGAATATAAGCTTCAGCATACTTAAATTAGACATTTTCTAAATACAATCAATTAGAAATTCTGTAATGTTTCGGAAATAATCCAAGTTTATCTTCACTATCGCTCTCTCAGCATTTGTTTCTCTTCAGTCAGCAGTTGGGTGTCAGATGAATGACCCAATATATCTTATGGGGGGCTCATTTTGCCTAGAAGATATGTTAGAGCTCGCTCTATTAAAACACCAGAAATCCTGTCTCACTACATGCAGAATTTGTGCAAAAAGCCGTTATTTTGTTAGATTTTGTTTGTACTGTAATCCTTTATTAAAGTGAGCTCTAATACATCTGCTAGGAAAGGAGCCCCCCCTATAAGATATATATTGGATCATTCATCTGACACCCAACTGCTGCATGAAGACAGAATGAAGAGAAATAGACGAGAGAGAAATAGTGAATATAAACTTGATTATTTGATAAACAATGCAGAATTTTTAATTGATTCTAATTTTCTGGATAGTTCCCCTTTAAATATATGCTCAAATCATTACCCCCAAGGCTTTCCAAAGGTATGGAAACATAAATTTAAAGGACCAGTAACATCAATTCATTAGTATACAACAAAAAAAAAAAACACAGACATATTAAACTTTTAAATCACTAAGTCTTTATTAAGAAATAACTTACCGAAACTCCGCTTGCGCTCCTCTTCAGAAAAGGCGATCCATTGTGCCGTATGATGGTTTGTCGCCGTGTTGCCTTTTCTGAAGAGGAGCTCAAGCGGAGTTTTGGTGCCTTTTCTCCTATGGGGCACTTTGCATGTCAAATTCAAGCTGAAGATTTGAAAAAAGCCAAGGGAAAGTAAGCCTAACCTGTCCTTATTTGGTGTTACTCGTCCTTTAAATATACCTGGAAGGAGAGTCTTTTTGTAAGAAATTCTCTTAATTTATTTACACTGGGTAACTGCTTTTCCTCAAACAGGCAAAACAGCCCCAATTCTGTTCCGTAAGGACATGATTGAATTGATGAAGGAAGGTTCCGTTGTAGTTGACTTGGCTGCAGAGGCTGGAGGAAACATTGAAACCACTAAACCAGGAGATATCTATGTCCACAAGGTATTTGATCAATTTTGTTGACTATATCTCAAAAACAGGGCAGGACTCTGAGTAGAAACTAATGTACCCCTACTGTAATCTGCCAAAACATCCGTTGTACATGCAAATTATGTGATAACACACAGTTTATTGAGAACCAAGACCCATATACATTGGATCTCCATGAACAGGGGCAGTTACTAGGTTGCTTGATGGATGGTGGTGCTTGCCATGAAGAAACACACACACGTATGTCATTTTTTTCTGTTCCATTTAATATGTATAATAATGCACCTCTCTTTATTTGCAGGGTGTAACTCACATTGGATATACTGATATCCCTAGCAGAATGGCCAGTCAGGCAAGCACGCTCTACTCAAACAACATCACCAAACTTCTGAAGGCCATCAGCCCAGATAAGGATAACTTCTACTATGATATAAAGGATGATTTTGACTATGGTACTATGGATCATGTCATTCGAGGAACTGTTGTAATGAAGGTAGATTTTTATATCTATTTCTTGGTTTTTATATTCTATTCTGTATTCTTTCTTTTGGTTTAACTTGTTCCTGGGTTTTTAGTGGTTGGGCATGTTTGCTTCTTGAATGTCCCTATTTTATTCCTACTTTGCTTTTAGTTACAGGTTGACCCCCCCCCCCAAAGTAGGTAACGCTCATTCACTCTGTTGGTAGGCTTTCCAACTGTATTATATTGGCCACAACTTGTGGGCAGGTGTGTACAGTTAGCCTAAAAGGAAATTTGCCCTAATTAATGCAATTAATGGGCTTAATTTTTCTACTTGTCAAGTGACCCACAGCATCCAATCAGCAGGTAGCATTTTATGGTCAGGTTTTTGAAAACAAACATTGGTTGATATGTATTACTAGATGATGTCATCTTTAAAGGGATTCTGTCATGATTTTTATAAAGTTGTTTTTTATTTCTAAATTACACTGTTTACACTGCAAATAATTCACTCTACAATATAAAATTTCATTCCTGAACCAGCAATTGTAATATTTTTAGTTGTAATATTGGTATGTAGGCGCTATCTCAGGTCATTGTGCCTGGTCATGTGATTTCAGAAAGAACCAGCACTTTAGGATGGAACTGCTTTCTGGCAGGCTGTTGTTTCTCCTACTCAATGTAACTGAATGTGTCTCAGTGGGACCTGGATTTTACTATTGAGTGTTGTTCTTAGATCTACCAGGCAGCTGTTATCTTGTGTTAGGGAGTTGCTATCTGGTTACCTTCTCATTGTTCTGTTGTTAGACTGCTGTTGGGAAAGGGAGGGGGGTTATATCACTCCAACTTGCAGTACAAGCAGTAAAGAGTGACTGAGGTTTATCAGAGCACAAGTCACATGACTGGGAGCAGCTGGGATAATATGTCTAGCCCCATGTCAGTTTTCAAAATTAACTATAACAAAAAATATGTTTGCTCTTTTGAGAAACGGATTTCAGTGCAGAATTTTGCTGGAGCAGCTCTATTACCTGATGCGTTTTGGAAAAAATGTTTTTCCCCAAAACAGTATCCCTTTAAGATGTTACCATGAAAACGCATTATCTTCTGCTGCTTACATTCTGTTCTTTCCTTTGATGCAGAGCATGTGATGCTTATTTTTATGTCACTTGAGGGAACAACCAAGCGTCAATTCATCATGCCATCTTTGCTTTGGTGACCTTTAAGTAGCTTATACTGAGTGCTGGTCTGACTTTTTTAATACTTCATATAAAAGTCATTTCAAAGCAGTTGTTTTATATCCCTTTAAACCACATTGTGTAACATGCAGACATTGCAATAAATTGCTGTACAGAAATAAATTGAGTTCATATTTCTATGTTGCCGTGTACTTCTTAAAGGAGAACTAAACCCTAAATATGATTATGGCTAAAAATGCCGTATTTTATATACTAAACTTATTGCACCAGCCTAAAGTTTCTGCCTCTCAGTAGCAACAATAATCCAGGACTTCAAACTTGTCACAGGAGGTCACCATCTTGGAAAGTGTCTGTGACACTCACATGCTCAGTGGGCTCTGAGCAGCTGTTGAGAAGCTAAGCTTAGAGGTCATTGCTAATTATCCAGCAGAAAATGAGTTTGGTCTGTAATATAAGCTGACGCTACAGCTAAATTCTGATGTTAGTTGCACTGGTTTATGTGCTGCCATGTAGTAATTATCTGTATTAATTACTAATCAGCCTTATACTGTGACATTTCTATTCTATGTGTACTGTATATTGTGAGTGGGTCCCTAAGCTCAATAAGTGACAGCACACAGAGCATGTGCAGTGAATCAGCAGAAAAGAAGATGGGGAGCTATTGGGGCATCTTTGTAGACACAGATCTTTACTGCTAAAGGGTTGTGGTTGCCTTGGGCTGGTACAGAAGCACAAAACATAATGTACAACATTTCTAAAGGACTACTTTAGTTAGGCATTAGTTCTCCTTTAATAGTTTGGTGTGTAGCAGGAGTCGCGTAAGGGTGTTTCCCCAGTGCTCGAAACAGTCTTGCTCATTTCTGTCTGTTCTGTGTATCGGGGCTCATCTAGAAGAATAGGTACTAGTTTGCACAAATGCTATTGCAATAGCAGCCAGTCAGTTTTTAATTGGTCGACTGCCAGTTACAAATGAATACAAATATCTGATTGGTTGCCGTGGTCAGCTGCATTGGTTCTGATTGGTTGCCGTCGTAATCTAATACCTAACTGGTAGAACACTGATTAATTAATTTTTGATTGGTTGGTAAGGGCAATTGCACTAGTTCAGAACCTTCCTGTGTAACTACAAATGCATTATAGGTTTAGATTTGGCTTTTTCCCTTTACGGAGAGAAAATTAGCCGTGTTGTAGGAGTTCCTAAGCTTGTGGCCACATACATCAAGAGCAATGAAGGATTAGGCAAGGCCAAAACACCTTCATGAAAATGAAAAAAAACATACGTTAATTGTACATTCTCCCAACAGTCTGTGCAAATGCAAGCTAAAACCCCAGATACACTATATAGTAACCTTTTATTGGCAGTTTATAAAAGATTATTATTTTTTTTCTAGGATGGTAATGTCATTTTCCCTGCACCACCTCCGAATAAAATTCCTCAGGCAGCCCCAGTGAAGCAGAAATCTGTCGCTCAGATAGAAGCTGAAAAGGCAGCTTCCATTTCACCGTTTAGGAAGACTATGAATGGTGCTGCTGCTTATACAGCAGGTAAGAGTGGTTGTCTATTTGCACACTCCCCTTCTGCCTTTTTAGGGATAGATCTCCCTTTCATTACATCACCCCACCCTGGGTGGCATTCAGATGGCAGATGATCGCTACACAGAATATTTGAAGAACTAAACAAAGTACAAGCACAGGAACCATGTGAGATAATCCAGCAAGCCCTCCATTTGTTTCGTGCCAGCACCTGGATCCAGCCTCTAGTCACATGTCTCTGTCCTAGATACTGCTAGAATAAACACAGTAGAATCCCCATTTTACGTTTTTCAGGGGACAAGAAAAAATGATGTAAAATCCAGGAAAATGTAAAATCGGCTAAATGTACTTATAATAATATATAGGTGGGACCACAAAACAACAATGTAAAATGAGGGAAAACTTAAAATCAGGGGATGTAAAATTGAGGTTCTACTGTAGTTGTTTTTTATACCTCCAAAGTTGCCATATGCTTTGGGATTTGGACTTGAAAACATATTCACTTCGTATAGTTCTAGAACTAACATTGTATCATTTATTGTTTGCTCTTATAAATCACAGAACTAATGGCCACAATGAGGCACCTGATTATAGTTAGCGGAAAATCCCCAGGTTAATAAAGCTGCGACCTCTGTAATGTTATCACCTTCCGTTGTAGTTAGATTGCAGCCTAATATTGCCCAAGCCATTGGCTCTTTTAATTAGCTTTAATTGGGTACCACAAAGATGACTTCTGTTTTGTTATTTCCATGTACAATTTATGTTGCCTTTTTAAGCAAGCCGTTAAATGTCTTGTCTGTTCTGAACTTTTTCACACAGATTTTTGTCCGGTACTGGCAAATAGCAGTGCTGGCACTTTTATGGTTTCTGTGCATAAAGGCTTTGGGAGTCAAAGGGGTTCTAATGTCAAAAAAACAAAAATTGCTTTTCAGCTTCTCCACACAACAATATCCATCTTTTAGTTGCTTTAAAAATTTTGCACTCTCAGAACAAAATGTTGTGGTGTGTTTGGCTGTCTTTATCTTTCCGTCAGTGATATTATAACTTGCCTGTCCTCCACCCCAGTGACATCAGACCACAACCTCTTTGGCCTCTAAACCAGTAATAAAAAAACAAAGCATTACGGTGAAAGATGGCAACTTTCTTGAGAGAATGACCGTTTACTTAAAGGAAAACTATACCCCCAAAATGAATACTTAAGCACCTGATAAGCACCTGTCCGTTAATTCGCTCGTGTGACCTAACATGTATGGTTTATTTGTGTGCACCGTGAATCCGACGATCCCAGGGGGCGGCCCTTATTTTTTAAAATATTTAGGATTACCCAATGGCACATACTACTATAAAAAGTATATCATTATGAAAATGGTTTATTTACATGAAGCAGGGTTTTACTTATGAGATGTTTTATGCAATATCTTTTTATAGAGACCTACATTGTTTGGGGGGTATAGTTTTCCTTTAAGGCTAAGTCTGCAGTATGAGTATTAATAATGCAATGCAATCTAGGGGAAAGCAAAGGAATCATTACACAAATTCACCTTTTAAAATTCAAATTAGGACTGATAAATGTTTTTATTATATTTGCTCTTTTATGAATCCAATTTACATTATTGACCTTATTTATTTATTTTTTCATTGCTAGGCCTGGGCACCCTTCTCAGTCTGGGCATTGCATCACCCCATTCTGCCTTCACTCAGATGGTGACAACCTTTGGATTGGCTGGGATTGTTGGTTACCACACAGTATGGGGAGTCACTCCAGCTCTACATTCACCTCTTATGTCTGTGACTAATGCCATCTCGGGTAATACGACTTTTCCTCTTTGTCCTCTTAATAATGTATGTTAATTTATGCCATAGACATTCAGCTGTTGACCGTTTAGATTTTATCTACTTACATCTAGCATTTCACAACTTCCTTCAGCTGCTATTTGGTACAATGTCTTGTACTTTAAAGGGAAACTGTCATAGGAAAAATGTTTTTTCCAAAATGCATCAGTTAATAGTGCTACTCCAGCAGAATTCTGCACTGAAATCCATTTTTCAAAAGAGCAAACAGATTTTTTTTTATATTTAATTTTAAAATCTGACATGGGGCTAGACATATTTCAATTTCCCAGGTGCCCCCTAGTTATGTGACTTGTGTTCTGACAAACTTCAGTCACTCTTTACTGCTATACTGCAAGTTGGAGTGATATAACTCCCCTCCCTTTCACCCCAGCAGCCTAACAGAACAATGGGAAGGTAACCAGATAGCAGCTCCCTGGCACAAGATAACAGCTCCCTGGTAGATTTAAGAAGAGCATTCAATTGTAAAATCCAGGTCCCACTGCAACACATTCAGTTACATTGAGTAGGAGAAACAACAGCCTGCCAGAAAGCAGTTCCATCCTAAAGTGCTGGCTCTTTCTGGAAACACATGACCAGGCAAAATTACTTGACATGGCGCCTACACACCAATATTATAATTAAAAAAATGCACGTGCTGGCTCAGGAAGGACGTTTTACATTGTAGAGTGAATAATTTGCAGTGTAAGCAGTGAAATAAAAACTACATCATAAAAATCATCCCTTAAACAGATGCACAGTTGTCTGTTTAATAATCTTCTTTCATTTTCAAGCAATCGACATTCTTTCAAATTAGATGACCCAAAGGGAAGCAACTGTTCCAACATGGGAATAAAATTGAGCTTTCAACCAGTAGGGATCTTCACACTGGTTCCCCAATATTACCACTACTCTTTAGTAGACCCCCCAGATCCTTGCCTGCAAGTCGAGTTGTAGAACTCTGTTTCAGTTGTTCTTTCACTCAAGCAGGACCATTTTTTTTTTTTTTTTGTGATGGTCATTCGAGAGACTGGAATTTTTACATCCAATAGCAGCAGTTTGAAGGTTAAATACGAAAGCAGTAGTTTTTTGTTGTGTGTTTTGCAAGTGGGTGAATGTCTTCCATTCTGGGTTATGTAATGTTCAGAACTGAATTGTGCAACACTTGGGAATCCTTCATTTGGCATCATGCGTTGGAACTGCTATGGGCCTTGCTCCTTCCTCACTGACATCATCTGTAGCTCTGGTTTGGATGAAAATTATAATTTTTTTGGGTTGTGCTGCTATGGATGATTTATGACCCTGTCACTGCTGGATTCTATTTTACTGGCTTCTTCATATTCCCCTAATACATAATATCATTTCACCAGTCCCAAATGGCAAAGCACTGCATTTTGAACAAATTTTTTTCAGATCCTTTAGTACAGGTCAATGACATCCATCTTGCTGTGACCATTGTACCACCAGCAGAGGAACATTGCATATACAACTGAGATTGCTTATAGACTAGTTATTGACATGGACCTTTAGCAACCACAATTATTTTACAAGTGTACACTCGGAAGCATTATCACTACATTCCTGTTTCAATTAAGTCTACAGAATTCGAGTGCTGCTGGCTGCATATACCAGGGTATATGCAGATGGTTTATTTATTTTATTTAACCAGACATGAAAAACATCACTAAACCTGCCCAAGTTACCCAGGCTGCTTGTTGCATTACATCCTCTCAGATGGCAAATTATGACCCTTTTATTATGTAACTCTGTGAGCATGTATGCGTACGTGCACTGCTTGCCAAAACATGTGGAGATCATATAGGTAACAGGAATGGATAATAAGTGTCCATATATGCCATGAACCAAGCAATTTTAGGCATTCAGGAGATTTGTTGCCAATTTTATTTTCCAAGGACAGTCCAGGAGCACAGCGCTTATCACTGCTGCCATGCAGAACTTGGGGTCCTGGGTTCCATTTCAGTCTGGGAGCTATCTGCAAGGAATTTGTATTTTTTTTTTTCCTGTAGTTGTGTGAGTTTTCTCGCTGTTCTCCAGTTTCCTCCCGCACTCAAAAACATACAAGCAAGTTAAATGGCTGCTGATAAAATTGTCTCTAGTGTGCAGTGGCGGAAATACCGGGGGAGCAGGGCCCGCACCCCCTCAGGGCCCCCCGACAGTCCGCGTGCCGCTTTGAGGCGCATATTCCTGGCCAGTTCCGGGTGTACGGAGGGGGGTGGGGGGCCCGGCTGCGCATCCTGAGCCAGGCCCCCCCCTCTAGTTATGTTTCTGCTAGTGTGTAAATGCGATCGGGATGTTAGATTGTAAACTGCACTGGGACAAGGGGCGGTGTTGAAGGGGCGACGTTGATGCTCACTGTAAATTATCCAATTATTGAGTACAGGCAGCACTGACAGGGAAGCACTTATTAAAGGGGACTGGTCACCCTAAGAAATCATTCCAAAGCATATTTTATCATACTGTTCAAGTAAAATAAATGTTACTTATACAATATAAGTTGTTTATGTGCAAGAATGAGCACCTAATCCCATGCACTGGCTGCACAATTAGATGGTTAGAAGGGGATGAAATGCGGGGACTACAGTAACATTTAGGAAGTGCAGAATGGAAAGTGAAAGTAATTGCTTGCCCTGCCTCTATACGTAAGCATGAAGGAAGGGCAGGTAATATATGATTGACAGCTGAGCCTTTTAAACGAGTTTATAACCGGTATGGCTTTTTTAATAAAATGAAAAATGAATTTAGGTTTCCTGTTTAATTTGAAAAATACTTTTATTCTATAACTTGTTTTATGATTGGGTGACGGGTGCCCTTTAAAAACTGGACGGAAGTGCAATATAGCTCATGCTAACAAAATCTGTACAGTAGGCAATACACCTTTGTCGTTAAATATTAGGTCGATTAAAAATAATAACTGTGCCTTTAAATAAAAAAGCATATTTAAAAGTGGTAAGTGTAAGGGGCAACATGGCATTTGATATCACTAGTTTGGAATGTAAGATGCCAATTTAGCAAGATCAGTCCCATATTGTGTCTATAATACTTAAAATCCTAATTTTGTTCTCTATGCAAGCTATACATGTCTATTGTTTAGGAAAACATGTCACATATGATTTATGGAAACCCCAGTGAGAAAGCTTCTTGAATAATTTGCTCTAGAAAGTTTCCAATATGTTTAGAGTTTGTAGCTTTCTCTGAAGGGTTTATTCCATTAGGGATACACTTAGTCTTTAGTAGTTTGGAGCCTATATATAATGTAACATTTATACCACTTAACTGTATAAACTTTTAACATCACGAGGGGTTGTAACCAATGACCAGCAGTGTAAACAATTTTTGCAAAAACAACAAAAACCTTTTCAAAAGATACTGGTGAATTATTAAAACGATTCAGCAACCTAAAAACGGACCGTTTTGCAGTTTTACTGTTATGTAGCAATTGCATTCATTACAGTTTTCTTGAACCGATTTAAATTTGTGGTCGTTAAAAAATTCCCATGACAGTATCCCTTTTATTTTTTTTCCAAAAACCGCATCAGTTAATAGTGCTGCTCCAGCAGAATTCTGCACTGAAATCTGTTTCTCAAAAAAACAAACCGATTTTTTTTATATTCAATGTTGAAATCTGACATGGGGCTAGACATATTGTCAGTTTCCCAGCTGCCCCCAGTCATGTGACTTGTGCTCTGATAAACTTCAGTCACTCTTTACTGCTGTACTGCAAGTTGGAGTGATATTACAATGGGAAGGTAACCAGATAGCAGCTCCCTAACACAAGATAACAGCTCCCTGGTAGATCTAAATACAGCACTCAATAGTAAAATCGAGGTCCCACTAAGACACATTCAGTTACATTGAGTAAGAGAAACAACAGCCTGCCAGAAAGCAGTTCCATCCTAAAGTGCTGGCTCTTTCTGAAAGCACATGACCAGGCAAAATGACATGAGATGCACCTACACAACAATATTACAACAAAAAAAAAAATACACTTGCTGGTTCAAAAACGAAATTTTATATCATAGAGTGAATTATTTGCAGTGTAAATTGAGAAATAAAAACTACATCATAAAAATCATGACAGAATCCCTTTAAACATCCTTTTTTTTATAGCTCAGATGATTCAGAATTTTTGCTCATTTCTGTTTTTAGGATCATTAAATCTATTTCATATGAAAAAATGTCTCTTATTATAAATGTCTATAGTGTGACTGTGTGGCTTCTCTGTTTACTGAATCTTGTCTTCAAAAGTTATAATTGATCAGTTATAAAAGCTACACATTTATAAGGTTTTTCAATTTTTTAATGTTCCAGTAGCACTGTATTCAAATGATCACATTGCACAAATCTAGGAAATCATTCTACCATTTATTTATTTTTCTTATTATCGGACGCCACACCTGAATTCATTGTGAGTTTTAACCTCTTTATTCTCATTCCATGCAGGTCTGACAGCAGTGGGAGGACTGGCCCTCATGGGAGGAGGTTACCTGCCCACCAACACACATGAGCTGCTGGCTGTCCTCGCTGCATTTGTGTCTTCCATTAACATTGCAGGTACAATTAAAGAGTTGCTTTCATACATTTAAGAGTAGGTTTAACATTAAAGGGGTTGTTCACCTTCCAAACACTTTTTCAGTTGAGTTGTTTTCAGATTGTTCTTCAGAAATAGACTTTTTTTCAATTGCTTTCCATTTTAAATTTTTTACCGTTTTCCCAAAATCTACGTTTAAAGGAAAATTATACCCCCCTGAACAATGTAGGTCTCTATATAAATATATTACATAAAACAGCTCATATGTAAAACCCTGCTTCATGTAAATAAACCATTTTCATAATAATACTTTTAGTAGTATGTGCCATTGGGTAATCCTAAATAGAAAATTGCCATTTTAAAAAATAAGGGACGCCCCCTGGGACCATATGATTCACAACAATGCTTGTTAGGTCACATGAGCCAATTAACAGACAGAGTTGTGTCTTTTGCTTCCATACTTCTTCCTGTTACAGTTAGAGCTGCAGTATTTCTGGTCAGGTGATCTCTGAGGCAGCACACAGACCATCACAAAATGGTGGTTCAAGGCAAGAGATGTAAAAGGGAAAGATTTACTTAAATATATATTCCAGTTTGGTAAGATTTAATATGCCACTTAAATTGATATAATCTGTTCCTTAAATATTCATTTTGGGGGTAAAGTTTTCCTTAAAAAGTCTAAGGTTCCTGTCTCTGGTGTTTGTCTGGTAGCTCAGTAATTCAGGAAGAAGTGTGGAAGCAAAAGGCTGAACTTTGTGTATTAATTGGCTCATGTGACCTAACATGTATGGGATTTTTGTGCGCTCTGTGAATCCTACGATCCCATGGGGGGTGGCCCTTAGTTTCTAAAATGGCAGTTTTCTATTTATGAGTACTCAATGACACATACTACTAAAAAAGTGTATTATTATAAAAAAATTTATTTCCATGAAGCAAGGTTTTAAATATGAGCTGTGTTATTAAATATATTTTTATAGGGACCTATATTGTTCGGCTGGGGGGTATAATTTTCCTGTAATTGACAGAACCAATTAAAGGGGTGGTTCTCCTTTGAGTTAACTTTTACTATGTTATAGAATGGACAATTCTAAGCAAAAAGCCCGGATTTGTGACGAGGCCACATAGGCCCGGGCTGCAAAAAATTAGGGGCGGCATGCCATCCAGCTTCTTTCTGGGAAGCACAGCTCTCCAGCCCTCCTTTCCAGGCACACATGCGAGCTGGCAGGGAGGGGGTATGTGGGCGGGCACAAAATCTGGCGCTGCTAAACGACTTTTCAACTGGTCTTCAACATTTATTTTTTTAACATTTTAATTATTTGCCTTTTTCTTCTGACTCTTTTCGGCTTTCAAATGGGGGTCACCGACCCATCTAAAAAATGGCTCTGTAAAGCTGCAAATGTATTATTATTGCTACTTTTTTTTACTCATCTTTCTATTCAGGCCTCTCCTATTCATATTCCAAATAAATGCATGTTTGCTAGGGTAATTTGGACCCTAGCAACCAGTCTGCTGAAATTGCAAACTGGAGTGCTGCTGATTAAAAAGCTAAATAACTCAATCCAACAAATAATAAAAAAATAAAAACCAATTGCAAATTGTCTCAGAATATCACTCTACATCATACTAAAAGTTAACTCAAAGGTGAACAACCCCTTAAATCCAACAGAACCTGCTGTAGCCCTGAAGAAAAAGCTTTGAACCTTCCTGGTAAAATAACTCTCATATTGTTTAGACCCACTGTAAGAACACAAGCTTTATATTTATACTAACTTTATTCATATGTTTCCTTCCTCGTGCGAAATCTAAATATGCCTAATGAAATATAGGAGGTGAAACTATTCAGACGGCACAGAGCTGTTCAGATTAGGAATTAGTGAGATGCGGGTGTGCTCAAATCATACAAGAATTAGAAAAAAAAAAAAAAAAAGAATGAAAGATGTTGCTGGCATCCGCATAAAAATTCCTAACTAATCAATCCAACATGAAAGCGATGTGAGGTTAATTATGCCAGAGATTGTCCTTGCCAAAATATTGCTTACCCCTTACTCACTGTCTTTGTGTAAGTAATTCTTTAAATGGTTGTCACAAGCAGAGCCAAGTTGATATATTCTGCAAATCGAAAGCAGAAGTGTGTAAGAAGCAAGGCCCTTGGCTGCCCGGCTGCTTTTAGCAGTGCTCTGCTGTAGACCAAAATGGATTTAGGTGTAAGCCAAGGACATGTAAGACGATTAGGTGATCAAAATGATAATGCCAGTATTTACTGCCACCGGAACTGTGTGAGGGCCTGGGATTCAGAAGAAAAGATATACATATGAAATGATTGTTTTGCTTAAAAAATATAAAGCTCACGAATGTCGTCCAGATAGGGAAACTACTATGCCCTGTTTCTGCAGCCCTCATCCCCACAGCCCTGGGGCTGTGCAGAAAATCTCCTCTTGCGGTTTTCTAACAGTCCAGAAAAAGTTTATCTGGAAACCCATTATGCAGAAAGCTCTGAATTCCAGAAAGGCTTTCTCCCATAGACTCTACCCTACCCTATGTACCCTAACCTTTACTTTGTAAACTCTAATTTGTAGGGCCCTC
Organism: Xenopus laevis; assembly: GCF_017654675.1. Taxonomy (NCBI): domain Eukaryota; kingdom Metazoa; phylum Chordata; class Amphibia; order Anura; family Pipidae; genus Xenopus; species Xenopus laevis. The sequence goes on along the minus strand of NC_054371.1, from coordinate 212,173,555 downwards.
TTTTGTACTCTGTAACCCTTGTTTGTTATCCACCATTTATTCCCTGTTTGTTATAACTAAGGTAAAGCACTGCCTATCTTGTCGGCGCTATATAAATAAATAAATGATGATGATGGTAGACTCTTCTGTTTAGATAACCTGCAATATGCTACAAAAGCAACTGCTGAATCATAAAACCGGTATGGGACCTGTCATCTGGAAACCTGTTATCCAGAAAGCTCCGAATTACAGGAAGGCCATCTCCCATAGACTCCATTATCATTATCTAAATAATCCACATTTTCAAAAATGATTTTTCTCTGTAATAATAAAACAGTAGCTTGTACTTGATCCTAATTAAGCTATAATTAATCTTTATTGGAAGCAAAACCAGCCCATTGGATTTATTAACGTTTACATGATTTTCTAGTAGATGTAAAGCATAAGGATCCAAATTACGGAAAGATCCCTTTTCATGAAAACACCATGTCCCGAGCATCTGGATAATAGGACCCATGACTGTATATACAAACATACATTAGGGATGCACCGAATCCACTATTTTTGATTCGGTCAAACGCCCCAATCCTTCACGAAAGATTTGGTCCGAATCCTAATTTGCATATGCAAATTAGGGGTGGGAAGGGGAAAACATTTTTACTTCCTTGTTTTGTGACAAAAAGTCATGCAATTTCTCTCCCCATCCCCTAATTTTTATATGCAAATTAGAATTCAGATTAGGTTTCGGCAAGGCAGAAGGATTCGGCCAAATTCGAATCCTCCTGAAAAAGCCCAAACCCTGAACGAAATCCTGGATTCGGTGCATCCCTAATAAACATACATACAAAGAGCAGAAAATCTTCCTCCAAAATCCCCTATGGATATATTTACCTAGATGCTCAGCACGCTGCTACCATATTGTGGAGTATATGGGCTAAATAATGACATAGAGCCGTGGTTTTCAGGGTATGTATTCTGAAATTCATTAGCCACTGCTTTTGTAGGTCCGGCCCACTGGGATGCACAGACCCCCCCCCCTTCTTTTAAAAGAGCAAAAACTGATTTTTATTGAGATTATTTCTTTAGCTGCCTAGTGGACTCGTGCTTAGAATCCATTTATGTCTGGCCTTGTTAACAAAGGTGTAAAATAGATTGGTTTCGACCCATGGTAGGATTTTCTCCAATAGTAACCTGACCAGCATCTTAATGTCGCCACTAGCAAAATGACGTTCTGGCTAAAGCATGTGTTAACTGATTAATATACTGCAGATGCAGAAACATATGCTGTAAAGACATTCACGCAGGCCAGCCTCCCAACACTGAGGGGGGAATTGCTCCTTTTTGGGGTTTTATGAAAGGCACTAAAATACTGTCTTGTCTTGGGAAAAGCTTGTGACTAGCCCTTCTAGTGAGAACCGCTGCTTAAAGGGGCAGTTCAACATGCAATAAATAAGGCTTGTCCTGAACATACTTTTTGCCTTTTAAAGGAGTAGGAAAGGCTTGCAGCACTTGGGGGTGCCAAATGTAAGCCACCCCCAAGTGATTGTATTGACTTACCTGAAACCCCTGTCAGGTGCTCCTATTAGCAGAAAACTGCACCGGCCCGGGGTTATTCCAGTGAGCACCACGGAGCGATGCTGCAAGCCTTTTCTATTTCCTTTAACTTCTTGAGCGAATCAATGAAATTGAAGCTACTTCATGTTGGGTTCTTGCGAGGCACATAATTAGCAAAGAGCAGATCATTTGAATAATGGGCTTTCATTAATCTGTAACCCTGAAAATAAATAGAAGTTGGACTGCAAAACCAATATATTAAAAGTACAATTTATTATGTAATCACAGTGAACAAATTATGAATAAATAATTCTAAAATCAATAATAAATACAATCCAGGTGGGCAATCACTTTTCCTGTGGAGAAAAATCAATTGACTGTTCCTTGGTGTTGGTATATGCTTCTAATTTAAAAAAAAAAAAGGATGGTTGTGAGTTGTAGTTCAACAAAACAGAAAAGTTATTTCCCAGAAGTTAGAACCAGGGGTGCTTTGCCAATGAGGCAAGTTGAGGCTGTCGTCTCAGGCGACAGCGCCCCACTAGGTACCAGGGGCGGCAAAAATGGCGCTCTTGGTACTTAAAGAGCTGAATTTCCTGTTTTAAAACCGTAAATCCGGCTCTTCTAGCGCAGAGAGTGCAGTTAGGCTCTCTGTGCTAGTGTACTGGCCCTCTCTGCTGCCCGTGTGGACCCCCCTTGACCCCCTCAGGCGGAAAAAGGTAAGCGCACGGGGGAGGGGGGACGGCAGCAACTGCTGCTGCCTCAGGCGGCGGAGGGGCTAGGATCGCCCGTTGTTAGAGCTGGGATTTTGAAGCAGTGGAGTGTGCAGAGTATTTAATTAGATATAGCAAACAGGCCAGCCGGTAGATGGCTGAATTTAGAGAGCAGATTATAAAAAGGGGTATATTGGCGGGGTCCCGAACTCCCTCCTGCTTGCCAGCTGCACAGGCCCCCCAAAAATAAGTTGAAACAGTCTCACCAGATACACCGTTCTGGAATTTCTCAAGGGCAGAGCTTTAACTTTTGGGAAATAACTTTTCTATCTTGTTAAACTACAACTCACAACCATCCTTTTTTTTTTAATTAGAAGCATATACCAACACCAAGGAACAGTCAATTGATTTTTCTCCACAGGAAAAGTGATTGCCCGCCTGGATTGTATTTATTATTGATTTTAGAATTATTTATTCATAATTTATTAACTGTGTTTTTGTGATTACATAATAAATTGTACTTTTAATATATTGGTTTTGCAGTCCACCTTCTATTTATTTTCGTGATTGGTTTTTATCCCCAATAGGACCTTGGGGATTGAAGGTGCGCAGTCTCTACCAATATAATACCCTTCCCCCATCCGTCACAGGAATTTCTTTGTATAATCTGTAATCCAAAGCATTCTCAAAGGGTCAAGGCAGGGGGTTGTTTAGACAGAGCTCACTATCTCTATTTAAAAAGTAAGAAATATGCATTTTTAAAGTAAAAGTATAGGCAGAATGTATTTTCAGCAAGATCCAGTAGTGGATTACCAAAAGGGCAATTTGCTTATAGTTCTATGGGAGACCCAGTGTTGTTAAAAGGGGTGAACGGCCAGGGCCAATGCTTACAATCTACCGCTTATAAGTAAAGCAAAAACCACAGGTTGTGCATGTAATCCCTGTGTATACACATAGAATAAAAAAAGCATTTAGACTACAGCCATTTTAAATGCAAAAATGTAACTTAAAAATGACTAACTTTGCCTAGAAACAGAGGGCCTTGCCATCTGATCTGATCCTGTATTCTTGCTTTTTTTTTCTTCTCCTTTTGCAGGAGGTTTCCTGGTTACACAGAGAATGCTGGACATGTTCAAACGTCCAACTGACCCTCCAGAGTATAACTATCTCTACCTGCTCCCAGGAGGAGGCTTTGTTGGTGGATATGCAGCTGCCCTCCATAGTGGATATGACATTGAACAGGTGAACTCAATCATTTATGTTATCATTGACTGTGCTTTTAGTTTTCATCATAAAGGCTCCTGAAATGGAAAATTATTTTGTAAAAGAAACCCACATGCTATGGGGTTATTTTAAGAGTTTTTTTTCTTTATGATTAAAGGAAAACGATACCCCCAAAATTAACACAGGGATCCTGTCATGGGAAAACAAGGTTTTTTTCAAAACGCATCAGTTAATAGTGCTACTCCAGCAGAATTCTGCACTGAAATCCATTTCTCAAAAGAGCAAACAGATTTTTTTATATTCAATTTTGAAATCTGACATGGGGCTAGACATATTGTCAGTTTCCCAGCTGCCCCCAGTCATGTGACTTGTGCCTGCACTTTAGGAGAGAAATGATTTCTGGCAGGCTGCTGTATTTCCTTCTCAATGTAACTGAATGTGTCTCAGTGGGACATGGCTTTTTACTATTGAGTGTTGTTCTTAGATCTACCAGGCAGCTGTTATCTTGTGTTAGGGAGCTGCTATCTGGTTACCTTCCCATTGTTCTTTTGTTTGGCTGCTGGGGGAAAAGGGAGGGGGAGATATCACTCCAACTTGCATTACAGCAGTAAAGAGTGATTGGAGTTTATCAGAGCACAAGTCACATGACTTGGGGGCAGCTGGGAAATTGACAAAATGTCTAGCCCCATGTCAGATTTCAAAATTGAATATAAAAAAATATGTTTGCTCTTTTGAGAAATGGATTTCAGTGCAGAATTCTGCTGGAGCAGCACTATTAACTGATTCATTTTGAAAAATTTTTTTTTCCCCAAAACAGTATCCCTTTAAGCAACAGAGAGTTTACATCATATTAAGTGGCATATTAAAGAATCTTGCCAAACTGGTCTATATATTTAAGTAAAGCTTGCCCTTCTACATCTCTTGCCTTGAGCCACCATTTCACGACGGTCTGTGTGCTGTCTCAGAGATCACCTGACCAAAAATATAATCTCATTTCACAAAAAAAGGTTTCAGAAATGATTACCTACTGATTAAGGTAATTTTAAAGAACTTGTTCATCTTTAAATTAACTTTTAATATGATATAGAGAATGATATTCTGAGACAATTTGCAATTGGTTTGATTTGTTATTATTTGTGTTTTTTGAGGGTTTTTTTTTAGCTGTGTATTCAGCAGCCCAACAGTTTGCAATCACAGTAATCTGGTTGCTAGAGTCCAAATTACCCTAGAAACCATGCACCGATTTAAATACAAGACTGGAATATGAATAGGAGGGGGCCTGAATAGAAAGATGAGTAATAAAAAGTAGCGATAACAATAAATTTGTAGCCTTACAGAGCATTTTTTCTTAAAGGAGAAGGAAAGGTTAAAACTAAGTAAACCTTATCAGAAAGGTCCATCTAAATATACCAGTAAAACCCCAAAGTAATGCTGCTCTGAGTCCCCTGTCAAAAGAAAAACTGCATTTCTTTCCTTCTATTGTGTACTCATGGGCTTCTGTATCAGACTTCCTGTTTTCAGTTTAAACCTCATTGCCCTGGGCGTGAGCATGCTCAGTTTGCTCCTCTTCCCCCGCCCCCTCCCTTCTCTTCTGTAATCTGAGCCCAGAGCAGGGAGAGACTCAGGCAGGAAGTGATGTCACACCATGTTAATACTGCAGCTCCTATCCTAAACAAACAGAGTTTCTAGAGCTGTTTACTCAGGTATGGTAAAACATTCTACAGAATAAATATAGCATTCTAGCTTGCACTATTGCAGCAAATCTATTGGCAATAAAATGCCTCCGTAGCTTTCCTTCTCCTTTAAGATGGGGTCAATGACCCCCATTTGAAAGCTGGAAAGGATGAGAATAAAAAGGCAAATCACTCAAAAAGGATAACCTATAAGCAGTGAAGACCAATTGCAAAGTTGCTAGGAATTGGACATTCTGTAACATACTAAAAGTTACCTCAAAGGTGAACCACCCAGAGGCTGTCTGCACCTCTGTCTGGCAGTAAAGTGCCTGATGGGGATCTTTGGCTAGGGTGGCTTGGATGCTCAGGGAATTGGTATTTAACATGCCGAGCCAACCCATTTACATCAGTCCTGTTGCAAGCCTTTTGCTTTTGAAAGTAGATAATGGGTGATTTATTACAGAACCCGAATTTCACTGTCTCTCTGGACTTACTTGTCTGAGACACTTCTAAGGAGAGAAGCCAACAGTTCCTTGCAATGATTATTTGACTTCAGATTAAGAAAAGTTTCAAATTTCCTTTTTATTTGTTGACCCCAGAGCAACTTGTATGCTTCAGATGATAGTCCACGAGTGAGTTCATTCCTTGTAAAAGGCATGTTTATTGTCAGACGTTCCTCTGAGTTTTCCCCAATAGTGTTAGCACGTTTGTTTTAAAATGTTGATATCTAATAGCCCGAGCCGCTCATGTTCTAGGCAGTATGCTTGCTTGTTATGGTCTCCTATCTAAATCAATGATCGCTCTGCACAATTGTAGCCAATATCGGGTTTCTCAAATGTTCCTTTGCAGTTGGTTTGAGACCCTCAGAGAGATGCGTCAGCAGTTTTTGTTATACAGTCATATAATGAAACTCTATATTTAACTTTTATCTCCCCGTGACTGCCTTTAGCCTAAATTACATGACCCAGTGTTATTATTTTATATAGAAGCCAAGCACAGCTCTGTGTTGCTTACACATAACATTATACAAGTTCTTGTTCCCTGTTGTGTGTGGTTTTTCTTCATTGTCTTTATTGGGCATGATGTATATTCTCTGTGCTGAGGCAGCAGGATCCTATACCGGTGGGCTCATCTTCCTGCCAGAGAAAATAGACATTGGTACAAGAGCTAGGGTTATTTATCAGAGATAGCCAAGCTCAAATCCTTGCAACTTTTGTGCAATTTGCCTTGTCTCTGATAATTCTGTTCATTCATGGGCCTCAAAGGTGCCTTTCCAAATATGAGCTGCAAGGGCAGAGGGGTTTTAGGGGCTTATACTAAAGTTCTGCGCAGAAACAATTTTTGAAACGCGACCCGGACCTGCAACCCGCATTCCTACCCTTTTCAGAACTTCTACCCAACCCGCAAGTGCCTTATCCGCAAATCGATCCGCAACCTGCTGACCATCAAGAAGCAGGAAGTGCCAGTCATTGTGTAACCGAATCATGGAGCACCAGGCATCATTAGGGTCATATTAAAAAGTCCAATTTTATTGATAATGCATCATAAAACCATATTAGGCAACAGTGTAAATCAGCCCCACGCTAGACGCGTTTTGTGGCCTCACGCCACTTCCTCAGAAGCACAGAGCCCCGCCTCTCACAACCCTCTAAATAGATGCAACCCGCACCTGTCTAAAAACATTAACCCATTACAACTCCTATTTCAAGCACCAGTCGTGAATTGGAAGTGACATCATTGGATGTAAGCGTGAAATTGTCAGAAAAAAGTTATAAAACCTACGTAAACTCGCTATTGCGAAGACCCGTAACCCGTAGAACCGTGTCTATACCGCACCCGAAAGTTCTACCCGCAACCTGCATGTTACCCGCTTTTTGAGGGTAACCCACGGTTACCCAACCAGCTGCCTATACAGTTATGAACAGTTATGTCCCATGTGCCCCCCCCCTTCAAGTCGCTGACTAACTCAGAGTTAGAGAGCTGAAAAGCAGGAAGTAGTGTTCTGGCTATTATGTTACACACCCAGTCTCTCCAGCCTTTATACATTACATTTTTGCCTAACTAACTATATTAGAAACATTTTTTATTTTGCACAGCCTATCTATTTACCCAGTTTTTATTTTTATACCAAACAATTCCTTTAATTACCTGTTACCGTTTTTCTCTGCAGATGGTTTACCTTGGTTCAGGCCTGTGCTGTGTTGGAGCCCTTGCTGGCCTATCAACTCAAGGCACTGCCCGTCTAGGTAATTCCCTAGGTATGATGGGAGTGGCCGGAGGAATCGCAGCCACCTTGGGTGCTCTTAAACCAAGTCCAGAATTACTAGCACAGATGTCCGGAGCAATGGCACTTGGTGGCACTATAGGTAAGAACAAAGCATGAGTTTAATGCTGCCCATCTTCTGGTAGTTCTGCTAAAATTCTGCCTTACGTAATAAATTTTGTCTTCGTTTTTTGGGATAATCCAATTGTCTGTCTTGTCTAGATTGCTGCTTTGATGTGAAGGAGAGTTATTTTAGAAGGAACAAGCTTTTCCATGCAATTGCAGCACGCCCGCCTTGCTCTGAGGCATGTTGCTGACCTGTTGCAGGGACGAGAGTTGGAATTTCAAGCCTATTGATGGCATGATCCCTCAGCAATCCTTTTATCTTCAAACAGCAGCCAGTCAAGAATGCTTAACCCTGCCAGTCAGTTTGTGCAAGAGAGAACAATGCTCGCAACTCTTTCGAGGGGTCAGTTGGGGCCAAATTGGCAGCTGATGTCAGCCCTTGAATGGCCACCTTAAAGGATAAGTAAACCTTAAAGATAAGTGAATATAAAATTAATGAAGCATTTTTGTAATGTACATTCGTTATTCTTTTTTTTTTTTTGACATTCCAAGACATCAAAGGATACATGTACTGTTAACATGAATGCATTTTGTTACAGCTCCACCTGCTGGTCATGTTCTTACCAGTCTGACCACTATGTAGTCAAGGAAGTTGTCAGGAGAAAGAAAGAGGCTGTTCTGATGTTCTTCTGCTTAGGAAAGATTTGAGAAAGGTTTCTATTTTTCCTAAGCAGAAGAACATCAGAGCAGCCTCTTAGTTAAAATTACTTAAGCTTTATCAGAAAGGTCTATATAAATACACCAGTAAACTTTCAAAGTAATGCTGCTCTGAGTCCTCTGTCAAAAGAAATGCCAAATTTCTTTCCACACACATGGGCTTCTGTATCAGACTTCCTGTTTTCATCTTAAACCTCCAGGGCTAGGTCTTGAGCATGCTCAGTTTGCTCCCTCCTTGTCTCCCTGCTGTAATCTGAGCTCAGAGCTATGAGTGAGTAGGGAGAGACTCGGACAGGAAGTGATGTCACACAAACCTAATATGGCAGCTGCTACCCTAAACAAACATAGAGAGCTTCTAGAGCTGTTTACTCAGGTATTCTACAGAATAAATATAGTGTTATTGCTTGCACTGTTGTGGCTAATCTATTGCCAATAATCTGCCTTAGTAGCTTTCCTTCTTCTTTAACAGTACATGTATCCTTTAATATCTTAATTTTTTTAATAGTAATTAAAAAAATAAATAATGAATGTACATTGCAAAAGTGCTTAGAATAGCACCCTCATTCATTTTACATTCACTTATTTTTAAGGTTTACTTATCCTTTAAGTCAGTGGGCCAACTAAATTCTCAATGTTAATGGATAATATTGACTAAGAAACCTTTCCTTGGTCAAAAGGTGCAGTTGCTTTCTAATGAAAGTAGAAATCCTGAGTGGAAACGGGCTGAAACCAGTCAGCTTTTATTTCTTCTTATTTCTTCCCCATATAGGTCTGACCATTGCCAAACGTATCCAGATATCAGATCTACCCCAGCTTGTGGCTGCTTTCCACAGTCTTGTGGGTCTGGCTGCCGTTCTCACCTGTGTAGCTGAATACATGATTGAATATCCACACTTTGCAACTGATCCCGCAGCAAATCTCACCAAGATTGTGGCTTATCTGGGTACCTATATTGGTGGCGTCACTTTCAGTGGCTCCCTTGTTGCTTATGGAAAACTGCAGGGTAAGTCACAGAGTGAATGCTCATTTGGCACAAAGTTATTTTGTACTAGAGAAATAGAATTTCTGACCCATACCATCTCAATCAGAAAAGAGGTGATTAGTGATGAGTGAATCTGTCCTGTTTTGCTTCCCCAAAAACTAGTGAAACTGCTAAAAAAAATTTTTTTGAAATGGCGAAAAAATTACCAAATGGTGAAAATTTTTCTCGCTACAGTTGAATTAAAGTCAGTGGGCTTTTTTCTTATGGCAGACTTTTGTCATAATGAATTAAAATCAATGGGCATTATTTCTCTGTGAATTTTTCCACAGCAAATTTTTACCGTTTTCGGAATTTCGAGAGCGAATTTGTGTCTGGCGAATAAACTCGCTCATCACTAGAGGTGACCTCAAATGCTATGGCTTGGAGCACTCCTTCCCAGACACACAATACAAAAGTACCCTCTTCCCTGTAGTTCGGGTGCTCTTACCATTATTTTTACTTATTTACATAGACAATTTAAAATAGCAATATATTGGAATATTGAAGGGACTTTCCAAATGTTTGAGCTTATATTTAAGCAGAACTGTGCATGCAATCTATTCCTAGAATGCTTTCATCTACAGCAGAATAGGAAAGAATAAATGTTTTACACACGCCACACATCTATCCAACTCCCTGGGAAACTTGATGGTTCAGTTCAGCTGTACCCGTGCCAACAATACTCCACCCTTTTATTTTCTAGCCTTGCCATACTACTGCATAACCTGGTTTTCTGGATTCTAAACTTTCACTTGTGGACAGATTTCCAAATAGTCCTTTAATAGAGAACATATCATCCCATTTCATTATCCAGGCATATTTATTGGGCGATTGCTATTTTGGAAAAGCTTTTTGTTTAACTCATTGTGAAACGTTCTTTGTAATTTATCATTATTGTCTTTTGGCTGCCCTTTCTAGCGGACCTATTGATACCTGGTAGTGTTTCTTGGCTTCGATTTAATTACTGGTTTTTAGGCATATCAATATTGTTTTGGGGTGATTATGACATTTTTCATCTAATAGGGAAGATAAAGTCTTAAAACATCTACCTTAGGATCTGCAAGGGTGCCGCATTTCAGAATTTTTATGGGAAATGCCTCTGTTGTTTTAACCTTCAACTAAACCCTCTGCCTTAGGAAGAGCAGGGCAGTTTTGGGGAATCAAGGTTGCAGTGGTTTGGGAGGGGGTCCTGTACATGGCCCCTTTTGTGACTTCATGTGTTTATTTCTCCTTCCGTCATTATGTCTTGGTGACTGTCTTAAAGGAACAGTTCAGTGTACAAATACAAACTAGGTAAATAGGCTGTGCAGAATAAAAAATTCTAATATAGTTAGCCAAAAATGTAATGTATAAAGGCTGTAGTAACTGGATGTGTAACATAATAGCCAGAACACTACTTCTTGCTTTTCAGCTCTCTGAGTTAGTCAGCGACTTGAAGGGGGGCCGCATGGGGCATAACTGTTCAGAGTTTGCAATCGATCTTCAGCATTCAGCTCAGATTCATAAGCCCATGTGCCCCCCTTAAGTCACTATTACTGCCTGGTAACCAATCAGTGGAAACCAAGAGAGCTGAAAAGCAGTAGCACGTCTTTTTAAATTTGCTTAGGAATCAGGTGATAAGATGCCTGTGTGACACAAATTTAAAAATTGAAGTAAAATCAAGTAGGTGTAAACTTAAAGGGGTTATTCACCTTCCAAACAGTTTTTTCAATTCAGTTGTTTTTAGATTGTTCCCCAGAAATAAAGACTGTTTTCAAATACTTTCCATTATTTATTTTCTACGTTTTTTCCAAAATCTAAGTGTAAAGTTGAATGTTTGTGTCTGTGGTGTTTGAGTCTGGCAGCTCAGTAATTCAGGCGCAGACTCTAAACTGTTACAATTTTGCAACATTTAGTTGATACATTTCTCAGCATATCATAGAGAAGAAAGGAATAAACAGCTTCAGGCAGTACTTAATAAACTGCAAGTGTTCATTTATTAGCAGTGTGCAACACTACATGTTTCGGGTACAAACCCTTTTTCAAGTGACACTTGAAAAAGGGTTTGTACCCGAAACATGTAGTGTTGCACACTGCTAATAAATGAACACTTGCAGTTTATTAAGTACTGCCTGAAGCTGTTTATTCCTTTCTTCTCTATGATATATGTACTTCGGGAGTGTGACACAGACTCCAGGGAATCTACAGCAGTACCTTTTAATGACCAGGACACACTGGAGCCAGCAATCCTCCTTCTTTACATTTCTCAGCAGCATCTCTGGAGTATTAGCAACAATTGTATCAAGTCTAACAGCTGCCTGTAATGAAACCCAGAGATTCTGCTCAGCAGGGACAAAGATAAGAAACGTATCAACTAAATGTATCAATTTATAACATTTTACAGGATCGGCGACCCCCCCTCCCAGAGCTGCTTCAGAAGGAGAGAAATAACAATTTACACTTCAATATTCGAAAAACCGTCACACATAGAAAATAGAAAGTCATTGGAAAAAGTCTTTATTTCTGGTGATCTATCTGAAACCAACTAGTTGTTTGAAGGTGAACAACCCCTTTAAAAGTGTGCAATAGTTCACATGGTAGATATTACTGACCCCAACAGCATATGATTCAGTACAGTACCTTTTATCTAGAATGCTCGGGGCCTGTGGTTTTCCGGATAACTCTTTATGTAATTTGGATCTTCATACCTTAAGTCTACTAGAAAATAATGTAAACATTAAATAAACCCAATATGCTGGTTTTGCTTCCAAGGATGGTTTCCCTCCCATCCTTGTTGGCCTTCCAGTTTTAAATTTTTTTGGGGGAAGATTCGGCAACGGAGTGACGTCACTTCCGGGCAATTATGACGTTGCTTCCAGTTTCGTAACCCTGCGGTCGCAAGGTTAGTTGGCCTATTACGGGTCGGGTAGCGGGAACATGCAGGTCAAATTGCGGGTACGAGTCGGGTACGGGTTTAAAAAAATGGACCCGCGCAGGACTCTACCCTGATGCTCTATTGATCTAAACCAACTGGTCCTTTTGCTTGTATCTGCACAGGTGTCCTTAACTCGGCTCCACTGCTGCTGCCTGGAAGACACATGCTAAATGCAGGCTTGTTAACCGCCAGTGTTGGAGGCATCATTCCGTACATGCTGGACCCAAGCTACACCACAGGAATCACATGCCTTGGATCAGTGTCTGCCCTTTCTGCTGTCATGGTAGGTTCAACATCTGCTCATTTATGCATAGTCCAAATTGTAATATGTGTTTATGATATGAAGCAAATAAGTTTGAAGCAAATTGTGTTGAAAATACATCCCAACAGATTCGCCAGATTTTGTGAAGAAGATGGGAGTGTGAACTCTGGATTGGCAGTTCTAGATGAGGCTGATCTCTTTAACAGCGGGGAGACCAGTTTCTCTAGTAGTGGTGGGGAGGAGAGCAGAGTCAGCCTAAGCAGATTGTGGTTGTAGGGGATTCAGTTATTAGGAAAGTGGATAGGGTAATCTGTGGTCCGGATCGCTACAACCGAACAGTATGCTGTCTACCTGGTGACAAGGTTCGGCATGTGGTTGATCGGGTAGACAATTAATTGGGTGGGGCTGGGCATGACCCAACTGTTTTAGTACATATTCGTACTAATGACAAAATAAATGGTAGATGGAAGACCTTAATCAGTGATTTCAAGGATCTAGGCTCTAAGATTAAGGAAAGGTCTTCCTATGTAATTTTTTCTGGAATTTTGCCTGTGCCACGTGCAAGTTTAGGAAGACAGCGGGACCTTAGGGAGTGACGGATTGCCCCTCAATGGAAGGGGTCCACTGTGCTAGGGGAAAGAATGGCTCAGAGGTTGGAGGAGTGTTTAAACTAGGCAAGGGTGAGAGAAAGAATTATGGGGAAGCTAGGGTAGACAGGGCAGTGGGGTTAGTAAGGGGTCATGGGGGAGGAGTAAGGGGGGCATACAGTTTACCAGCTAAGGCGGTCCCTCTGTTACAAGGAAAACAGACTAATATTAACGTAACATATAATTCTCCACTAAGTAATGCAAATTTCAAAAGTAAAAGTAGTAACCTCCGCTGTATGTTGGCAAATGCACAGAGTTTGTCAGGTTAAATGGGAGCCCTAGAATTAATTGCATGCTCTAAAAATTATGATATAATTGGTATCACTGAGACCTGGTAGGATGAAACGTGACTGGACTGTGAATTTAAATGGTTACACACTTTTTAGGAGGGACAGAGGGATTAAAAAGGGTGGAGGAGTGTGTTTGTATGTAAAGCCTGAATTAAAGAAATAACAATAGCTGGCACTGGTGAGGGTGTAGAATCCCTCTGGGTAGAGATTTCGACTGGGCAAAAGGTTACAATGAAAATTATCATTGGTGTATGTTATAAACCACCAGTGACGAGTATGAAGCCCAGCTACTCTTACAAATAGAAGCAGCTTCACAACTAGGTCAAGTTATTACTATGGGTGACTTAAATTATCCAGACAGGGGTTGCCAAGACAGAAAAAGCTAGTAGGTTTGTAAATTTGCTGAATGACAACTTTTTATTCCAGCTCGATCAAGAACCTACTAGTAAAAACTCTCTTTTGGACGTTGTAATAATTAACAATACTGAACTCATCTCTAACATTTGTGTGGGTGAGCATTTAGGGAATAGTGATCATAACATGGTCTCCTTTGAGATTCTGTTGCAGAAGCAATTCTATAAGGGAGTAACTAAAACACTAAATTTCAGACGTGCAAACTTTGACAGTATAAGGGCATCTCTGCAACATATTAATTGGGAAATGCTTTTCACAGGGTTAAACACAGAACAAAAATGGGAAGTCTTTAAAATGCTGCTTAATAAATATACATATCGATATATTCCCCTTGTAAGCAAGGAACGTCGTTGCAAAGCAAAACGTTTTTGGTTCAATAGAAGCGTTGGTGTTGAGGTGGGTAAGAAAAGACGTGCCTTTAAGGCTTTCAAGTTAGCTGGGACAACCGAATCATTTATAAGGTACAAGGAGGCCAATAAATCATGCAAAGAAGCTATAAGGCAAGCTAAAATTGATATGGAAAAGGATATTGCAGCAAGCAGTAAAAAGAATCCAAAATTAAATATTTATTTGTAAATAAAGTGAAGCAGGAAGGGGTGGGACCTTTAATATCAGAGGGGGGTCAGCTTGTTGATGAGAACAAAAAAAGCTCAGATTCTAAACTCGTATTTTTTGTCTGTCTACACAAATGAGGAACCAGAAGGTTTCCTTAATAGTCCCAATTCTAGTAATACAACTAATGATGCATGGTTCACACATGAGGAAATTCAAAAGAGACTAGAACATGTTAAGACAAACAAAGCAAGGGGGTCACCATCTTGTAACTTTGCTAAACATCTTTGCAAGACCATGTACATGCTCAGTGTGGTCTGGGCTGCTTCTTAAGGATTATCATAAATTATTAAAATGGAAAAAAGAAGTCAAATAATAACTGCCAGAAGCTGATACGGCAAGACTGATTAATAATCAGAATATGCAGACTGCACTGGGTTCTGTTTTGTCATGTAATCTAATGTGGATTTTATAGTTTTAGTTTTGTTTAATACAAACTTTCTCCAACTCTGCAGAACCAGTGGTTGCAGCAAAATAATCCTCCAAATAGAATCCCAGTTTATCTGTTTAAATCTGGCTCCATAATATTTGTCCCTGCAGCTGGAGTTGGAAACAGAGGATGTAAAGGCAAAAATAAAATCCCATTTTTACTTTAACTGAAAAAGAAACCTATCCCCAATAATAAATCTGTACTGTTTTTATAAGAAACCTGACTGTATGCAATGAAATTCCTCCTTCATTCACTTGCTCTTACTGCTGCGAATACGAACCTTTACTCGGTTGCAGGCTGCTCTATAGGGAAACAAACAAACAGCTGCTCAAGTTCATAGGAAGAAAGATGGGGGGCTCCCCCTGCTGTTTGAAAGTATAATTGTTTCCCTGCAGAGCAGTTAGGGACAGACTGAAGTTTCCTATGCGCAGCAGTCAGAACAAGTAAATGAAGAGGGAATTTCACTGCATACAGTCTGGTTTCTTATAAAAAACAGTGCACATTTTTTAATTAAAGTATATTGGAGATAGATTTATTTTCCATTAAAGAAATTGAAAATGGGAGTTAATTTTCTTTACATTCCCTTTAAGGAGACTCTAAATACAGTTACAGACAGTCATGTCTGTGATTGCCTATTTGTCATGGTATAAAATAAATCACATCTTTAGACCGTGTTATGGCCATTTGTGTAGTTTACCCTGCTGGAGAAAACACGATTGGCTTGTACAAATCTATAAGCGTGTAATGTTTAATATAGTGTCTGTAGGCTTTGTGATCCCATCTGGGTCTTATTTAGAGGCACTTGGCTAACCTCTGCATTTCTCAGTGCCCAACAGGCTGGTTATCTGGTGATAATTGCTGAGAAGTGTTTGGCAGAAGTCGATAAGCCTCCGCACTATTGCATGAGAAATGCACATTTACTTTAATAAACAAAGGATTTGTGATCAAAACTTCATGTTCATACATCCTGGACTATTTTTTTTATACTCTTTTTCTCTCTCTGCTTGGATACAACTCCAGACCTCTAACTGAGGACTTCTGTTATTTTTATTTTTAGCGAAAAAAAATCTGGTTTTCTGTACATTTTTTTTCTAGTTCCTTTGTCTCTTGCCTGTCTTTTGGCTCACACACAAGTTTTAGAATTCATTTGACAGAAGTATACTTGCCGGGGGTTTATACATTGGCTTACAACAATGATGCTTTTTAAGGGGATTCTGTCATGATTTTTATGATGTTTTTATTTCTAATTTACACTGTTTAAACTGCAAATAATTCACTCTACAATATAAAATTTCATTCCTGAGCCAGCAAGTGTATTTTTTTTTTTGTTTTAGTGTTAATATTGGTGTGTAGGCGCCGTCTCAGGTTATTTTTGCCTGGTCATGTGCTTTCCGAAAGAGGCAGCACTTTAGGATCAAACTGCTTTCTGGCAGTCGCAGTGGGACATGGATTTTTTACTATTAAGTGCTGTTCTTATATCTACCAGGGAGCTTTTATCTGGTTACCTTCCCGTTGTTTGGCTGCTGGGGGTTGGGAGGGGGTGATATCACTCCAGCTTGCAGTACAACAGTAAAGAGTGACTGAAGTTTATCAAAGCGCAAGTCACATGACTGGGGGCACCTGGGAAACTGACATGTCAATTTCTAAATTAAAATCTGTTTGCTCTTTTGAAAAATGGATTTTGGTGCAGAAGTCTGCTGGAGCAGCACTATAAACTGATGCATTTTGTAAAAAAATAAAAGTTTTCCCGTGACAGTATCCATTTAAATAACCGGTGCTGGGAAGTTGGTAAGCACGCCAGCCATTATGGGTACTTTCAGGACTTTGAGTTCTCGTCTTCAGTAACTCTCACTGCTCATTATAGTTATATGTGTATTTAAATGAACTTAATCCATATCCCATAACAGTGAAGTTATTTGATGTTAACATGTGTTACTGCTGAGACCTTTGATTAGTTCAGGAGCCGACGAGCCGCAGTTATGTTTCATATTTATCCTGTTTGTCCCACAGGGTGTCACCCTGACTGCCGCCATTGGAGGTGCCGACATGCCCGTCGTTATCACCGTCTTGAACAGCTACTCTGGGTGGGCTCTGTGCGCGGAAGGATTCCTGCTGAATAACAACTTGCTAACAATAGTCGGTGCTCTGATTGGTTCCTCCGGTGCCATCCTCTCCTACATCATGTGTGTGGTAAGACATTTCAGCAGATCATTTTTGTGAGGAAAAAGCTTTACTGGATTTTGGGTAAACGGAAGAAGCTTGTGGTTTGTTTTGGTCTCGTACTAAAACCATCAGCCAGCTATGTGATGACTCACCTTAAAAGGTCTGTTTTGTTTAAAAAGCCTACTTTATAGATCATTGTTTGTAGTGTCAGTATGATTGAATGAGTCAAGGAAAAACCGCCTATATATAACATAGTAAGTTAGGTTGAAAAAAGACACAGGTCCATCAAGTTCAACATTTTAACTCTATTTGAACCAGCCTAACTGCCAGTTGATCCAGAGGAAGGCAAAAAACCCCATTTGAAGCCTCTCCAATTTGCCTCAGAGGGGGAAAAATTCCTTCCTGACTCCAAAATGACTGGTCCCTGGATCAACTTATACTATGAGTTGTTTTTTTTATATTTAGGAATGTTTCTCTCTCCACACTGTGGATTAGTAAACAAACAACCCCTTAAAAAAAATCTGTCAATCAAAATATGACCCAGACCTCAGCATGAAGAGATTTTGTGGAGAGTGAGATACTGAAGAGTAGCTTGATTATTTCTTAATCTCTTAAAGGGGACCTGTCACCCTAAGAAATAATTTCAAATTCTTTTCTATCATGTTAGTTGAGCAAAATAAACTTTACTTACACTGTATTTATTATTTAACTTTTGTTTCCTTCTGTCTTGGAATTATACAATCACAGCAAGCAGGCAGCAGCCATTTTGTGGACACGGTTATTAAGGGAAATTGTGTATCACCCCGAAATCTTGTGTATGCACCAAAATGGGGGACCTAATGTCCATGTGCAGTGCCCTACACAATTATAGAGCCTGAGGGGGGAAGGGGGAATGTGGGGAGAGCAGTGACATGTAGGAAGTGCTGAATGGAAAGTGAAAGTAATTGACTGCCCCTCCTCTATGCCACGGGCATAGAGGCGGGGCAGGTAATGTTTGATTGACAGTTTAGATATGTAAACACCTTTATAACAGGTATGGATGTTTTAATGAAAACATTTTTGGGGGTTTCATATTTAATTTGCAAAGGACTTTTATTATGTAGCTTTTTATGTGTAGATGACAGGTCCACTTTAAGAAATACTAAGCTAATTTGGACCCAAACCCAAAAACCACAAATAATAAACAATGAAAACCAATAGCAAATTGTCTCAGAATATCCCTCAATACATCAGACAAAAAGTTAACGCAAGGTGAACAACGCCAATTTTCAAGGTAATGCATGTTTGGAGCACTAGTCTGTACACAAAGATGTTTTTGTCAATTAAAACGAACCACCTTTTGCTGTCAATATTAACAAACTGTGCGCAGGACAGCGGCACAAATTCAAGGCAGAATCTGTTCACAACTTAATTGAAGCTAGAGGAGCCATATTCATTCATGTTGCAGTTTTTACTTCAGTATTTCCTTTATATTACTCTCATGTATGCAAGCACCCTGCATGTTTATTGTGCCTAATTTCCAATTAATCTTTAGCCTTTTAGTTAACTTTTA
Source organism: Xenopus laevis (assembly GCF_017654675.1). NCBI lineage: Eukaryota > Metazoa > Chordata > Amphibia > Anura > Pipidae > Xenopus > Xenopus laevis. Next base: position 212,155,064 of record NC_054371.1, on the reverse strand, counting down.
GTATGTTATAGAATGGTCAGTTCTAAGCAAATTTTCAATTGGTCTTCATAGTTTTTTTTATATAGTTTTTGAATTACTTGCCTTCTTCTTCTGACTCTTTCTTCTTGACAGTTAGCTTTCAAATGGGGAGTCTCTGACCCCATCTAAAAAACAAATACTCTGTAAAGCTACAAATGTCATTTTATTGCTACTTTTTATTTCTCCTCTTTCTATTTAGACCCCTCCTATTCATATTCCTGTCTCTTGTTTAAATCAGTGCATGGTTGCTAGGGTAATTTGGACTCTAGCAACCAGATTGCTGAAATTGCAACCTGGAGAGCTGCTGAATAAAAAGATAACTAACTCATAAACCACAAATAATAATAAAAAAAAAAATGAAAACCAATTGCAAATTGTCTCTACATCAAAAGTTAGAAGTTAAAAGTTAACATTCCATTTAAAGTAGTGCTGTGCCTCTGATGATATTTCCGTATAAGATTAAAAAAAAAGGCAAGTAGTGGGAAAAATAGATAAAATTAAAGTTAAATGTTAACATTCCCCTTTAAAAGCTCACTTGACTTCTCCCGTCATGGGCAGTAAAAAAAACCCATTTAGAATCATTAGAATTTTGCAAAAGATTAATCTGATTAGGAACCAAAGAATTCCCTTTAGGACTTTTTTAAGGGTTTGAACATCTTTCCATATTGAATATATTAAGCATTCTCTGTATAAATTCTTTAGGTCTTTGCTGTCAAAAAGCAATAGGCATGTTGTTTAATGCTTGGCCAACATCTACTCATATCCCCTTGATACTTTAAGGTGAACGCAAAAAGCCAAAATGCAACTTTGTATTAATATTTCTATTCTTTATTCTAAAAGCACATGTTGCAACATTCAGGGAGACGAAACATTCCATCCTTGGACCAACTTGAAAGATGTATCATGTGTTTTAAAGAACTAGTGTCTGAGTGATCACGTTTTATCACAGTGATTATCAAACACGTGTTTTAGCAAGCCATCGCACCTCCAGGGTTAGTGGCGTTATCAGGTGGATTCATGTCTGTGATATTCATGATATAGAAACTGTGCAAATACCAACAAACTCAATACGATTGTTTTTATGAGTAATAGTGAAGGATGAAAAAATGGCTGCAAGTAAACACTATTTGGATGCCCATTGACTTTAACGCAAGTGTCAAAATTGACGCAATTGAGTTTCACGAACTTTTCGTGAATATTTAGCCGCTTCGTGGGGAATTTGCAAATTTTTCGGCAAATCTAAATTGGAAAAATTCGCCCATCGCTAATGAGTAACAGTGGATGCTTCTCTTACATCTCTACCTGTAGAATTTTGTGCCATGATTGCTATGGGTTAGTGAATTTATTCGCCAGCCATGGATTTGCGGTGTGTGAACTGTGGCGAAAACTCACAGTGGAATAATTAGCAGAGAAAAAACACCCATAAGAAAAAAACGCCCATTGACTTTAATGCATTAGGACAAAAAAGTTGCCATAAGAAAAATGCCCATTGACTTAAATGGCAGAGACACACGGTCAGATTCAGGGAAATTAGTTGCCCGGCGACAAATCCCCCCTTTCTTCAGGGACAAATAATCTTCCCGCTGGCGATTTTCATTCTAGCTGGCTGGAAGGCAGTTCGGTACAAAAAAGGTGCTTCATTGTCTTTGAAGAATATCTAGACCAGCTTTTTTATCTTGTAAAATGTCAGTTTAGACGCTCAGATTTGGGGGAGATTAGTCTCGCAGCGACAAATCTCTTCTTTGGGGTGACTAATCTCCCAAACTGCCTTCCCCCCGGCTAGAATGTAAATTGCCGGTGGGATGGCACTCGTTTCTGAAGTTGCCTCCCGAAAATTCGGGACGACTTTGGAAAACAAAGTGCTCTGAGCGCCATCCCACCGGCGATCTTCATTCTACCCGAGGGGAAGGCAGTTCGGGGAGATTACTCATCCCAAAGAAGAGGATATTTGTCGCCTGACGACTAATCTCCCCGAATCTGACCGTGTCTCTGCCCTAATGCATTATGAGTAAGAAAAATTGTCGCTATCATAAAAAAAAGTCTTGCGTAAAAACGCCCATTGACTTTAATGCGGTTCACAAATTTTTTTGCAGTTTCGCAATTTTTTTTGCAACTCCTGCATTAAGTAACATCCACTGGAACAATCTCTGTCTGTTGTTTTCCAACATGATGGATCCAGGGCCTGCACATAAATGCATTTCTATGGAGCAGTGGCAAGTTCAAGCTTCCTTGGAGGTCTCCTCTTAGCTCAAAACAAGGTTACAGATAGTTCCAAGCATATCTAAGGCAGAAAATGAGTTCTTACCCCAGATATCACCCTAACTAACATTCACTCGAGCTTTTAGGTGCATCTAGGAACGCAAATAGGCTTTCTCGTGAAATCTCACTGTAAGTCCGTACCTGTCTCATGTTTGTAGTGACAAGAATAACTTTTAGTATATTATAGAATGGCCAATTCTAAGCAACTTTTCATATAGAGGCCCATTTATCAAAGGTTGAATTTCGAATTCAATTGAATTCTTTTTTTTAATTCGAATATACTTACAATTCGACTGGGAAGATATTTAAGGAAAAATTTGAATGTCTAATATTCAGTCGAATGGTTCTAACCCGAAAATTCGAACAAATCGAGTTTTTCTCCCGAAAAAAAAAAAAATCTCGAATGTCAGGAAGGCTATTAAAGGAAAACTATACCCCCCAAACAATGTAGGTCTCTATTAAAATATACTGAGTAAAACAGCTCATATGTAAAATCCTGCTTCATGTAAATGAACCATTATCATAATAATATACTTTTCTAGTAGTATGTGCCATTGGGTAATCATAAATAGAAAATTGCCATTTTAAAAAATAAGGGCCGCCCCCTGAGATCGTAAGATTCACTGTGCACACATACAAACCACATGTAAGGTCACATGAGCCAATTAACAGACAGAGTTCTGCCTTTTGCTTCCTCACTTCTTCCTGTTACAGTTAGTGTTGTAGTATTTCTGGTCAGGTGATCTCTGAGGCAGCACAGATAGAGTCACGAAATGGTGGTTCAAGGCAAGAGATGTAAAAGGGCAATATTTATGTAAATATATATTCCAGTTTGGTAAGATTCTTTAATATGTCATTCAATTTGATATAAACTATCTGTTGCTTAAGTATTCATTTTGGGGGTATAGTTTTCCTTTAACATCTCCAAATGGCTCAACGGACTTCTGCCATTGACTTGTACATGAACTCGGCAGGTTTTAGGTGGCGAATATTCAAATTAGGACTCTTTCCATGGTCGAGGTTTGATAAATTTCACATTTGAATTTACATTCGATTAGGGGGTTTAAAGTTCAAATGTGTGGATTTTAACACTCGAAAATTAGAATTCAAATTTGAATTTATTATCTGACCCAGGGGCGTAACTATAGAGGAAGCAGACCCTGCGGTTGCAGGGGGGCCCAGGAGTGTAGGGGGCCCAGTGAGACCCTAATTAATTAGCAATTTTAATATATCTTGGTAAAATAGGCCAACGTATAAATATTTTGGGGCCCTAAATTGAATTTGCTATGGGGCCCAGTAACAACTAGTTACGCCACTGATCTGACCCTTAATCAATCTGCCACTTAGTCTTCTTTTTTTATTTATTTTATAATTTTTGAATTGTTTGCATTTTTCTCTTTCCAGCTTTCAAATGGGGCTTACTGACCCCATCTAAATAACTACTAAATAAATAACAAATGCTCTGTAAGGATACACATATGTTTTTTTTATTACTCGTCTTTCTATTCAGGCCTCTCCTATTCATATTCCAGTCTCTTATTCCAATCAATGCATGGTTGCTAGGGTAATATGAACCCTAGCAACCAGATTGCTGAAATTGCAAACTGGAAAAAAATCTAAATAATCACAAATGAAAAATTAAAACCAATTGCGAATTGTCTCAGAATATCACTCTTTACATCATACTAAAATTTAACGCAGCTTTCTGGTGGATTTTGTCTAGAATAATGAAAAACACAAGCATTTTCTGGTTGAAAACGACCCAGTGTTAACAGTGTAAGGATCTTATTCACTACACAGACTGGAAAGGTGCTGGCAGGATTGGCCTCGCTCTCAGCGAAAATGTGCTTCTCCATCACCCTCCAGGCTGATTCCCCACCACTGCTTCAGGCACCCCACGTATCCAGCCACACGTTTTGGGAGACCACTGCTATAATAAATAGATTTTGTTAGATACAGGGAGTTCTGGTTTAACAATCTTAAGGGAATTCAATAGTCATCCCTGTTAATGCAGGCCAAAAGTTTGCCAGGGAGCCATAGCAACAGTGCAGCAGTTAACTTTTACTAGACTTGTCAAAACTGACTGCTTTTTGGTTGTGATGGGTATAAGCAAACCTTGCCACATAACCCCTATCCCGCTAGACTGTTTCATTTTTTGTTTTCTTTCCACAGCGCTGTTATTAGAATTTGCAGACAAATTAAATTATTATCTGTCTGTGTATATGTAATTTTTTTTTTAAATTTTGTGTTTAAGGCCATGCAGCTAACATATTTAACATGCCAAAAATAAACTTCTCTGTTGGCTGTGGATATAAAAACAAGGACCTAATACTTGTCCTTAATAAAATGTTTGGTGCTGCAATGAAACACATCATTTCCACTCTGTAAGCAACTCTGCTGCTCAACATGATCAGTGGCAGCTAATCACTGGAAGCTGAGGAGGTGACAGTCCAAATATTTTGATGGCTAGAGCATTCCTCTATAAAAACAGGGCTTTTTTTCCTTACTAAGTACCCTGCATGCCCGGGAGACCTGCTTGTGGGGACTTCCAATGCTGCGTTTGGCGCTTGAGCAAGTGCCAGATAACCAAGTGCCAAATCTGTGTAAACGGACAGGTCAGTCTGGGGCAAGAGATGGCCACCATGAATTCCTAGTTATTTTGCAAATGTACAGTGATCTGTTAATTATGTGTTGCAGCTTATATGTTACTTACGAGAGTCATCATTCACACATCACGAGATTTCCATGCTGCTTATTTTAAATACCTCCAAGGAATGCGTGGTGTTTCCTGCTACCATTTTTAGCGTTCAATAAATTGTGTTTTTCTGCCAAAAATTGGCAGCTGTTTACATTTCTGCTCGATGGCTCAGCATAATCCCAAACCTTAAAATGGAGCAACTGTGTCAGTTACCCCAGTCTGAGTATCGCTGAATAACCTCATCTCTGTTAAACCGTTTCAGTTGCAGGTCCTTTAAAGAAAATCTTTTACGCTGACAATAAATTAGCTTTACCTGTACTGGTTTGAAATGTTTTGGAGCAACAATGCTGGTTTTTAGAACCATAGCTTATTTTACAGCAACAAAGTCCCTCCAATCCCTATAGAATGCTCATCACTTATATGAATATAACATAAATTTATGGTTTGCGTATATAGCACCCACAAAAATGTAATCAGTGAACAGCCTCTTTGAAATCTTTAGATACCTGCCACTTTGGTTGTTAACAGTAAGGCTGCAACATCCCCTTAATAACTTAGAAATCCTTCTCCTCCTATAACCCACTCTGCCCCCTCCGTCTGGAAGGCTCATGAGCATGCTCAGTTCTTCTCAGCTCAGATTACTAAACATACCCTCCAGTCTAACAGCCAATGAAGAGATAGCATTGTCTGTTCCCATAGAAAAGCTAGCTGTCTGATCCTATTTTTTCTCCTAACCACCTCTCCTGAGCTCAGCTTAACTATTACAGTGCTCAACCCCAGCAGAACTTTTTATCAAAGTATGTTGTGCCTGTGTAACCTGCATTGCATGAACTTTACAGTACATACGTCTCAATGTTACTGATGATGTGTCACAGGGGAAATGGCCCTGGGTGAAAGCTGCTATTTGTTTTAGGAAAATGTGATGGTGCTGGCAAATAGAGGGGGTATATGCAATACAAATGATGTTACTTGGGTGGAAAGATATGCCCAACTTATATATATGGTAGGGAAATGAAGGCTTTATATGTCCTTTAACAAGTTTTGCTATGCAAGGCCTCCACTGACTTTATACCATGCCACTGAGCTCATAGCTTACTGCTTCTAAGTTTCTTCTAAGTGGAAAAAAGTAGGGTTTTTAGGAGAAAATACGCTGGGGCAAGGCACTGTGAGACTGTAGTATCTTAAATGGTTTGTCCTCCTTTAAATGTCCTTTTAGTATGATGAAAAGAGTGATACAGGTATAGGATCCCTTATCCGGAAACCCGATATCCAGGAAGCTCCGAATTACGGAATGGCTGTCTCCCATAGACTCCATTTTATCCAAATAATCCAAAATTTTAAAAATGATTTCCTTTTTCTCTGTAATAATAAAACAGTAGCTTGTACTTGATCCCAACTAAGATATAATTAATCCTTTATGGAAGCAAAACCAGCCTATTGGGTTTATTTAATGTTTAAATGAATTTCTAGTAGACATAAGGCATGAAGACCCAAATTACGGAAAGATCCGTTATCCGGAAAACCCCAGGTCCCGAGCATTCTGGATAACAGGTCCCATACCTGTATTCAGAAACAACTTGCAATTGGTTTTCATTTTTTATTATTTGTGGTTTTTGAGTTATTTAGATTTTTATCCAGCAGGTCTCTGGTTTGTAGTTTCAGAAATCTGGTTGCTAGGGTCCAAATTACCTTAGCAACATGCACTGATTTGAATAAGAGACTGTGATATGAATAAGAGAGGCCTGAATAGAAAGATGAGCAATACAACATAGTAATAACAATGTATGTGTAGCCTTACAGAGCATGTGTTTTTTTAGATGGGTACAGTGATCCCAATTTAAAAACTTGAAAGATGAAGAACGCAAAAAAATTAAGGCCAATTGAAAAGTTGCTTAGAATTAGCCGTTCTTATAACATAGTGAAAGGGACAACATTATAACTGCAATAGAAACATGGTGGAAGTTGACTGTGCTCATGTACATGTTGAAAAAAGCTGCCAAATAGACCCCTCCAGACTGAGGGCCTACACTACTGTATCTGGATGAAAATCCGCCAAATATCCATTGGGCAGGCTTGAAAATCCCACGGGCCGAGGTCAGTGTGTTGTTGTGACAGTCACCCAACAGGTCATAATATGATGGAGCCAAAGATTGGATCAGCCCCATTTAGCCCAGTGAGTGGGTGGTCAAATCGGACTGACATGTCCAAAACAGACCTCAGAGTGTATAGCCAGCTTTGAAAAAATGGTAAATCAATGGTAAAATCATTATACATGCACCTATCAATGTTCTCATTTCGAATACAAACGGAAGTGCCTTCAAATTTATAATAGAAGGGAAGCAGGTGAGGCAATGTGAGATTGAAGGCATAGCCTCACTATTGTGGGGCAGGGGTTTACATGCACTATGCTTTTTCATTGAGGGTTTACATTTAGTAACGCAACTGTCAGTGTACGATTTTCTCTACTCAGCGTGATGCTTGCGTTTTGTTTCTTGCAGGCAATGAACCGATCCCTGACGAACGTGATCCTGGGAGGTTATGGAACTACATCAACTGCTGGTGGAAAGCCCATGGAAATTACTGGCACCCACACAGAAATCAATCTGGATAATGCAGTTGAATATATAAGGGAGGCCAATAACATAATTATCACGCCAGGTACTGTTCTAACAAGTCCTCCTATTGTGCTACTGTAGTGGATGAGATATGTTGAGATATAGATAGGCAACCATTGGTGCTCCTGCAACTTCCAGCATTCCCCTGAAAATTTATTTAGTTAGAAAAGTCAAGTGATGTTGCTGTGCTATGAAGTTAGCAAGGGGAGAAGAAACACTTCACGTTTCTCTGGTCATTTCTAAGCAAAACCACATCACAAACCTTTCCTTTTCTCACTAACTTAATTTTCAGCAAATTGGAAATGAACATCAGGCGGCGTTGTTTCACATTCACCATATTAGCTGTTTAAAACACCAACATTTCAAATGCAAGGAAAATAAAACAATGGAAGCTCCAAGGAAAGCACCCTGAGCAATTTTAAATAATTGTTTAATTACGTTTCCTTTTTAGGATTAATTTAGAACCACCTGAAGACCTAGGAATCGACAGTGAATCACTTATAATTAAGCTAACACTTTAATTATGTAACTAGTGTCTAAAAGGGAACTCGTCACCCAAAAACATAATTCCAAATCCTGTTTTATCATGTTGGTCAAGCAAACTGAACTTAAGTTACGCAGTAAAAATAATTTGAATCTTGTTTCCTTCCGTCTGGGAATTAATAATTATAGCAAGCAGGCAGGAGCCATTTTGTGGTTATTAAGACAAGTCTTGTATCATCTCAGAATCTTAGTTTTTGCACCAGAATGGGGGACCTGATGTCCATCCCCTGGTTACACAATTAAATGGTGAAGAGAACTGGGGGAATGTGGGGAGAGCAGTGACATCTAGGAAGTGCTGAATGGAAAGTGAAAGTAATTGCCTAAGGCATAGAGGAGGGGCAGACAATATTTGATTGACAGCTGAGATTTTTAAATGAGTTTACAACAGCTATGAATGCTTAAATAAAAAAAATTATTTGGTTTTCATGTTTAATGAGAGAGGATGTTTATTATACTGCTTTTTATGTGTGGGTGACAGGTCCACTTTAAGCAGTAAGATCGCTCTGTGTTTGCATTTTATTTGTCTCTTGCTACCCAATTCATATTCCCTTTGTAACTGAATGTGTCTTTCCAGGTTATGGGCTGTGCGCTGCCAAGGCTCAGTACCCTATTGCTGATTTGGTGAAAATACTTAAGGAGGCAGGCAAAAATGTCAGGTGGGTACAATACACATCACAAGAGGTATCTTTCTTTACGCATCTATTTGAGAACTATAGGAAATGCAGAGGCCTTGGTTATTTTTTGGCTTTTGGAGGAGGCAGACTCTATCATCCATATATCCATACATATTAGTATTTCGATCATTGTGTTTAGGTGGGTCACATCTCTGTTAGCCATTGAGTAAAACAGTAGCCTAAGCCCTATGGCCCTACATTCATTGGCTGTTAGAAAGCATCTTGTAAATGGAGGGTGGTGGGCACTGAACAAGGCTCCTGTGTTCCACCGAGTCCTTCTTAAAGGGGTTTTTCACCTTTGAATTAACTTTTAGTATGATATAGATTTGTAAATTAGTAACATGGTAAGTTAAGTCAGTATATAACCTGCCAAACTGCTAGTTGATCCAGAGGAAGGCGAAAAACTGAAGTCGCTCCAATTTGCCTCAGAGGGGGAAAAATTTCTTCCCGACTCCAGTCCCTGTACGATGAGCTATTTTCCATGGCCTTTTATTCCCTCACTTGCTAAAAAGTCATCTTGTCATTTTTAATTATTTTAGTTTTGAGTTATTTAGCTTTTTATTCAGCAGCTCTCCAGCCTGCAATTTCTCGCAATCTGTTTGCTAGGGTCCAAATTACCCCAGCAACCATGCATTGATTTGAATAAGAGACTGGAATATGAATAGGAGAGGGTCAAATAGTATCTGAAAAAGTAGCAATAACATTACATTTGTAACCTTACAGAGCATTTGTTTTTAATATGGACCCCCATTTGAAAGCTGAAAAGAGTCAGAAGAAGAAAGCAAATAATTGAAAAACTGTAAAAAAATTTTTTTTATTGAATTAGCCATTCTATTACAAACTAAAAGTTTAATTAAAGGTGAACCACCCCTTTAAGGTGGGCATATACAGTTATGGGACCTGTTATCCAGATTGCTCAGGACCTGGGCTCTTCCGGATAATGGAATATGGATCTTCATACCTTAAGTCTACTAGAAAATAAACCCAATAGGCTGGTTTTGCTTCCAATAAGGATTAATTATACCTTAGTTTGGATCAAGTACAATGTACTGTATTATTATTATTATTATTATTATTATTATTATTATTATTATTATTATTATTATAGAGAAAAAAGGAAATCATTTGGATTTGGACTATAAAAGACAGCCATTCTGTAAATTGTTGCTTTCTGGATAACGGATCCCACACCTGTACAGTAATCTGTGACATTTTTTTTAATGAGGGCAGGTATTTACCTGATTTGGCCACAGTTTTTTACCAGGTGCCACTGTTGGTGAGTCCCCATTGCTATATTAGACTGTCCTTTAACTTTCCCTTTACCCAGAGAAGAGAATGAGACGGCTGTGTCTGCTCATTTGAAATCTATTCTGTCTCTGGAACGGAACATAAATTCTTGCATGGTGCTGTTAATGTCGTACAACTTCTACATTTACCGTAGATACTTTTTTTTTTCTTTCGATTTAGTTTGTGCTTTTCATTGCTGGATTTCACGTGTCCCGTTTTCCTAACAAAGGTGCATTTGTCTTTTCCTGTCTGTCTCTTGGCATCTACTATATAGTAACTCTCTTAGATTCGTGCCCGGGGCTACCATGTCAGCCTTCCTTCCTCCATGAGTAGTCCCTCTTCCTGTTTATACTCTGTGTGTGCATATTTCAGCCATTGCTGCTGCTTTTTCCTCTCATTTGATGGCTATTCTCTCTTCGACGTGTCTCAATATCACTTACTGGAAAGCAAAGTTCAGGTCTCTCTCATAAGTAATGTAATTTTTTTTGCAATTTCTCTACCAAACGCTCTGTTGACATTTACACTTGCCTTAAGCGTTGGGGAACCTGGGCAAGATTTCCTTTTTCCAATAAATGCCCTTTTTATCTTTCTTTTATAAATAGTTTTTTTCCTGTTTGGGCTGTATGTTTTCTGAAGCAAAGCCTGCAGTGTTAGGAGGGATGTAGTGACTCCCCCTTCCTTATTTGTTTGTATTATATTTGGGGAAATACACTAATAAGTAACATGGTGGCACTTCATGGGAAGGTCTATATAGAAAGGTCTATATAAATACACCAGTAAACCTTCAAAGTAATGCTGCTCTGTCAAAAGAAACACCACATTTCATTCCTTCTATTGTGTACACATGGGCGTCTGTATTCCTTCTTTCAGCTTAAAACTCCAGGACTAGGGCTTGAGCATGCTCGGTTTGCTCCTCTCTCCATCTCCCCCTCCCTCCTCCCCTCCCTGCTGTAATCTGAGCCCAGAGCTATGAGTGAGCAGAGAGAGACTCGGGCAGGAAGTGATGTCACAACAAGCTAATATGACAGCTGCTATCCTATACAAACAGAGAGAGATTCTAGAGCTGTTTACTCAGGTATGCAGAATAAATATAGTGTTCTAGCTTGCACTATTGTGGCTAATCTATTGGCAATAAACTAGCTTGGTAGCTTTCCTTCTCCTTTAAGCAAGTATTTTGGCACACAGGTCCGCCTGTTGCCAGTCTTTGTGCCTCAGCCAGGGTCATTAAAGAACATTTGAGCCAGTCACAAGCAGATTGGGACGTTTGTCTGCTGCTTTTCTGTACTATTATCCGCTTGATGCCTACGGTGGACAAAACACAATCTGTGCCGTTAATTTAAGGGAATACAGCCTCTTTCAATTGCACAGACCACTCCTTTTTATATTCTAATAATTTGTACCATTTTCCCTGTGCCAAGCACAATTTTACATAGCGGCCATTTAAGTTATCCTTGCTTGTAAATATCTTCCCCCTTTGCCCGTTCGCCTTTTGACCAGGTTTTTGTGTGATGCGACCACATCTGAGAGTAAAGCCTCGATTAAGGATTATCTGTCATGACGAAACATTTCTGTAAGTCGGTGAAAAGGCGATTAGGAGCTGCATCTCCTTTTACCTTTCTGCTGTTCCAGTCATCTAGGTGTCGAACCAAGTTGTTTGTTTAGCCTGCTGTCTGATTGGTCGGCTGTGTATGGCGAGCTGTAAGCTCTTGGACCAATGGTTGCATCACTATGGGGGCGTTGTGGTTTACCGACCACAAATTGCATCCATGATGAGCAGATGCAGCCTGAAGATGAGTGGATTTTCTGCAGGAATGTCAATTCGCAAGAGTCCATTAGCCAGACAGGGGTCTGTGTTAAATTTATTAAGAGGCCATATCAGCAGCTATCTGATCCATGTATGGTCACCTTAGTCCTCACTACAGCCCTATGCCAGAAAAAGTACATGCTTCGGTTGTTGATTCCAATAGCTTCATATCTACACAATACTGGGAATTCTACTCCCAAGTGTCTGTGGCACTGCACATGCTCACTGTGCTTAAAGGGGACCTGTCACCCAACAAAATTACTCTAAATCCTATTTTATCATGTTAGTCAAGCAAAATGAACTTTAATTACACTGTATAAATTATTTGAATCTTGATTCATCGGTCTGGGAATTCATAATTATAGCAAGCAGGTAGGAGCCGTTTTGTGGACATTGTTATTAAGACAAGCCTTGCATCATCTCAATCTTGTTTGTGCACCAGAATGGGGGACCTGATGTCCATCCCCATGCCCTGGTTACACAATTAAATGGTCAAAATACTGGGCGAATGTGGGGAGAGCAGTGACATCTAGGAAGTGCTGAATGGAAAGTGAAAGTAATTGCCTGACTAAGGCATAGAGGAGGGGCAGCAATAGATGATTGACAATTTTTGAAGTTTACAACTATGAATGCTTTAATAATAAAAAAATATATATTTCATGTTTAATTTGAAAATAACTTTTATTATACAGATTTTTATGTCTGGGTGACAGGTCCCTTTTTAAGGCTTCTCTAGTTACTTACTGGCCATATGCAACACATACTGTGAATTCCAGTAACTTGCAGGGTAGGGGGTGACCAGAGACATTATAAAGCTACTGGGACCTGGTGGTGATGGGGATGAGGCATCTTCAGAGGTATGGCTCCTACAATTCCAGGCTGGGATAACATTCCAATGCTTTACTAGCCTGAATTAGCTTTAGTTAGGTAGCATTAATGGAATGTAGCTAGAGGCCTAGATTAGTTGCACTGCAGTGTTTATGGTGCTGTTTGCCTTGATGTGGCATTTGGTAATCTGCACCAGGCAGTTAAATAAAATTGTCGATTATGTATTCTATCTGGCCATGGAAAACTCTCTTCCTAACCTGAACGTCGGGGGAAGTTTTCATTTTTGGCTTGTGGGTTCTTTGCCTGTCCAACCCAATCTGCCTCTGTCTTTGCAGCCTTGTTAGCCACTTGTGATTCTTGTTGCTCCCATATGGCAATTGAAAGTACTTTTAACAACAGATGTAATGGAGTTCAAACAATGACGGTAGCTCTCAGGGCTTATTTGCCAGGCTGATGGGCGCTGCCTGTTTGGTTGTGACACTTGAGCAGCACGCTTCTAAGCAGCAATGAAAGTCTATGAAATGTGGGAAGAGAAGAAGGACTTTGATCTCCGTGCAGTAGAAATATGATCAAAGATGGGACATGTCGTTCCTGGAGCTAGATGTGTCTAAGCTTTTCCTAATCATTGCAAACGACTTTTAAATGTCCTGTCTGTTTACCGCAAGCTGTAAATACAGATTTATTTCATTCTATTGCCGTGCAACCGCGACAGGAACCCCTTCTTTAATCTGGGTCTTTCATCATGTTTACGGAACTCCCTTGGTGTTCATTGACTGCAGCTGGTGCTTGCCCTTTGGATTTTAGGAGATCTGTGCTGCCCCAGGACCACATCTTGCTCGGCTTCCAGACAAAGTGACACACACACAACACACACATATCCACCCCCGTGGAAGCACGCCAGTGTAGACATACGCCTGTCATCATTTAGTCATGCCCGTGTGTTGCCAAGAAAGAGTTTTCATCTGCCAATATGACTTTTGACAGATCCCGAAACGCAATTATTTTGTTTCACATTTGGCTATAGCCATAACACGCTATTCCAGATAGCCCGAAATCCACCCAGTGCATTTTAAAGGGGATATTCCCATGTATGAGCTCTTGTCTTGCAATTTTCTTGGCACAGCAAGTCAGCAAGCCACTGCAGAAACTATAATCAATTTATACATAGAATAGCTATACTAATATACTCATGGATTCTCCTCTGCCTGGTTTATCACCCAGATCTTCTCTGTGGCACATAAAGTTTAAAAAGGGTTGTGCTTTTCTGCATATTTCTGCTCACAGAAGCTGCCTTATGGTTTGCCTCAGCCAAGGTACCTTTTGTTTAACTTTTTTTTATGGCTACTAGGGATGCTGTCTATTTAAAGTGGCTGTATCACTTAAAGCCCTTATTTCAATCACTTAAAGAAGTCTACAAAAATAAATTGAAGAAAACCTAAACCTAAAAAGATACAAATTTTCCCTTGAAATAAGGGTCTGACTCCCAAGTAGGCCGTCAATGTATACTGCTGCCTGATTAATTGGCTGCAGTTCTTAGCACCCACATGATTTTGGTTTGACATTTTTTTCAAATCGCCTGATTTTTTTTCTTTTCTTTTTTTTATGCATTTTATTAAGTTTTTATTTATTTATTTTAGTTTTAACAAGTGAAGAAAGAGAGAAGAAAAGAATAAAGACATATAAGCAGTGGATCCAAATAATAAATAACCAACATTATCTGCAATGTTGTCCTTATCATACCATTGTCATATATTATCATATCATTATCATATTCCACATTATCATACATAGTGTCTGGGCGATTAGCCTCCATTTCCAGCCACAGGCCCCAGATTGCCCAGGCTATGTAGGTCAGTTTCTGGCTAGGGAGAGCGTTATTCACCAATGCACTCCAAAAGGCAAGGGTTGGGGCAGCGGTGGATTTCCACTGTAACGGGATGGCCTTCTTTGCACAATATAACAGTTGGAGGCAGCAGAGTTTAACATAGGACTGGAGTCCCAAATCATATGATACTCCCAAAAGACATACCAGTGGGGTCTAAATGCACGGGACATTCAGGGTAGTCGTAGTATAGGACTTTGTCCCAAAATCTTTGGATGAGTGAACAACTCCAGAACACAAAAATATATGAGCCGACCTCTTGGTTACATTTTACACACTGGTCTGGGGTCATTGGGTATAGCTTTGCAAGTCTATACGGAGTAAGATACACTATTCAAAAATATACACTTGTATGTATCTGTCTCTAATTGACATTGTGATATCAGGGACCTGTTTGAGTGCATCCACCCACATTGGTTTCTTTAAATCCCTGTAACCTGTACTGCTACATATTTTCAGATTTTGATAAATATGGAGGAATAATGAAGTGCCATTTTATGTAGTTAGACTGAATGCTTTTGACACCTCACAGCTTATCTTAACCACCAAACTCTGCACGGGCGAATATTAGCTGACAATTTGTTACCTTCTGACCAAGTTTACAGTTTATTTGTCTTTGTATGCTTCTGTCCTGACAGCTCAATTAAGCAGATATCTATCGGGAAGGTTTGAAAACCCCATCAGATGAGGACTGCATCGGTGCATTGATATAGTCCTCTCCTGATGGGCCTACATAAGCCCAACTGTATGATCTGGTTACATATAGGCAGAATTCTGTTTCCTCTTGGTCCTTCCAAAACTCCTGCTTAATATTTTCTTTAACTATACTGCTTGTTGGAATTTTGCTCACACTTAAGCATACACAAATGGACATATGAAGAGGTGAGCCCACATGTGACCAGCTTTATACCAGGGTTTATATAGTTCTGATAAGTTACTGCATTTTAAATCAGTCATCCCTTGGGTGAGCAACTGGAATAGTAGCACATGTTTGGGATACATTATCCTAAAACCCATTATCTAGAAAGCTTCTAATTACAAGAAGGCCATATCCCATAGACTAATTTTTAATCAAATAATCCACATTTGTAAACTGTATTCCCTTTTCGCTCTAATAATAAACAGTACATTGTACTTGATCCCAACTAGGAAATAACCTTATTGATAGAAAAACAATCCTACTGGAATTGTTTAATTGTTTTTTTGAATTACAATTGGGGTATTGGGATCCAAATTATGGAAACATCCCCATTTTGGATAACAGGTCCCATACCTGTACAACAACAACATCCGAAAGCATTGGAGGCTCTGTGAAACCATTCAGAATAAGTCTTCAATATTTTTTCATGGTGCTGCAAAACTTGAACCTTACTAATATACCTAAGTAATCCTAAACAATATTAATAATAATAATAAAAAACCTTACTAATATACCTAAGTAATCCTAAACAATATTAATAATAATAATAAAAAACCTTACTAATATACCTAAGTAATCCTAAATAATATTAATAATAATAATAATAAACCTTACTAATATACCTAAGTAATCCTAAATAATAATATTAATAATAATAATAAACCTTACTAATATACCTAAGTAATCCTAAATAATATTATTAATAATAATAATAATAATAAACCATACTAATATACCTAAGTAATCCTAAATAATATTAATAATAATAATAATAAACCTTACTAATATACCTAAGTAATCCTAAATAATAATATTAATAATAATAATAAACCTTACTAATATAACTAAGTAATCCTAAATAATATTAATAATAATAATAAACCTTTCTAATATACCTAAGTAATCCTAAATAATATTATTAATAATAATAATAATAATAAACCATACTAATATACCTAAGTAATCCTAAATAATATTAATAATAATAAACCTTATTAATATACCTAAGTAATCCTAAATAATATTAATAATAATAAACCTTACTAAGATACCTAAGTAATCCTAAATAATAATAATAAACCTTACTAATATACCTAAGTAATCCTAAATAATAATAATAAACAGTACTAATATGCCTTAGTAATCATAAATAATAATAAACCTTACTGATATTCCTTATTAATCATAAATAATAATAATACACCTTACTAATATGCCTTAGTAACCATAAATAATAATAATATACCTTACTAATATGCCTTAGTAATGATAAATAATAAACCTTACTAATATACCTAAGTAATCATTAATAATACACCTTACTAATATACCTAAGTAATCATTAATAATAATAATAATAATAATAAACCTTACTAATATGCCTTAGTAATCATAAATAATAATAAACCTTACATATATTCCTTAGTAATCATAAATAATTATAATACACCTTACTAATATACCTAAGTAATCCTAAATAATAATAAACCTTACTAATATGCCTTAGTAATCATAAATAATAAACCTTACTAATATACCTAAGCAATCATAAATAATAATAATAAACCTTACTAATATACCCAAGTAATGATAAATAATAATTAACCTTACTAATCAGGGAGCATGCCAGTTCCTTCCACTGCCCCCAAAGGGTTAAATAGACCCTGAGTATTCGCTTCAGTTCAGAGCGGGCTGGTTTTACTTTGTATTTGTATTATAAATCCCTGCAAATCCCATACAGCATTCATTGGGAACATCTGACAGCAGATATGCGCTGTGCTTGCAAAGCTTGGGAGGGTAGACTTATATAAACTTCTTATGTTCCTGGTCTTGTTGCAAAACGCGTGTCTGTTCAGCACATCGTTTGAATATTAAAAGTATGCAAGAAAAACACTAATAGTCCTTTCTAATGATTTATTTTGCCACCCTCTGGGTGTTTTGGAAAGGTGAACTTTAGGACATGTCATATTTACTTTTTATAGGAGAAATATACTATATTTAGGGAGTGGATTTAGTAGTAGTTGTATGAAGAGATCAGGCTAGGAGAGCATAATGTTTGCAATGGAGAGGCTCTGTGGTCTGTTTTATAACTACCTCCTCTATTCATGATCCTTTGACTGAGCTCAGGAGAAGCTACAGGGCAACTACTTCTTATATCTCTTAGTAAAAATATGAATCTGCTATTAAATTATACGGTCTTGTGCTTCCATCTCTGTTCATGACTCAATAATTGGAATGAAAATCCATACAGGGTATTTATTCATGGTACAATGTTGTTTTGCTATATGATTTTGCAGCTCACTTGAATGCAAAGAGGACATCACCATCCACTTAAATAAATCTGTTTTATTTATGTCTGAGCAAAGTAATTTCCAGATGGCGTCTTTAACTGCACGCACAGACCGTGAAGCGCTTTACTTCATATGTCCTTCCTTACAACCAGATATTCTACAGAATTGCTGAAGAGCCGAGTCTGATAAATTGCTGAGGGGAACCGAGTGGGATATATAGCGAAGGGGAACCAAATGGGATATATAACGAAGGGGAACCGTCCTCCTTAAAAGCAGCACAAGTATCACAGCTATTTTCCCAGGGCTCCTTGCCCATAAACAGCCCAACAGAGTCTGTTAAAGCCTTGAAAAGTGCAACTCTGGCTCTGCTAGCCCTGTGGATCTTCAAATGCTCCAGTTGGCTTTCCATCCTGTGTATTTCGAAACTGTTTTCACCATAAGTTTTATGAAAAAAATAATATATTTCATAGCATGGAAGGCATGCTCTAAAAACTTAGATCAACCAGTATGCTAAGTGTTATTTCACAACAACATCAGAGTAATAGGCACAGCACTCACAGGTCTTTAATAAATATAAAAATATTTATTAAAGAATGGTCAAAGTTTCGGTCTGAATCACAGACCTTTATCAAGGTCTGATAGCCGTGTAACCCCTAGCAACCTATCCAAAATTTCCTTAAATCATAGTAAACAAATCTGGCATAGGATTCATGTAAAAGATTAGAAGCTCTGTTTAAACAAACCCCTCCCATAACCCCTCTGTATAAACAAACCCCTACTTGCAGCTTTTACAAGAAAATCTAAGAGTTTATCTTGCAGAGACCTTTTCTAGGGGCTGGTTATTTGCTTAACCACCATCTCCTCTTTCTCCCCTTACTCATAAGAACAACAATATGTTGGAAAGTGAAACTGCTCGCTAGTGCAACTGTGGATATATATTCTGTCCCTTGCATCTCCTTTCGTGCCAGATCCTGCCGATTCTGTGATACGAGTACCTTGGGAATAATATCCCTAAGTGATAATTGCACATTGAGTAGAGATCCGTGTAAAAGATAATGGCGTCTCTGCTATTAAACCAAAGGAGACCTGTAAAACAGGGAGGCTCCACTAAATAGCATAGGAGTTTCAATGGGAATGTTCTCCCAGGATTTCCAAGCAGATTATAGACAGAAGGTGGGTTTTTTGACACTTCTAATCGAGCAATTATCTGCTCCATAAACTTTCTGATTTGAAAATGAACATACTCTTTTTTTTTTTTTTGCCGTCTGTCCTGTTTGTTACCGTAAATGCCAATGTTACATTTCCACGCATTTTTGTTCCTTGTTATTTCCCATCACCTTCACGCCAAGCATTTTTTCCTTCTTCCTGTGAGAACACCGTGTTAATTGTTCTAATCGGAATGATCAAAGACCATAAACATTGTCAAAGAATAAACTTTTGGAAACAGGTTCTTTGAAAGACTGTACCGCTGGAAAGAGGTGGATGGAACTGTAAAATAAATATGTTGCAAGGAGCTTGGCAATCTGTTTCTATTAAAGGAGACACATTGTGTGACAAACAAGAACGTGCCAGTGTATTCTACTCTTTTAAATATAGAAGGAAAGTGCTGAAAAAAAAAAGTCGTGTTTCAGGTTTTTTTTAAATTTCTGCGAAAACTATACTAGTCCCACCCATCTGTTCCACTTCCTGCTGCCTCCTTTCCCAGGCTGTGCAGGGGAGCTGACACTGCACTATAGGATAGGAACCAATCAGCATCTAGGCTGACCTGATAGGGAACTGAGACCTGTGTTTTGCCTCTGTTCATTTGAAACACGAATATAGTGATATTAATTTTTAGGACAAAGTAAAACCAGTACCATATATTATTCATTATTGGCTACAATGCTAGTGGGCATCCTGTATGTGTCTTCATCTTAAATTGTCATAGGGAGTTATGTAGTATAGTGGTAAAAGTATGGCCTGGTCCTGTAACCTATGATAACCAATCAACAATTAGCTTTTACTGGTCTTGATACGATATAATGATGAAAGCAAAAATCGGGTTGGTTGATATGGGTTACTAAACAGAGCCATTCTTTCTCTTGTTACTTTATAACATACTTTTACCTGTATCTGTATTAATGTAAATGATCTGTTAAGATTATTTTCTCCTTATGATTTGTAACCCCATTCATCCATTCCCCTCAGGTCCTGATTTGTTGCTCCCATTATGCTGCTTCCAGAGAGATTAAATGAGCTTTAGAATCTCCAATACAATCAGGAATCAAGCATTAGTGATAGGGGACATGGGAGCAATGATTCATAGTAGTTTATAATGTTCTGCCCTCAATATTCTAGTCCACTTAAAGGAGAACAAAACCCTAAAAATTAATGCGGCTAAAAATGTCATATTTTATATACTGAACTTATTGCACCAGCCTAAAGTTTCAGCTTGTCAATAGCAGCAATGATCCAGGACTTCAAACTTGTCACAGGGGGTCACCATCTTGGAAAGTGTCTGTGACACTCACATGCTCAGTGGGCTCTGAGCAGCTGTTGAGAAGCTAAGCTTAGGGGTCGGCACTAATTATCCAGCAGAAAATGAGATTGGTCTGTAATATAAGCTGATGCTACAGGGCTGATTATTAAATTCTATTCTGATGCTAGTTCCACTGGTTTCTGTGCTGCCATGTTGTAATTATCTGTATTAATTACTAATCAGCCTTATATTGTGACATTTCTATTCTATGTGTACTGTATATTGTGAGTGGGTCCCTAAGCTCAGTAAGTGACAGCAGCACAGAGCATGTGCAGTGAATCAGCAGAAAAGAAGATGGGGAGCTACTGGGGCATCTTTGGAGACGCAGATCTTTACTGCTAAAGGGCTGGGGTTGCCTTGGGCTGGTACAGAAGCCCAAAACATAAAGTACAACATTTCTACCTACTTTGGTTCTCCTTTAAAGCTTACAGCTGGTTGGTTACTGACTCAGATCAATATTTTGCCAGTATCGGTACAGTGTCTTCATTTCCTATGGTAGTGGCTCTGCAAACATTCAGCAACGATCCTTCATACCCTCTTGCAAGCTGTTTCCCTGGGGAATATAGAGACAGCCACAGCATTGCAAGTTTCCTATCTTAAATGTGTTACTGAGATGTTCTTTGTCTTTCAGATTTGGTATCCATCCAGTAGCAGGCCGTATGCCAGGTCAGTTGAACGTACTTCTGGCTGAGGCAGGGGTGCCATATGACATTGTGCTGGAAATGGATGAGATCAATGAAGATTTCCCTGGTAAGTTTAAAGAGTTTTTAGGAGGTTTTAGCATTGCTGCCATTTGGTGAAAATATTCAACCCAAATATGAATCTCTGATTTCTTTGTGCATTATTTGCCTGTATTGTACATCTGCCATTCCTGGGATAACTGCAACTCAGTAGACGCAGCACTAAACCTATTTTACAAAGAAATGAGCAATGGGGTGTCAGGTTATAGGGGATGTGTGTGTAGTCGGTACAGTACAATTTTCCAATATGGTCACCACCTTTCTTTCTGAATGAGTGTTTGGAGGTGGATATTGTGTGAAAGGTTGTCTTCTCATTGTGCATTCTTGTTGTGTGGCGCTTTTGTCTTATGCTCACCCATAAAGGAGATCTAAACCCTACAAATGGATATGGCTAAAAATTACATATTTTATATACTAAACTTATTGCATGAGGCTAAAGTTTCAGCTTGTCAATAGCAGCAATGATCCAGGACTTCAAACTTGTCACAGGGGGTCACCATCTTGGAAAGTGTCTGTGACACTCACATGCTCAGTGGGCTCTGAGCAGCTGTTGAGAAGCTAAGCTTAGGGCTCGTCACTAATTATCCAGCAGAAAATGAGCTTCCCTGGCTGTAATATAAGCTGATGCTACAGGGCTGATTATTAAATTCTGATGCTAATTGCTCTGGTTTCTGTGCTGCCATGTAGTAATTATCTGTATTAATTACTAATCAGCCTTATATTGTGACATTTCTATTCTATGTGTACTGTATATTGTGAGTGGGTCCCTAAGCTCAGTAAGTGACAGCAGCACAGAGCATGTGCAGTGAATCAGCAGAAAAGAAGATGGGAGCTACTGGGGCATCTTTGGAGACACAGATCTTTACTGCTAAAGGGATGTAGTTGCCTTGGGCTGGTACAGAAGCCCAAAACCTAATGTAAAACATTTCTAGCTACTTCTTTAGTTAGGCTTTAGTTCTCCTTGAACTCCAATCTGCAAAAAGCTTTGGTCAGCTTACTGCGAGTTTCCCAATGCAAACCGTTAACTTTACAAGGATGTGTGTTTCTAAAAACTCAATGGTGCCTTGCTTTTGCCATCGCCTGCCCAACGTGCATCTTTAAAAGCTCACTGAGCTTTCTTTGTGT
Organism: Xenopus laevis; assembly: GCF_017654675.1. Taxonomy (NCBI): domain Eukaryota; kingdom Metazoa; phylum Chordata; class Amphibia; order Anura; family Pipidae; genus Xenopus; species Xenopus laevis. Next base: position 212,132,863 of record NC_054371.1, on the reverse strand, counting down.
CCTTTAGAAACGGATCTAGTGTTGGTGATCGGTGCCAATGACACAGTTAACTCTGCAGCACAAGAAGACCCCAACTCTATCATCGCTGGAATGCCTGTCCTGGAGGTGTGGAAGTCCAAGCAGGTGAGGCACTGGACTGTAATAATCCGAACCATGAATAAATGCTATCTATGAAATGTAGATGTCTACTTTAGTTTCAGGATCTTGCGCTATTAATATTTTATTATTGTATTTGATACTGTATTACAGCCAGGCACACATTTCTTGTACAATGTATGTTTTTTTCTAAAGATGAAAAATAGAAAAAGTGTATATATTTAGTAGAACTCAATATCCCAATAGAAATACATACTGCATTTATCCAATAAACGGCACAGCTTTTTAGTAGAGAAAACATGAGAAAAACTGCTTGATTGCCTGCAATTTCCAGTAACAACATTAAATATTTATTATTTGGTGACCAGCACAATACACTAAAATAGTCGAAATTGCTCACCCCTAATAACGCCTTTTTTTCCCCCCCTTTGCCCCCAGGTCATTGTGATGAAGAGATCCCTTGGTGTGGGTTACGCAGCTGTGGACAATCCCATCTTTTACAAGCCTAACACCTCCATGCTTTTGGGAGATGCTAAGAAGACTTGTGATTCCCTGCAGGCCAAAGTCCGAGAGTCCTACCAGAATTAGATGCTCCTCTTGGTTTTTATACAAGCTCTTTATTGGCCAGTGTTAACTGTTTTTTTTTTTTTATAACACACATTTTATATAGTACAACATGTTAGGCATGGGAAGTACAGCAGATTTGCACAAATGAGCCACGCGTGCAAAGTAGCATGATATTCTTCAATAGGTAATGCAAATTTCCACTAAAGGCATCTAAAAGCCGATTTTATATCTTTCTACCCAAGACACAGACTACAGCTCTTCATACAGGTCGTACGTGCTGCTCCATACAATATAGGGTCGCAGTGTTACCATAGAATCAAATTATTATATTGAATAAAAGAGTAAACATGCTCTTGCCGTTGTAGGGAATTGGAGTGGTGCCCTGTTTATTATTTTTGATTCAGAACTTGGTTGCATTTTATTTTAATCCAAGCCTAAGGACTTGTCTCCCAATAAACCATCCTGTTCTTGGGACCACAGCCTTTAAGGCCCTTCATTATCCAGCACTCACGAAAGGGATTGCTGCTCTCCACCCTCGTTCTAAAGAGCAACACATCATTTAGAAGTCATGTACCGGAATACTTGTGTGTTGTGGGTAGCTGTAAATGTGTACAGTGTGAAGCTCCTGGTGTAGATGTGACTTTGTGTTTCCATTGCAACAACAAGGGATGTGAGAGGAACGTATTACTAGAACTAAGTTATAAGGATCTACGAGTAGACGTAGCAACGTTTAATCTCGTGTTCGTCATATTGTGAGAAATAATCATAGGATGTATTGTGACTTAAGCCTCGCTGCTACATCTAAGCTGTATTGTCTCTAACCTCATTTCTGTTCAGGAGCCTCTGCTGTTAAACCCAAGCACAGTCCATATAAAAGTGATTAGAAACCAGTTTTCAGCAAATATGAAGGACCACAGCTATTGATATTTCTTATTGCAGCACCTCGTTCGGTTATGGAGTCCGAAGGCAGAGAGCACATACGTGGATTCTCCTGCCGCTGGATATCGTAGAAGGTTTATATCTCCAGAATCTCTCAGGTTATCTTCCTCTAGAGCAGACTTACACACATGTGCCATAGCATTACATGATCAAGACGTAAGCGTGTTCCTGGGCAGTTGTCTTTTTAACTTATTTACTTATAATATAATCAGGCAGCTATATTGAAGGAGCAATATCTTTAGCCCGAACCGCACTGATTTTCCTTTAAAAAAAAAAAAAAAAAAAAAAAGTAAAGTTTAAAGTTCCCATTAGCTCATTTGTGTATTATAAAGTGTGCCATCTTTCTTCCCACTTGGCTTAAGATGTGTGGCCAATTCACACTGGCTTTGTGTATCATACCGTTAGGAGTTTTCTTCTGTAGATGTGAGGCAGTTGGGTTTTTTTGTTTTAGAACAAAACCTTTAACCTTTAACATTGCAGGCTCATCTAACACTGAAGAGATGAAATTGACCTATTACCTGTTTTATACATGTACCATCATGATAAGATCTATTAAAGTTGCTAACGTAAATCCTTTTTTTGTCTAATTTAATTGCACCTTTGGGCCATTATCGTGTTTTAAGGAGACCGTGTCTGTGAAATAATGTTATACTGAAATATTTCTCCTGTTTACATTGTCTCTGCCTTACAATGAATTCATGGTTGAGCGTAATACTAAGAGATTTGAAAAAAATCAACTTTCAATAGCAGGTAAAATCAAGTGTGAAAAGCTGAATGTGTGAAGATCAGAAGGCTATGTAGCTGGCATTTAGGGCTGTAGTGTTTACAGGCAGGGTCGGCCTTGAGGGTTGGAGGCCTACAGGATCCCCTGTCTCTGCTACAGGCCCTCACCTCAGTCACAACCTCCCCCCTGGACCCCCATATGTACCTTGCCTGTAGTTGTGGCGCAATAGTGGTGAGATCATGGGGCAGAGCGGGTTGTAGGCTGGTTTGGATCTGGTATGTTGGGGCCCATGAGAGCCGTGTCCACTGATGTTTCGCTGGCAAAGTCTGACCCTGTTTACAGGTCTATAAAGCATCAATGCAGTATAGGTTCCCTTTAAAAAGCTGAAATTAAAACTAATGCCTGTATAAAAACTGATTTCAAATGTGGTATTTTATATACTGAATTACCAGTCCAGAGGTCCAGCAACTCTATAACCGTAATGATCCAGGCTTTAACATTTGTACATGTCGGCTCCATCTTCTGATCTTTTTGGGCCAATTTGAGTGTCAATTTGAGTTGGCTCTGAACTTACCAGACTTCACTTGGCTCCAGCGTGCTACACGTCCACCACCATCCCCAGAAGCGAGTTCATATCCAAGTAAATGTAAAAAACGGAGCACAGGGGAAGCCAGTGTAAAAAAGTGAACACTACAAGTTTCATCAGCATATCACAGGTCTTGGCTGCGCGCTTAACGTGTTTCGTGGCTCCGCACGACTTCATTAGAAGCTCAGTTATTCAGTGGGCTCTGGGCAATGGTTGAGGAACGAAGTTGATGGGTCTTCAGAGATCTTCAACAACATTGAGAACATGAGATTACAATTGTTATAGAAGCTGATGCTAAGAGACTTCTTTTCAATCAACCCAGCATTGGATTTTGTGCTGACTACCAATTGACCTTTAGTGTTTTGTGTATGTATAAACCTTTATATATCTTGGTCTGAAGCTCAGGTAAGTCACAGGGCATGTGCAGTGAATCAGCAGACATTAAGCTGGGGTCATCTCTACTGGGGGGGTCATTTCTACTGTTGGGGCATCTCTATTGGGGGTCGTCTCTAGAGGAACAGATCTTCACTGCAAATGACCCTGGATGCCTTGGGTGGTGCAGCTCAATACAGAAGGTGTAGAATTTCTAGCCTAATTCTTGGTTGAGCTTTATTTCACTTTGAAAGAGTTTACTCTCATGAGTACTATGCATTTTAGTGCAAACATTGCAGCTCATTACAATAAACAAACAGTAAAAATGGGATGTTACACTGCTGTTCCAACATTCTTTGGGCTATAAATAGCACTCCCACCAAATATGTTTAATTACACTTTTTACATTCTTAGAATCCTGGCTTAAATTTGTATTTTATTTCTACTTTTGGTTTAAATGCCAAAGCAGCAACATGCTTCCCGGGGCAGAGGGTGAACCTCAGTGCTTTGGACTTCACGCCTGTGCTTTGCCATATTAATGGACTGCATATATATAACCATCTAATACAGGGGGTCCCCAACCTTTTTGTAGCGTGAGCCACATTTAAATGTAAAAAGAGTTGGGGAGCAACACAAGCATGAAAAACGTTTCTGGGGATGCAAAATAAAGACTGTGATTGGCTATTTGGTAGCCCCTTTGTGGATTGGCAGCCTACAGGAGGGCCAGTTTGACACCTGGTTTTTATAGAACCAAAATTTGCCTGGAATTCAAAAATAAGCCCCTGCTTTGAGGCCACTGGGAGCAACATCCAAGGGGTTGGTAAGTAACGTTGCTTATGAGCCACTGTTTTGGGATCACTGATATAATATATAAAAATCAGCCTTTGGTTTTATGCAAGGGCTGTTGCACTTTATTGTTCTCTTCCTAGATGGACACCCCTGTTTTAAAACGTAAACCTCCTCATTTCTTCTGGCACATTTCTCCACTTCTATAACTTGCTTTCCTTGTCAGAGTCCCAGCGCAGTTCTGCAACGAGTAATACAAGAAAAATGTGACCAAATGAAATCCAAACAATTTTTTAATTGCTGAAAACTTGCCATTTGTTCATCGCAAGCAATTACTCCTCGTTAAGTTTCCCCCACTGAATATTTTCCTTGTTAAAAACACAATTTGACAACAATAGCTGTCTTGTCATCCAACATGCTCCTTTTGTTCTGCCACACAAGTAACTGGCGACGACACTCGGCAGTCTAAGGACATGAGACCACACCACAAGGATTTGGCATCAAAGAGCAAATAAGATACAGGAACTATGATGAATATCAGTAAAGTTCAATGGTCTTTATTATGTATTTTGAGACTTCCGGCACTATCTGTACTACAATTAATGCCACCCCTGCTTTTTTTAGAGATAGGGGTATAAAGACTGGTCACAAGTGAACTTCAAACATTTTGTTCTTTGATTATAATTTTGGCCTTTTGCAAATGTACATGTTCTAGCTCCTGCCCATGCGCAAGTAAAGACAGAACCCAGGAGCAGAACAGGAAAAGAACCCAAAATGGAAGGTGAACTGAAACGGGGAAAGGTGGTTGGGGGAAAAAAATTAAAAACGTGGCTAAATCCGAGTGTTGTTTGTAAAAAAAAAAAAAAAAAAAAAAAGGGTAGTTAGAGAAACGTTTAGGAGGACCAAAACAATGGCTGACACACAAGCAGCTACAGGAAGAAGCAAGAAGACAGAGTGATAACAGAGAACGTGACACACAAAAAGAAAGAGATAAAAATAACAGTAAAGGTGTCAGATCCATTATCCGGAAACCCTTTATGCAGAAAGGTTCAAATTATGGAGTCTCCCATAGACTCAATTTTAATCAAATAATTCAAATAGTTAAAAATGATTACCTTTTTCTGTGTAATAATAAAACAGTAGCTTGTACTTGATCCAAACTAAGATATAATTAATCCTTATTGGAAGCAAAACCAGCCTATTGGGTTTATTTAATGTTTATTTGATTTTCTAGTGAACATGTGAAAATCTAAATTATGATAAGATCCGTTATCTGGAAAAACCCTAGGTCCTGAGAAACCTGTTATTTAGAAAGCTCCATGTTACGTCACATGTTAATTCGAATGTTTAAAAACAATTTCCCTTTTCTCAGTAATAATAAAACAGTAGCTTGTACTTGATCCCAACTAAGATATAATTAATCCTTATTGGAAAAAAACAATCCTAAATTAATGTTCACATGACTTAAAGGAGAACTAAACTCCCAAACTAATGAAAACCCCTACCCTCCATAGTCCCCCTGAAAATGCCCCTAAGTCTTTAATTACCCCTCCATGCAGAGTCAGAACAGCGGAGCTCAAGGGCGCCAAAAGACTCCAAAAAACACATAATAAAAACTAATTGCAACTTGTCTCATAATATCCCTCTACATCGTACTAAAAATTAATTCAAAGGTGAACAACACCTTTAACTAAGTTTGATTTTTTCTAATGACGAGTAACAAGTATCAAACTTCTAATTTGTGTAATGTTAGAGATTTTTAGGGATACACTGAATCCAGAATTCGATTCGGTATTCGGCCAGGATTTGGCCTTTTTCAGCAGGATTCGGATTCAGACAAATCCTTCTTCTCGACCAAACCGAATCCTAATTTGCATACACAAATTATGGGTGGAGAGGGAAATTTACTTTTTGTAATTAAACAAGGAAGTAAAAAATGTTTTCCCCTTCCCACCCCTAATTTGCATATGCAAATTAGGATTTGGTTCGGTATGCGGCTGAATCTTTCGCAAAGGATTCGGGGGTTCGTCCGAATCCAAAATAGTGGATTTGGTGCATCCCTAGAGATTTTTTCTACTTCGATTAAACCTGAACATTTGCTTATTTATTAAAAAATTTTCAATATAAAAAATATTTTTTGGATTAAATTGTGAAAGAAAACATTTGAATGCCTGGAATTTTAACTCTATTGTTTTCAAAGGGTTGAAAAATTTGAGAAACTCACATTGAAAAATAAAACCCTTTCATTAGCCATAGCTCCCATCGAGTCGTATATAGTAATAAGCCGAAAAATTGCGAAATGCATTGAAGTCAGTGGGCTACTATGCAACTTTTTTTTAGCAGCCACTGGACTCTATGGGTGTTTTTCCGTGGCAATATTTTTCCCCATCTCTACTTCCACGTGAGCTTTTACGTGCTAGCATACATACGAGTTTTTTTAAAGCACAGTCCGTATTCGGCTTTGCTAGTGCAGGGAGTGTAATATCGCTCACTGCACTCGAGATGTGGTCCCCCCTGGACCCGCTCCGATGGTTCATGGAATGCCTAAAAGAGTAGTTCCATGACCATATAAAAGCCCGAGTGTTTTTATACAGGTCATGGAACTCCGAGGTGACTGCTAAAATCCTCATATATTATTTAAAAATCTTAAAGGTAATGCACTGTGCTTTAAAACAATCCCTTCTCAGTCCCAACGTTTTGACTTCAGTCCATAAGAGATCAGGTAGCCGGCATTCCCTCTCCTTGTGTCTCCGCTCTCGCTGAATCTGGAAGTGATGTAATTGCCTGACTAGTTTCACGGTTCAATAGCTTCATCAGAGGCGAGTTTCTCTTTTTAAGGTTTAAAAGGTAAGAATAGCAGACAGGGCTGTTTTAAGGTCTTGGTAGGACCTGGGCAAAGATATCATTGGTGGGTCCAAACAATACTGCCAAGCACAGCCCACTTTGTGGCTGCATCCCCCTAAATACCACATTTATTTGTAGGTTCTGCGGTGTTGTTGATGCTAATCAAATTTGACTATGTTGCTTACTGGGATTTTGTTATGGGAAAACAAATTGTTTACAAAATGCATCAGTTAATACTCCTGCCCCAGCAGAATCTTGCATTGAAATCAAAAGAGCAAACAGATTTTCTATATTTCATTTTGAAATCTGACATTGGGCTAGACATGTTGTCAGTTTCCCAGCTGCCCCCAGTCATGTGCTTTGATAAACTTTATTAACTCTTTACTGCTGCACTGCAAGTTGGAGTGATATCACCCCTCCCTTTCCCCCAGAAGCTCATCAGCAGAACAGTGGGAAGATAACCAGATAACAGCTGCCTGACACCTGCATTTGTAAAAATGCTCCCATGCCCCATCCATTTGTAGGTATGAGAAAAGCACTCAATAGTACAAATCCAAGTCCAGCTAACCCAAGTTGCGACTCCTTCAGTTACTTTGAGTAAGAGAAACAATAGCTTATCTGAAAGCAGTTCCATTGTGAAGTCCTGGCACTTTCTGAAAACACATGACCAGGCACAATGACCTGAGATAGCACCTACACACCAATATTACAACTGAAAAAAATATGTTTATTGGTTCAATAAACATAAAAATCATGAAAGAATCCCTTTAAGGTAGCCATAGATACGGTAAGATCATACGAAATGAAGCAGATATTTATCTGTGTGTCTATGGGGGGGGCTGGCAATCCTCACCATTCTATGTAGTATGGATATTGAAAATGTCATCTGCTCAGGGATGGATTCCGTTGGCGGGCGCCCCTAGGCCGCGTGGTCCGATCATGCGGGCGTGCGGTCCTAGCGCCTGCCCACACTTCCCCCTACTGGCGAGTATATGCGCACCTGCAAATAAGCGCGCTGCGAAGGGTGCCATTGAACGGGGACGCACAGTTCCCCATAATGCGACTGGGCAGCATGCCAACCCTATTTTTTTGCCGCCCTAGGCCCGGGCCTATGTTGCCTCCGCACAAATCCGGGCCTGCATCTGCTTGTGGCCCTTTGTACCCACTCTTTGTCTGTTTGGCTTAAGGTCTGATCAGTTGGAAAACATAAGAATGACCCAAATAAAGCTTTATTATATTTTAGGGATGCACCAAATCCATATGCAAATTAGGGGTGGAGAGGGAAATTGCGTGACTTTTTGTCTCAAAACAAGGAAGTAAAAAATGTTTTACCCTTCCCACACCTAATTTACATATGCAAATTAGCATTCAGTCGAATCATTTCGGGGGTTCAGCCGAATCCAAAATAGTGGATTTGGTGCATCCCTATTATATTTGGATTTAAACCTTGTTTTTGACCTATTTTGAGTTTTGAGTATTTCTTATAAAATGATAATAAACCACATCCACTGAGCGCTTCAGCTGTCTGAAAGACACACCAGTTTGGAGATGCCTATTTTATCAGAAAAAATAACCTGTAAATCAAGGGTTTTTATTTTTGACCGCTAGCAAATTTACCATACCATAGTTCCGTTCCGTTAATTTTTACATATTTAAAAAACTCAAAAAATAAATATAGCTTGAAAATACACCTCCCACTGACTTCTTAAGGTGCTCACTAGGTTTTAGCTGCAATATTTATATCATTTCATTTCTGGAAACTTTTTTGACTGCTAAATCTTGAAGATTCAAGTCCAGGAAATGAAAATTTTGAGATTGCATTTTTATACCTTTTTTGAATTGAGGAAGAAAATTCCTCCTTAAATTTAAGTAAATAGGCAACTAAATATCATGTATTTTCTCGTAATAATATTGTGCTCGAAAACACAAAAATTACATTTTAAAATCTAGTTTAACGGGTTAATAGTTTTGTTGCCAGTTATGTCATATTTAAAGCTCCACCCAAACCTGATTAATACCAGAGTTGCTCCTTCTGTTATTACAATATGAATTGTTATTGGTGTGACCTCCAGTTCATGTACTGTAAAAAGAAAAAGGTAAAATGACTGCTTTGGTTAAGTAATGGCACATGGTGTTTGTTTTAGAGCTCTGACTCATGGTTTGACCCAAAGCAATTATAGGGTTAATTGAACAACACCCAAGAAACCAACCTATGTGTGACTTTGGGAGCAAATGCATTGTTCCATTTGTTAAAGCAAATAAAAATGCATATATATATATATATATACTGTATATAAAAAATTGCATGTATAATCCACTACAGGTATGGGATCCATTATCCGGAAACTTGTTATCCACAAAGCTTCGAAATATGGGAATGCCATCTCCCATAGACATTTTATCCAGCTGATCCCAATTCTTAAAAATTATTTCCTTGTACCTTGCACTTGATCCCAACTGAGTATATACTTGATCCTTACTGGAGGCAATATCACCCTATTGGGTTTATATAATGTTTACATGATTTTCTAGTAGACTTAGGTTAGAAAGTCCAAATTACAGAAAGATCCGTTATCCGTAAAATCCCAGGTGCCAAGTATTCTGGATAACAGGTCCCATACCTGTACAGTTTATACAGTATGTGGCTATTGTTGTAGAGATGTCTATAAGAATGTTAGAGCTTCATGCAAAACAAATTTTGGGCTCATTATTATTAATATATAGTATAGGGGTGCACCCGATCCACTTGGATTTGACTGAATACTGAATATTTTATGAAGGCGTCATCTGTATCCTGAAAACAATTTGCATACTGAAAAACACTGTCAATTTTACATGACAAAAGTCCTCAGATTTAATTCAGACAGGAACAGGGATTCTGCCAAATTAAATCCTGGTTCGGATTGGGTCAAATCCCAAACTGAATTTGGTGCATCCAGAATACTGTTCGACCTTAGCTAAAATATAGCCAGAACCCAACATTATTGGTTTTCAGGTTCTGTACATGTGTAGAGCTGCAGATTGAGGTTGAGTTGATATAAAAGTGCAAGATGGCATCATTGGGTCAAGATGGACAGTAGGACTAGAAAGCAAGTGTAACACTATATATCCATGTTGGTTGGCGCTCTCCTTTAATAACAAAGCTGCAGACATACAGTAGGCACACAATGATGTACCAGAATATCTAGGAATAGCAAATACATTTTTTACTTCAACTCTCACCCTAACTGACATTAAAGCTGGGTATTCAGGTGTACCAAGCAGAGCAAATAGATATTCTCCACAAACCTCCACCTATGTGGCCTTCAGGCTGAGCCTCCCTTACTGCTGCTTTAAGACCTACAGTTTGGGAAGCACTGACAGAAGGCAACCTGGATTTGTTTTTAATTCAACAACAGCCAAACAGTCATACAGTAGGTTGTATCTTTATTGTAAAGTGGTCGAGTTTCAGGCAGAAAGTCCCCCATTCCCTGACCGTGTGGGCAGTCCGCGAGTAACCCACCTTTGTATCCGGCTAAGGTGTGGGACCAGGGTCAGACTTGCCCAGACCTGCTCCCTTTGCCGCTGCTTTCGTCCTCCCTACCTGGCTGCTGGTGTGACTACGTGAAGAAAATGTACACTTGGAGGGGCGGGCTGGAGAAGGGTTGCGGCTCAGGCGGGGGGGTGGAGGGGGCTTTGCTACCGTGGTGGGGGGCCCTGAGGCAGCAGTCCCCTCCGTCGGGACTAGGGTTGCCACCCGGACAGTATTATACCGGCCCAGTAAAACCCATGCCAAGGCTGGGGGCCAGTATTACAAATTCACCGGCAATGTAGCTGCTGGTAAATTTGTAATACCCCTATCAAAATCCCTTGGCCTGGCCCCAATCCGCTCAAAACGTACCATTTTGCCTCCTTCTGGTCATTATGCGATGTGGCTCCGCCCCTTTTTGTATCACAGCCCGCCCTTTTGTTCCCGTCCACCACCACCACTAGTTGGTGGAAATTTTATTAAAAGGTGGCAACCCTAGTCAGGACTGATCACTTCCCTGTGGTTTCGGCAATTTTTTTTCCTTGCCCTGCTGAGTCGGCCCAAGAGTGATGGCACTTCCGGTCTACGATGACGCCACTTCCTGTTTCGCTGGTCCAGGGTCTTTGTGGTCCGGGTCGGTCATTGGCCTTCCAACTGGACTCGTGTAGGACTCTAATGCATAGTCTCTTATATCCCAGGTCCCACTGAAAATTGCCCTGCAGGTGTCATCTTAAATACAATTAACAATAAATAATAAAAATAATAGTGCTGTAAAATTCAAAACCATAAAACCAAATTTCAGCAGTATTTTATTAAAATACTTAAATGACCTTGCCCAGCTGTGTGATATGATATGGGATATTGACATCCTTAATTCCCCATAGTTTAGTTGACTAAAAAAGAATGTGCTGGATTATTTCACGCTCCCTCAGTGCTCCAGCTCATCATGGGGGAGAATGTTGTCATCACTCTGTATCCCACCCATGAAGCTAAACCATCATTTATCATGAGATGCCTCCTACACTCTCCAGCTGTTGTTGCACTTTTGCCTGACAGCCTTATCAGTTATGGAATTCTGGTATCTGTATTTCGGCAACAGCTGTAGGACCCAGACTGATGCTCAAGATGAGGTAGAAAGATTATTTTACACCATGTCTTGCCTTTGCTAATTCAGCTACATTGTATGACCATTTATAGAGAATAACGGGTTAATGGATGGGACCTGTTTAATGCACGATGCCAATAGCTGCTCAAATTCGAGAGCACAGGCTGGTCCTCAATTACTCTAGTCTTACAACAGCAATGGAAGGACGTGCGGATGACCCTGGTGGTCCCAAACATGTAATGATATATGCATCTTTAAATAAATGAAACTACTGTTTCGGGATGTAAGTTTTCGTACGATTTATGTCTGTCAAATGATGACCAGAACATCGTCCGACTAGTCATTTCTCCGACTTTAATCCAACAATGTAAATCTTTACGTCAGTTTCAGGTCGTAGCTTTGCTACGAACGATCGCTGGACGGTCGTCGGACAGCACACGAAATCTTTTCGTCTATGGCGAGCTTTAGTCCCTCCAGCCAAATGTCGCACAGGTGTCCTTTCTGAATTCTAAAGGGTAGAAGAGAAATCATATATGGTTGCGATTCATCAGGGTTCGCAGGCATGATAGAAAAAAAAACGTTTCAAACGCTTCTCATGGGGATTGAGTTCTTTGCCTCTAATCCGCCTGGCTTTGAAGATATCAGTTACAGATTTACTTTATAACCCTGGCGTTACCTTGCTTTATTACATATCTGGCAAACACTTGAAACGCAGCTTCACGCTGATCTATGTACTGTATGGAATATTGAAAAAATAAGATGGCACACCCTCTAGAAATTGTGCTAAATCATTATCATGGTTTATTGAGATCTCCACACAACGTTTCGGAGGTACAACCTCCTTTCTCAAGGGCTCTCACATGTGTAACTCAGCTCACAGTTATTTAAAGATAAAGGTGTTAGTTAGTGATGGGCGAATTTCTCCCTTTCCGCTGAAAAATTCGTGAAACTCAAAAATTGATGCCCGCGTTACTTTTGATGCTGGTGTTAAAGGCAATGGGCGTTCCAATAGTATTGATGCGCAGCGATTTTGCCACAAGCAATTTTTCAGAAATTTATTCTGAATTTATTCACCGGCTGCAAAACGTGGAAAATCGCTGTGAATTTGCGCTAGACGAATTTATTCGCCCATCACTAAAAGAGGTAGATAACTCCTCCCTCTAAGTGACATCACTACGCGCATATACATAAATATAAATGTAGGCAATGTTAGAAAATGTTAAAATAATAACAGTACAGTGACAAGAAGTGTTTAATTGTATCCAATTGTGATTCAAACATGAAGATTAAATAGTCCGTGTGCATCCATGAAAAAAAGGCTTTTCTTGTGACTGTGAAATGAAAATAAAATAAATTAAGTATATGCCCCGTTGGGGTTAGTTGCAAGCCACTATCTATCTGTTTTCTGTTTCAGAAAAAGCAGGAATAATTCAGATGTTCATTAAGTCCCACGGCACCATGGTATTTAATTTGTCCATCCACATAATTTCTTTCTGAAGTAGTATTCGATTGTTGTACCTCCGAAACGTTGTGTGGAGATCTCAATAAACCATGATAATGATTAAGTGTGTGCCATATAATTTTTTCTATTTTTTCTATTTTTTCTGATCTGTCTAAACTGGAAAACTGGGCAGCAAACTGGAAAATGAGGTTCAATGTTGATAAATGCAAGGTTATGCACTTTGGCAAAAATAATATAAATGCAAGTTATACACTAAATGGCAATGTGTTGGGAGTTTCCTTAAATGAAAAGGATCTAGGGGTCTTTGTAGATAACACGTTGTCTAATTCTGGGCAGTGTCATTCTGTGGCTACTAAAGCAAATAAAGTTCTGTCTTGCATAAAAAAGGGCATTAACTCAAGGGATGAAAACATAATTATGCCTCTTTATAGGTCCCTGGTAAGGCCTCATCTGGAGTATGCAGTTCAGTTTTGGACTCCAGTCCTTAAGAGGGATATAAATGAGCTGGAGAGAGTGCAGAGACGTGCAACTAAATTGGTTAGAGGGACGGAAGACTTAAATTATGAGGGTAGACTGTCAAGGTTGGGGTTGTTTTCTCTGGAAAAAAGGCGCTTGCGAGGGGACATGATTACACTTTACAAGTACATTAGAGGACATTATAGACAAATGGCAGGGGACCTTTTTACCCATAAAGTGGATCACCGTACCAGAGGCCACCCCTTTAGACTAGAAGAAAAGAACTTTCATTTGAAGCAACGTAGAGGGTTCTTCACAGTCAGGACAGTGAGGTTGTGGAATGCACTGCCGGGTGATGTTGTGATGGCTGATTCAGTTAATGCCTTTAAGAATGGCTTGGATGATTTTTTGGACAGACATAATATTAAAGGCTATTGTGATACTAAACTCTATAGTTAATATAGGTATGGGTATATAGAATTTTAATTAAAAGTAGGGAGGGGTGTGTGTATGGATGCTGGGTTTTCATTTGGAGGGGTTGAACTTGATGGACTTTGTCTTTTTTCAACCCAATTTAACTATGTAACTAACTATGTAACTATGTAACATGGATTGTTGAAACTTTCTGGCGCAGCAGAGTTTCCAGATAGAGCACCACATTGAATTGCGCACAGGATCTTGGATTGGTTCCCATTGGGTACACTCTGATCTGTGTGTCTACCCATAATCTCTCTCCTTCTCTTTTGTCCGAGTTACAGGTTGTATTTCTAAACCTCAATCTAAACCTCTTGAAGTTTTCAGTCAGAGTCAGCAGCTTGTCTGCTCATGTATGGGGCACTCCAATGGGCCTACCTGACTGATATCTGGGCAAAAATCTGGCAGATATCAACCGGACAGGTTTAAGGATGACATTGGCTCGTTGAAGGAGCCCTCACCCCGATGGCCTGTATCCCCATCTTTGTGATCTGATTGCATGACCCAAGGGCCCAATAACGCCCACCTCAAGGTTGGCATATAAAGAAAAGATCTGCTTGTTTGGTGACCACGCCAAACATGCCGATCTTTTAATATACGGCCACCTTTCTTTCTTCACTTCTTCCCCTTTAATGCAGAGATTTTCACACGTGTGTAAAGTTCTTAAACAACCGCAGAAACCAACTTGTTTCAAAGCATTTTACACAATATTACATAATGTGGAACTGAAGTGTCATATGAAACAAATAAACATTCTTTTAAATAAATACATCAAGCAGTTGGTCTGTTTTTCATTGTATTGTCACCGTGTCTGGGTATCTGAAGATGAGAAAAAATTCTTGGATTTTGTCCAATTCCTGAGCTGCTATATAAATAACAAAATGGTTGTAAAAACATATTTTCACCTTAGCAGATTTCCCTGTAGAAACCATTAATGTAATATAACATCATGCCCGCCCCTTTTGACATCATGCCCCGCCCTTTTGACATCTTGTCCCGCCCTTTTGACATCCCACCCCCACCAGCCGGTAATACATTTAAGAAAAGGTGGCAACCCTAGAGCCACATTCAGATGTAAAAATAGTTGTGGATTTAGCGCAAAAATAAAATTTTTTGTCCGTTACATATAATCCCAACTTGGCCATCCTCTCATGGAAAACAATCATACTTTCAAACAGCAGGAGGAGCCCCCACCTTACTTCCCTGATCTCGAGCAGCTTTGTTTGTTTCCTTATAAAGCAGCCAGCGACTGTTTAGAGATTTGTATCTACAGACCCAGTGCACTCCAGGGCCGCCATCAGAAATTGCAGGGCCCCATACGACAAAATTTCCTGGGCCCCCTGGGCTGCTCCCACCAAAAGCCCCACCTACAGGTCTGCCGTCCCCACCCCACAGGTCCACCCCCCACCACACAGTAAAAAACAAAAATACATTGGTGGCTAGGGTTCCCACATGTTAATAAAAAAATATTGGTGGTCAGGGCCCCCTCATTGAAAAAAACATTTGTGGTCAGGGTCCCCCCATTAAAAAATATTGGTGGCTAGGACCACACATGGCGAAAAAAACTGGTGGCTAGGCCCCCCCCCCACGTTATAAGAAAATTGGTGGCCAGGGCCCCCCTTAAACATCCATGTAAAAAAAACTTTCCCCCCCCCCAGAAGTTTAATAAAAATTTGGTGCCCAGGGCCCCACCACACAACAGGGACCACAAAGGGTTTCCTGTAGGGGGGACCTGCCATGTTGCACTTACTTCATTAGTTTGGCCCACCTGCTGTCAGTGAGCTGCCAACTACAGAAGGGAGTGGGGTAGCACAAGTGGCTGCATCTTCTTCCAGTGACAGCATTTTATTCCCTTATTGGTCACAGAATGTCAAGTCCTGGTAAAGCTGCATGGTGATCGGATGAGCTGGAGGAGAAGTTCAAACCTCAGATATCCAATCCCTGAGCAGCTCAAAAGGGACTTAAACTCAGTGACCAATAAGGGGAAGTATTGGACAGAAGATACCTCCCCTTGTGCTCCCGCCCTGCCTTCCCGAAGTCAGCAGCTCTCAGAAAGCAGGGGGGCCTGGCTAATCAAGTAAGTGCTGCGTGACCCGGCCCCCTTACCCTCGGGGGCCCCCTACAACTCTCCCCATACTCTGATTATTAATTAGTCTTGCTGTATCAGCTTCTATGGCAGAAATTATTTGACTTGTGAGGTTTTGATCATTTATGACGATCCCTAAACTTAACCTCCCAACTGAAGCCCAGACCACACTGAGCATGTGCGTAGCCTTGGTCTTGCAAAGATGTTTAACAAAGTTACAAGATGACAGCCCCCTGTGGCATACTTTGAAAACATTAATCATTAGTTTAATTAGGCTTCTGTTGCAGTAAGTTAATGTATTTTTTTAGTATACAAAATACAGCATTTCTACCATTATTCTATTTTACACTTTAGTTCCCCTTTAAGTAAAACCAATAGGATTTGCCTCCAATAAGGATTAAATATATCTTAGTTGGGATCAAGTACAAGCTACTGTTTTATTATAACAGAGATAAATGAAATCATTTTTAAAAATGTAAATTATTTGATTAGAATAGAGTCTATGGAAGGCGGCCTTTCCGTAATTTCAGCTTTCTGAATAATGGTTTTCTGGATAATGGATTCCATACCTGTATTATATCTTCTGCAACCCAACTGCCCAACTTCCTGTTTACTATATCATAAAAACTGCCATGCTTTGATCATAATCCCTTTTTAAACATTTATAAATCAACTGTCATCCAAAATATGTACCGTACCAGATGACAAAGAGTCTACGAAAATCAGAAACAATGGACTGGCTAAAGCTGAATTAAGCTCTATAAGTGATCGTTGGCACTTTGCTCCAAATAATTAAAGACTGTCTCAGCCACTGACAATTTGTTTTGACAAATACTTTTTTTGGAGAAGCAATGCTTCCCCTTTAAGATACCAACAATAAGAAGATGATTGGCTCAATATCACTCATGTGGTTTATTTATATCCTGGCTTTATACTATAGATACTGATATGCCTTAGGATTTATAAAATAAATTCTGCAATGGATAAGCCCTTGTTATATATTAAATGAGGGAGACATCTGGCAAACACTTCTGCTAGATTTATATATGGAATCTGTCCCACATTTACACATCTGCTGGGTGAATACATAAATCCCTTCACTGGCTTCCCATATCCATTATAGTAAAACTCAGCCTTCCCTCCTGGCCTCCCCTGCCCTCATCCATTTCTGTCTTTCTCTCCAAATGCACCGCCAATAAATCATCTGCTTCAGGGGTGCAAATACAGGGCGTGCAGAGCCCAGGGAACTCTAAACGTCTGTGGGGGCAAAGAATATAATCTCTTCCAATAGAAAAGCGCTAAAGCATATATATTAAATATATATTAAAGGAGAACTAAAAACAAATATTGCTATAAATGCTGTATTTTATATACTGAATCGACTGCACTAGAACAATGGTTTATCAGCTCTATAACAGTAATGATCCAGGCCTTCAAAGTTGTGCACAGGGAGTCACCATCTTTGATTTTGTTAGGAGTGTTAGCGGCACTACACATGCTCAGTGTACTCTGGTACGTTGTATATTCATTTTATATTCAATATATATATACAGTATTTTGTGAGGAGCCAAGAATCTTCATGGTGAGGACATACTTGGAGGCAAAGATCTTTATTGTTAAAGGGCTGTGGTAGCATTTGGCTGCTATAGAACCCCAAGTTCTAGATGGTGGACCTGGAATGAAGGATCTGGGGTCACAGGAGTTGCATGTAAGTGGTAAGAGCTGGAAAGAAGACCTATAAGTTTGTAGTCATGCCACTAATTGCATATCTTCTTTTTATTCACCTGCAAGCTTTTCTTCTGTCCAGAGATGGATAAAAACAAAATGGAAGGGATTTAAGCCACATTTAGGATAAGCGAGCAAAAGCAGTGTAACTAGTGATGGGCGAATAAATTCCCCTGACATGAATTTGTGGTGAATTTCCGTTTTTCACCATCGGCGAATACATTCACGAATCTCCCGCGAAAAAAATTCGCCAGAGAAATTTCATTGGCGTCAAAAAAAAAATCCGGACGTGCGTCCGAAAAGTCGCTCTCGTCAAAATCACCACGCCTCAACACCATTGACTTTACCCCAGAGTCAAAATTGACGCCAGCAACGTCTTTGTCAATTTCCGATTTTCAGGATTTTTTCATGAAAATTTCCAACTTTCACTATTTTTCTGTGAAACGTACAGTTTTTCACTATTTTTTCGTGAAACATTCCGCTTTGTGAAGACAGTAGAACATTATGGGGAACATTAACATTCTATTGCCTAACTGTCAGCACCTCATTTGTTGTTGCATGGCATTTCTACAACAATAAAGTAGTTTTAGGTCATATCTGTTTTGTATGGAATTGAATACATGCCAGCATCTACTTCTTCCCACAACAAGGGGGTGTTTTCCTCCTCCTAGACTTGATAGTCCAGCTCATCATTAAAACTTCTTTCTATTAATGCTTCAAGTCTGGATACAGGTATAGCGGGACCTTGTGGATTCCTCCCACTGCTGCTAAAGATAATTCTGTCATTTTACAGCTGTAAGTGGTTCTTCTAACTCTGTCCCTAGAAGCCTACATTAATACTGAGAACATTGCCTTCAATACTTAGTTGCTGCATTCAGTGCATATGACAAGAGGGTTCCAGTACCAACATGGACCCAATGAGTAAACAAAATGCTGAAAGTAAAAAAACAAACAAACAACACATATTGTGTGACTTTGGTGGATGTTTTCAGTATCTTCAACCATTTCCATCCAGATGTGGTAAACCTGCAAATTACAGTATCAGAAATATGCTTGTAGGGCCTCACAAAATTCGGGAAATGTGATCTGTTTTGGCAACATATTCAGACTAAACCCACCTTTCATTTCATACCTGGAGACTATATGCTATGACAGTGATCCCCAATCAGAGAATGTATCTCATCAACCCCTTGGATGTTGCTCTCAATCACCCTCGCCTCAAAGTAGGTGATTATTTCTGAATTACCAGCTTGGAAGAAACCTTTAGTTGCATGAAAACCAGGTGTACTTCCAAACAGAGCTGCCAGTCCACATAGGGCCTACCAAATAGCCAATCACATCCCATATTTTGCAGGATCATTTTTTCAGGCTTGTGCTGTTCCCTTACTCTTTTTACATCTGTATTCATGAGTAAAAACATTTGGGGACCCCCATTCTATAAAATAGCAAGTGAGCCTTATAGTTGTTTTACAGGCTGTAAGGCTTGTCCTTCTAGGGCTGGTGATTGAGGTGGAAGGAGTGGGCAGTGTGAAGGTCAATCAGAATGGTCCCCATTCATTTAAACGGCAATCACATCAGTTATAGTTGGGGAGCATTGCTACTATCAGTATGTGGAGCCTACATTTTTATAAGAGTTTGTATGAAAGTGGTTTTCTGCTTTTCCCCACTAGCAGGTGGCCGCCAGGTCCCTTGGAACTGCATGCTGTGCCCCTGGTGCTAGTTGTGCATTTACAACAAATGCATTTTTAATTAATGGAACAGCCTTGAATATCAAAAAGCAAGAAGAATAATTGTTTTTGACCCATAATAAAAACACAGTATTGGCTAAGGTTGTCTCCCCAGATATACTGTATATATATATAGCCTTCACAAGATCCAAAACACATAGAAAGTCAATAATGAGAACCAGAGAGTAGTGGGTGTTTCAGACTCTTTCCCAGTACCTACTGGTTTCTATAAATGTTTTGATTCCAACAGGGACCAATAATGGGTCGCAAGAGGTTTCAGTGCATCTCTTTGGTACATTTTAGGGCCTCCAAATCAATTGGCATAAGTCCATTGTTTTCCCCTTAGATGGACAACTCCCTGCTGATGGCCGACCCAGAATGTAATCTTAAAATGGCGGATAATTTAAAATACCTCGGGATAACTATTCACATATATCCAGCATTATTCTTGCAATTCAACCTTTACCAACTTCATTGCAAATTCAAAGACACACTTGGGCACACTGCTAATAAGCAGAATAAATATATACAAAATTATTTATCTCCCCAAATTTCTGCTACTAAGAGAGCCTGGAATGCCAAGGTGCACTTGACTAACACAACTGGACTATTGTCGTCTGTCACTCTCTCACATTGTGTGGTGTTTTCTGAAGCCGGAACCTGGGCTAATTTAGAAGTGAAACATACATTATATCTCGTCTACATAAATGGGACATCACACACCCTGCCCAACTTTCGTCATATGCTTTCTCCTGATATCTCTGAATTTAGACACACTCAGATTACCCACCTTTGCTCGTTGCAATTCTCACTCCAGAACTCCAGTTCTCTGGTGTAAAGTACTTAATCTCCTCCCCTAGCAGAGCGAAGCTTCTATCTAATAGATACAAGCACCTGATCTCTAAGAGATATGACCCACGGCCTAGAGTGAAGTACAAGTGGGAAGCCAGTGAGATCCAGTTAGATACAGATGACTGAGAAGAAGTCTCTACCTTTCTTTAGTAAGTATGAGAGATAAGTTTATACAATTCAGAATTATTTAACGAACATATCTCACACAAAAAAGTTATATCATATGGAAAGGGCTAGTAGTGATGGGCGAATTTCTCCCGCTTCGATTCACAGAAAAATTCACGAACTTCCCAGCGAAAAATTAGCGAAACTCGAATGTTGACGTCAATTTTGATGCCTGCATCAATTCGTGTCAATTTTCTGCCCGAGATGCAAAGCCCACATCACTAACTTCTTACGCTTACTATGGAACTGCCCTGTTGTACACAAATACTGGAAATGGGTTATAAATTTTATGGCTAATGAGTTGGCACTTCATCAAGTACTTGCCTATTTGGCCAACTCAACTCTCTGGTGCCGGGAGTGCATAGCAGATAATGTAGCTCCATCACCACCAACTCTCAACCGATGGATTACTCTAGTCAACTCACAACTGGAATTGTTAAAGCTTACCTACCTAGATAGAGGATGCACAAGTAAATTTGATACCATATGGACCCCATGGCTCTTCTACTAACCAATGAACACTACATCCAGCCGACTCCCCGCCATCTCTTTCCCTTCCTCTCATTCTTTTAATTATTGTTAAAACTCAATAAAAATCAAACTATAAAAAATAAAAAAAGCATACATTTTAAATGTTTTGAGTTTTCAAGGTTTTTTAAAAAAAAACTCAAAAATTAGAATTTTTATAAATCTGCCCCACAGAGTTATTACCCCTCCAATGTCACTATGGGGCTCCAATTGACTTCTTACGGGTTTCCATCATGAATAAATTCCGCAAAGACACTGTATTTACAACTGGCTCCTTTCCACTTTTAATGAAAAATATAAGGGGAATAGAGTACATAGTTAAATTCTTCCTGGCCAGCTATATGATTTAAAAGAAAAGCCGACACGCAGCTTTACAATGTGATTATTTGACAATCTGGGAATTAAGAAAACATAATATTAGAACACTGACTATTAAAGAGAAATAATTTCTTAGCGCCGTACAGTGAAATGTCTGCAGGGGGTTACCAAAATACAAGAGAATTAGCTGTGAAAAAAAAGGCTTGAAGAAAAATTTTTTTTCTCACATGGAAAATATACAGAAGTGTTATATTGTTCAATATGGGAACAATATAGGACCTGTTATCCAAAATGCTCGGGTTTTCTGGATAACGTTTTTTCCGTAATTTGTGTCTTCATACCTTAATTCTGCTATAAAATTATGTAAACATGAAATAAACCCAATAGGCTGGTTTTGCTTCCAATAAGGATTAATTATATCTTAGTTGGGATCAAGAACTAGGTACTGTTTTATTATTACAGAGAGTTTTTTAAAAACTGTAGTTATTTGATTATGATAGAGTTTATGGGAGACAGCCTTCCCATGATTCAGAGCTTTCTGGATAACAGATTTTTAGATAATGAATCCCAAACCTGTATATATATATATATATTCATATGCACACATAGATGGCAGTTTATATTAATGCCATTAATGTCTTGAATAATTTCTTGAACAAACATAATATCCAAGGCTATTCTGATACTAAAATCTACAGTTAGTTAGTATAAATATTGTTATGGGATCCGGTATCTGGAAACCCGTTGTCCAAAAAGCTCTGAATAAAGGGATGACCATCTCCTATAGACTCCATTTTAAACAAACAATTCAGATTTATAAAAAAATTATTTATTTTTTCCTCTGTATTAATAAAAACAGTAAATTGTACTAACTTCTTGTAACTAAGATATAAATAATCCTTATTGGAGGCAATTGGGTTTATTTAGGGGCTGATTTACTAAAACTCAAATTAATTTTAGTTTTTATGAAAACAAAGTCGACCAAGCTCCCTTCCATGAATTGAACTCATCTATCAATAATCTTTCTCAAAAAAATCGGAGCCACAAAATGTCGCAACAAAATTGAGCGTCAATTCTTATTGTACGATTGCCGCTCCAAAAATTAGATTTTAGCATATTTTCACAGCAAAAACTTGACTTTTTTGGATTATTGGATGAAAACAATTATTTTAGATTGTAAGAGGCTGAACCAAATGTTGTGATGGGTTTGTGGTTGAAAGTGTGAGTATGTGAAAAAATGTTGAAGATGTTATGTGGGTAATCGGCCACCAGGTGGGGCTAAAGGGTAAAAAGCTGTAATTTATTCTCCCACCAGCAGAGGGAGCCCAGAGTGCTAGAGGGTATAAAAGGAGGCCACACCCTAGAGTTGATGTCTTTAATGGGAGCATTCTGTCAGAGAAGGAAGCTCTGTCCTGAAGAAGATCTACAGCAGGAAGGAAAGAAAGGTAGAACCTAGCATAGCAGTTTGTAGTTAGCAGGCACTAGGTGTTAGCATGGGTAGTTTCTTGCCCCACCTAGGAGTGTAGTGGAAATTTTTTCCTTGGACATCCCACAAGTCAGGGACCCAGAATATAGGGAAGACACAGGATAGGGTTAAGGAGGCCTGGGGCAAGAAGAAGGACTATTGGTGATCCTGGTGGGAATAGTAAAGGGTGCTGGTCGAGCACCAGATTACTGAGACGGGAAGGCTTGGCAGAGTGGTAAAGGGGTGCTAAGGTGCACCGGATTACCGAACCAAGCAGAGGAGGAGTCCGGAATGGTAAGGGTTAACCCTCCCTGAGATCTGGGATAGGCCCTAAGGAAACTGTGGTAGAACTAAGGTCAGCTGTGGCAAGAAGCTAATGTTGCATGAATGCTGTGAAACCGCAAGTGTGACTGATTGAATTTTTGTGATTATTTTTAAATAAAATAGAAATATTTTTATTTAAACATTATTCCGTCTCACTATCGTTCCTGTAAGGGGTTAACAGCAGGAGGGACCCATACAAGATTACCCTGGTTTTTTTCGGATTATCCAATGCAGATCATGATGTCAAGAAACATTTTCAGGGACATAGCAGCTTTGGGATATAATAAATCTCTAAAAATTCAAGTTTTTATTTTTCCATGTTTTGAGGTTTAATAAATGGCCCCTTTATGTTTAAAGTGTTTTTTTAGTTGGACTTAAAGTATGGTGATCCAAATTACAGAAAGGTCCCTTATACAGAAAGTCCCTTTCTGGATAGCAGGTCCCATACCTCTATATAGTTTATATATGTGAATGTAAAGATGGATCTGTATATGTATGTGTATCTATGTGTGCACTGGGGTTTGTTTGGAAGGGTTGAACTTGATGGACTTTAGTCTTTTTATAAACCCAAATGAACTATGGAATTACAGTTAGGCCCATAAATCTTTGGACAGAGACAACTTTTTTCTAATTTTGGTTTTGTACATTACCACAATGAATTTTAAATGAAACATCTCAGATGCAGTTGAACGGCAGACTTTCAGCTTTAATTCAGCGGGTTGAACAAAAAGATAGCACAAAAATATGAGGAACTAAAGCCTTTTTTTAACGCAATCACTTCATTTCAGGGGCTCAAAAGTAATTGGACCATTGACTCAAAGGCTATTTCATAGGCAGGTGTGGGCAATTCCTTCATTATGTCATGTCATTATCAATGAAGCAGATAAAAGCCCTGGAGTTGTTTTGAGGGGGGGGGGTGCTTGTATGTGGAAGATTTTGCTGTGAACAGACAACATGCGGTCAAAGGAGCTCTCCATGCAGGTGAAACAAGCCATCCTTAAGCTGCAAAAACAGAAAAAACCCATCCCAGAAATTGCTACAATTTTAGGAGTGGCAAAATCTACAGTTTGGTACATCCTGAGAAAGAAATCACTGGTGAACTCAGCAACGCAAAAACACCTGGACATCCATGGAAGACAACATTGGTGGATGATCTCAGAATCATTTCCATGGTGAAGAGAAACCCCTTCAAAACAGCCAAACAACACTCTCCAGGAGGTAGACGTATCCATATCCAAGTCTACCATAAAGAGAAGACTGCATGAAATTAAATACAGAGGGTTCACTGCAAGGTGCAAGTCACTCATAAGCATCAAGAATAGAAAGGCTAGATTGGACTTTGCTAAAAATAACTAAAAAAGCCAACACAGTTCTCGAAAAACTTTCTTTGGACAGATGAAACCAAGATCAACCTCTACCAGAATGATGGCAAGAAAAAAGTATGGAGAAAGCTTGGAACAGCTCATGATCCAAAGCATACCACATCATCTATAAAACATGGCGGAGGCAGTGTGATGGCTTGGGTGTGAATGGCTGCCACTTGCACTGAGACACTAGTGTTTATCTAGTGTTAAAAAAGGCATTAGTTCCTCATATTTTTAAAGCTGAAAGTCGGCAGTTGAACTGCATCTGAGTTGTTTCATTTAAAATTCATTGTGGTAATTTACAGAACCAAAATTAGAAAAAAGTTGTCTGTCCAAAGATTTATGGACCTAACTGTATGTCCTGTAGAACTAATAACGACATATAGGGCATGTTTCCTGGCGACAGATTGAAGTGACCTTCTCCCACGCCATCTTTTCTTCAATTTCCCTACTGCACGCGGCACTCAAGGACATGAAAAACCCTCAAGGAAATAGAACCAATTTGCCTTCCCTTGAACCAATATTGCATGCCAGTTATCAAACCTTGGGCTGCAACCCTCGAGCTTTCACACATGTAGAACCGCATCTCACATTTAGTACTGTTTATTTAAACAAGGTTTTAGCAAGTAATTTGCTAAAATAAAGAATGTCAGAGAGATAAAAACCAGAAGCCGTCTGAGAGTTCACCGGGGAGAGAATTGCTGCTCATTTAATTGTATACTTTATTGCTAACCTAACAAACCCCACAGACTGACCTCTCAAGTACTCCTGCATACCAGCTATGTGTGAGCTCTGCACTGGCTTGAATAAAAACAGCCATACATGGTTTATGGAGACACATAAAAATAGCACAAATAAATGGCTTGACAAGTTGAGATGCGTCCAAGTATTGGAAGGGTTGAATCAACAAAAGGAATATATATCTGCCGCACAAACTCAGGCAAGAACTGGATTCAAATATTCTCAGCCCAACAAGCATTTAACCCTTTTATCAGTTGAACCCTTCCCAAATGGTATAACCAAGCCAAGCTCGTGTCTCAGAGATGATTGGTTGAAAAGTAATAGCTTGGTAAAGTCAAGCAAATGTTTCACACTATTTTGTAATTATCCGGCCACTGTGAGGCACTGTTTCATTAGAACCTTTGGTGGATTTTTATTTTTCTATAGATAGAAACCTCCAATTCTATAAGCTTCAACTCACTTATTGACAAAAACAAATATTCTAATGACTATGGCTCTTTATCAAGAATAGCTTAAGTAAGGGATGCTACTGTTAATTTTTATTTCTAAACCCCCCCCCCAAAATCATTTAAAGATAAGGATCTTTTGAAGCAAGCACAGTTTCCATCATCTGTTTAGGCTTGTGGCTGCTTATAGCTTGTTGTCTTGATTGGTTGGCAGCCACTTAGTTTTAAGGTGGCCATACACGGAGAGATCCGCTCGTTTGGCGATGTCGCCAAACGAGCGGATCTCCCCCCGATATGCCCACCTTGAGTGCCCAACGATCGGATCCTAACGATGCCTAACGGGCGGTCGGATCGTGGGACCGCATCAACGAACAGATGCAGCCGCGATCCGATGGGATTTTTAGTTCCTTCTAATCGAGATCTGGCCGACTTTCGGACAGATCTCTATAGGGGAAGCCCGTTGGGGGGCCCCATACACGGGCCAATAAGCTGCCGACTCGCTCTGTCGGCAGCTTTTATCGGCCCGTGTATGGCCACCTTTAAGCTGGCCATAGACGCAAAGATTTGATCATACGAATCTCCATTTCGTATGATTTTCGGGCCGTGTGTGGAGTGTCCTGACATTTTTCATGCCAATGGCGATTGGACAAGTTAGAAAATTTATGTCGGCTACCGATAATATCTCTGCATGTATTGCCAATCTGACGATATCAGTGGGAGACTGTCACCAGCTTTTGTCGGACATAACTTTGGCAGAACATTGTCTGATCTGTTCTTTTACTACTTTATTTGATCTGAATCGTAAGTGTCAGGTTGGGAGATGGCACTGATCAATCGTTCGTCCGATATGAATGTAAATCTGCACGTCTACAGCCAGCTTTACATTCAAACTCTACATTGTGTGTACAGGTATGGGACCTGTTATCCAGAATGCTCAGTACCTGGGATTTTCCGGATAAGGGGTCTTCCTGTAATTTGGGTTTCTCTATTTTAAGTATACTAAAAAATCATTTAAACATTCATTAAATCCGGTGAAATGTTTTGCCTTAGATAAGAATTAATGATATCTTAGTTGGGATCAAGTACAATGTACTGTTGTATTATTACAGAGAAAAAGGAAATACGATTTAAACATTTTAATTATCTAATTAAAATGGAGTCTATGGGAGATGACCTTCCCGTAATTCGGAGCTGTCTGGATAAAGGGTTTCCAGATAACAGATCCTACTATATCTGTATATAAATTAATTCTGTATTGGGCAATGAACGGGTTGATGAACCCAATACTTTCCTAAACTGTTGAGCTATTGAGCTCATGTTGGAATCTAATTCTCTTGGACTGGAATAACATAGTCACGATAGTTGGAAACACGTGCCTGCTCTTATGCTATTACATACCCACATACACTGCAGATAAGTACCTTTTTTGGTGCATGGATCAAGCTCTTCTTGTTCCATCAGAATACTCCTTTTAAGGGTTGAAAGGCAGTTTATCTCCCTCCAACTTCTTCTGTTTCTATAAAGGCTGAATTTTCTTTCAGTTTCAATAATTGTAAAATGCACCAATTTTTCTTGATGAGATTTACCTGGTGCCCGGCCTCAGACAGTCCTTGGCAGTTTGTTTAATGCAGGGCTAAAATGCCATAATTGTCATCTAGGAAAATGTCTGTGACACTCACATGCTCAGTGGGCTCTGAGCAGCTGTTGAGAAGCTAAGCTTAGGGGTCGTCACTAATTATCCAGCAGAAAATGAGGTTGGTCTGTAATATAAGCTGATGCTACAGGGCTGATTATTAAATTCTGATGCTAATTGCACTGGTTTCTGTGCTGCCATGTAGTAATTATCTGTATTAATTACTAATCAGCCTTATATTGTGACATTTCTATTCTATATGTACTGTATATTGTGAGTTGGTCCCTAAGCTCAGTAAGTGACAGCAGCACAGAGCATGTTTAGTGAATCAGCA
Organism: Xenopus laevis; assembly: GCF_017654675.1. Lineage (NCBI taxonomy): Eukaryota > Metazoa > Chordata > Amphibia > Anura > Pipidae > Xenopus > Xenopus laevis. Next base: position 212,105,236 of record NC_054371.1, on the reverse strand, counting down.
GAAAAGAAGACGGGGAGCTACTGGGGCATCTTTGGAGACACAGATCTTTACTGCTAAAGGGCTGTCGTTGCCTTGGGCTGGTACAGAAGCCCAAAACAAAATGTACAACATTTCTAGCTACTTCTTTAGTTAAGGTTAAGTTCTCCTTTAATGAGAGGGACATTACTTTGTGCTTCATGTATGGCACTGTAAAGGGGCTCACTTTGGCTCCCTTTATAAAGATCAGTGGCGTAACTAGATATTACTGGGCCCCACAGCTAATTATTTCTCAGGCCCCCAAAATGTTAAGAGGTTGACTTGTTTCTCCAATAGGGGCCCCTATACCTCCTGGGCCCCCCTGCAGCAGGGGTCTGCTTCCTCTATAGTTACGCCCCTGATAAAGATAAAGGGGTAAAAGCTACAATGTCCCCTCCACCTGTTGCAGTGCACTTTCTCTATCCCTGTGGATGGAGCAATAGGGTTAAGAACAAGACACCCCTTTCTCCTTATTAAGATTGCCCAGGGAGCTACTGTTCATATATTCTTTCAATACCCACTTGCAAAACAGCAAGGTTTGTCAGAGGGTTGCAAGGATCCTGCATTTAACAAGAGACTCGTGCTTTTTTACAAGCTCCAGTGAAACTGTTTTGACGGCTGACATAAAAATAGTGTTTTTTAACATCAAAGCTTATTCAGACCCAATGTTAATTGCCTCACGCTCAGGGGATTTGAGAACCAAAGATGGAAAATGTAAAAATCCTATTAGGGAGTTTAGGATTAGCTGTAGCTAATATGAAACTTACAATAGATGTGTTAGCAAGTCTTTAACGCTTTAAACTATTTACATTATAGACATAGGCAGCACTGACTCTCAACGGTTCCCCGGCCTCAACGTTTACAGGTTCTTTCACTTTCAATGCAGGATCGGGAGTTGCCTGTGAAAATTCCATCGGTGCGGAAAGGGTTAGAGGATCAAAATATTGGAATAAATAGAGAGCTATAATTAACAAAAATGAAATAAAGTTATAATAAACAAGCCGACTTTATGGCTCAGCTGAAATGTATCTGCGATGACATTTTAATCTCATGCTACTGATCTTTATACCAAAAGTAATCACAACTAATTCCTGTAATTCCCTTCAGAACATTTATGCACTTTCTGAGAATTTACACTAAACTGAGGGATTTTGTGGTGAGGCAACAGATTAATCTATGGGTTATGTAGCAAATAAACGAAAGCAACAAGACATTTGTGTATGAGAAAGTTAAGCTGGTCACTTACAGACAATTCTTGCAGTTGGAAAACTAGTCAATTAAAATGGGTTGCAATTGGAACCAGCTCTTGATAGGTGATACTGAAGCTGACTTATTACTCTATGTGGAGCATAAAGGAAGCTCCTGGAACAACATGGGATCATAATGATACTAGCCATCTGATTGGCCAACCAATGCTTTGATTGGACATCCAAGACCACATGTATACTTCTTCAGGGTACGTAACCACAAACCTTTCTCTGTTTGGATGCTGCACTTAGTTAGTTCCACTTGAATTAATTAGTTCAGTTCTAACCCATAGCTCTATTCCCTGTCCCTGACAACACAGATGAACGTAGAGACCATATGGTATGTTGGATGACAAGTTTCATTGCATATTTAGAGGATGTCCAACCTGTGGCTCTCCAGGTCTTTTTGGAAGACCCAGAGCATGGATGCCCAGTACCTGGACAGTAATTGGAAAGATGGCTATAGAGTGCTTTGGATGCTCCTCTCTATAGTATCTGTCTGATTGTCCTGCAGGCCAATAGGGTGGAAACTATATGAGTGGCCATAGGAGCTCAGTCCTGAAATATAATTCAGGAACTGAGACCTTATCTTGAGAAGTACATTTGCTTCATTCAGAGGTCTAGAACTTTAGGTTTAAATTCTGAAAGAAAACAGATTTTCAGAAGCTGAGTAGTAAAATGGTCCAGTTACGAAATAGCTAATATAAACAAATATAAATAAACATGCATACATACTAATTTTCCAAACCTTGCTAACCAAACTTCAATTTAGAAAATATTTACAATCTAATATACATTTTTAGGTGACTTTAGGGCTCATTTACAAACACATTATTACACATATATATTACACATAGTAGTTGTGGATGCGCAAAAATGGATGCTGTCATTGCATGCATTTATGCCATTAATTTAAAGGTACTTGCTTCCAAAGACACTCCTTGTGCCTGAAGATCAACATGTAGATGTTATTTCAACACCAAGAGCTGGAAACGATCACATGCCAACTCAGGCAATTTTCAGTGCTCAGTTTGCAGTTGTAGTCTTCTCTATGCTCACTTATTGCTTCCCATGCCACGATCCCCTACAAGAAGGGATTCAGGGCATGTGGATCATCAAATGTGGTCTGATATGACTGAGGTATGGTCAGATGACAACTGCTTATGCTGGAGTACCCTACTTTTTCACCCATGAGCCACATTCAGGTTGGAGAGCACAAGTAGCATGAAAAAAGTTCATGGGAATGCCAAATAAGGGTTGTGATTAATTATTGGTAGCTCCTATATGGAATATCAGCCTACAGGAGGCTGTGTTTGGCAGTACACATGGTTTTTAGACAAGTTAGGCTTACCTTCAAGCAAGGAATTCAAAAATAAACATCTGCTTTAAGGGCCACTGTTAGCAGCATCCAATGGGTTGGTGAGCAACATGTTGCTCGCAAGCCACTGGTTGGGGATCACTGTGCTAATGGCTCCAGTTTCTGAACATGGGTAAATATTATTATTATTAAGGGGCCGATTCACTAACTTCGAGTGAAGGATTCAAAAGTAAAAAAACTTCGAATTATTGTGCTCCTCGACTATCGAATTGGCGTAAATTCGCCTGAGTAGAATGATTCGAATAGATCAAGCACAAAAACGCTGCAACTATTCGCCATTCGATAGTCGAAGTACTGGATCGAGCGCAAAAACGCTGCGACTATTCGCCCATTCGATAGTCGAAGTACTGTCTCTTTTAAAAATACTTCGACTGCCTACTTCGCCACCTAAAACCTACCGAATTGCTTTAAAAGCCTATGGGAAAGTCCCATAGGCTTGTTTTCCAAGCTTTTGATCGAATAAAAAGGCATTTCGATCGAATGAAAATCCTTCGAGCGAATATTCGATCGAGCGCCTATTCGCCTGGCGAATATTCGCCAATTCGCCAGCACGTAAATTCGCCCGAATTGCCTATTAGATTCTATTCGAATCTATTCCCCAGTCGAATTTCGAGGGATTTAACCCCTCGAAATTCGACCCTTGATGAATTTGCCCCTAAGTGTTGTAAGTCTGGGTCAAGTCCCTTTTAACACGTGCATATTGTCTCTTGATTCCTGTTTTCTGTTTGGGTCTTTAGGCTTCTCAGTGGCAGCCTATACGTCTTGCTGCTGGTTGTCCTTTTTCTCTTTTACCTTCAATGTTTCTGGGATAAAGCGCCTTTTCCAATGAACTAGGCCTTCTCAGAATTGTTTAGAATTCCTTAGTGCTTCAAGTGGAAGGTCAGTCTTGATTTGGTGAAGGATCCATGTTATTTAAAAGATGAGACTTGACTTCCTACATTATATATTGGCCCAAAATGCAACACATACGCTCTCCTCATGCCCTGAGATTATTTCAGATATTTGAGCTCATTTTGTTTATCCCATTCCTAGTTTTATACTAGGTATTTTTTCTGGGTCAGGGCAATGAAAAAAAGGAAATGGATTCACAGAAGAATCTGTTTGACAAACACATTTGTTCGTGTAACTGGATTTGTGATTTGTTTTATGGGACAAATGTTTTTTCCTCATAGATTCCAGGCAATGAGGCTTTTTTGCCAAATGAACTCATGATCTGTGTCAGTATTTCTGGCTTACTGTGGGTGTCATTTGTACATAAAGTTAAAGTTCGATTTCAAGTAGCTGCTAACATTCAATAAACATCACTTTCCAAAGCAAGATTTGTGTTTTGCCGATCTCTGTGACAACAAGAACTTAATGGGCTGTAAAATGTGACTGTACTAATAGGTATTAATAGGGGGCATGTTCTGTCCTCACTACGTGTTACCCTGGGGTAGTGTGTAGCTTGACATGCAGCTAAACTCCTTCCTTTATTAACCCACTGACACAGGTTATTGAGCTTCAGTTTACTAACAAAGGGCAAGGTGTAAAACTAGGGGATATAGAACATGACAGTGCTTAGTAAGCTGTACAATATATAGTGAATAAAGTACCCCCTCTTGTAAAATATAAGGATATTATAAGTTACCGAGGAGTTTCATGACCATATAAAAACACGAGGCCGAAGGCCGAGTGTTTTTATACAGGTCATGGAACTCCGAGGTAACTTCTAATATCCTCATATTTTACAACTGGGGTACTTTATTTATTATAATACACAAATTTCAGTGAGTCATGTGACAGAAATGACATCAGAACTCACCGATTATAACTGATGACATCAGAACTCACCGTTTATAAGGATATAATTTACAAGATATTCATGGCTTTTGTGTATTATAACATAATATATTTAAATGCATAAACACTGTGTAGCATATGTTAACTGAAAGGGGTGAGAGGCATCTGCATATAATATAAGGCCTAGATACCTAGAGAGAAACATATACTGTATAGCAGGGACATGAGGTAGCTGCATATATAACAGATATAAACTTGCATAAAAAGGTACAAACAAGTAAATAACTATCTGCCTTTATAGATAGGCTTGGACTATAAACAATACCTACCAACTATGCTACCACGAGGCTGGATGGGGTAGGATTGCTGCAGATAGTGATGTACCGTATATACTCGAGTATAAGCCGACCCGAGTATAAGCCGAGGTACCTAATTTTACCTAGGAAAACTGGGAAAACTTATTGACTCTAGTATAAGCCTAGACACAACTACAGCCCTGTCTCCCAGCAGCGCACATTCTGCCAAAGCGACCCCCCCAGCGATCAACCGGACTTCTTTGCAAAGTTGATGGTGACAGAGAATTGCCAAACGGATTACTGTGTGCATTGTCTCACTGTCCCACTACCATGTGCAGAGGGTGCTGTTTGATATTGCCATCACTGCTAATCTTTCGTATAACCAACAGAGGGCGCTGTGTGATATTGCAGTCACTGTTATTCTTCCATATAACCAACAGATGGCGCTGTGTGATATTGCAGTCACTGTTATTCTTTCATATAACCAACAGAGGGTGCTGTGTGATATTGCAGTCACTGTTATTCTTTAATATAACCAACAGAGGGCGCACTGTTATTCTTTCATACAACCAACAGATGGCGCTGTGTGATATTGCAGTCACTGTTAATCTTTCATATAACCAACAGAGGGCGCACTGTTATTCTTTCATACAACCAACAGATGGCGCTGTGTGATATTGCAGTCACTGTTATTCTTTCATACAACCAACAGATGGCGCTGTGTGATATTGCAGTCACTGTTATTCTTTCATATAACCAACAGAGGGCATTGTGGGATATTGCAGTCTCTCCCCAAGTGTACTGTTGGTATAGGAATGATTAAAAGTGACTGCAATCTCAGCTACTCAGGTTGGGTACTGCTGACCCGAGTATAAGCCGAAGTAGACTTTTTCAGCACATTTTGGATGCTGAAAAACTCGGCTTTTACACTATGAAGATGGCAGCTACAGTGATCATATCCTGGTATTACACAGGATCACATGGTAGGGGTATGGTGGCCTAAGAAAAGGCATAACCATACATATGAATGACAAGATGATGAAATACAAACTATAAAACAATGCTGGGGGCATAACAGGGCATTTGGCTTATTGTAATAAAGACTGTGATCTACAAGAGCCTACTTACAAATACTTCTGTAAAACACTCATTATTAGTATTTTAATAATAGCAGAATGATTGAAACTACTGTACAGTGCCTTGCAAAGGTATTCCTACCACTGATTATTTCTCTTGCTGAATAACAAATCCTACACTGGAATTTGCGTATCTAAATTTTCAAAAAGTGCCACGGGGTCAGGGTTGGACTGGGTCGTCGGGACACTTGGAAGAAACCTGGTGGGCCCCACAAACCAAGATCTGCTCCTGGCCTTGAGCAATGCACCCTTCCACCAGGCCCCGATGCCTGCAAGGGGTAGTGGAAGTGAGTTGCGGCTGGGGGCCCGGAGCTGGAGGGGGTTGCGGCTGGGGTGTGGGGTGTGAGCCCTTGCGGCAGCAGCCCTAGTGGGCCCCAGACCCCACCCAGTCTGACACTAAACGGAGTTGGATTGGGATCAGGTTTTGATTGGAGCATTGTAGGACCTTCCTTCTTCTTGAGTTCTCCAATGTTACACTGGTGGTTGGGATCATTGTCCTGCAGACAAATGAACTTGTGCCCAGGGTTTTATTTAGTTTAGCAGAAAATATTTACCTCTGTTTTGCACCATCTATTTATCTTTTTCTTTCAACAAGATGCCCAGTTCAAGCTAGTGGCATGATGCATCCAAACTTTTTAACTCATTCCCCGCAAAGACTTGTTTTGTGTGAACAAAAACTTTATAACTCACTGGAGGTGCTCCACGTAGGCCCTGCTGCAATCAAAAAGCCTTCTTAGATTCCAAACAAAATAGAACATGGGCACACTCCACATACTGCTTCTGCAAACATTCTTTTGAAAAAAGCTTCTTTTATTAATGAGATCCCAACACTGGGATCTCATTAATAAAAGAAGCTTTTTTCAAAAGCCTGTACTGTTCTACCTGAGACCCAGACTGAAACTGCCCACATTGTTCACCTGTTCACACCTTATTCAAAATGCTAATAGATCACCAGCACTGTGTCACTGTATGTAGTACATATTAGACTTTCCCTGTATCCTGCTCTGTTCTGCCTTCCCTCCCTGCAGGGCTGGAACTAGGGGCAGGCAGAGTAGGCGCCCAGCTAGGGCGCAATCATGGGGGGGGCACACTTTTAAGGGGAATTTCCTTTCTTTCTTTTTTAAACCCTGATTTGCTTGGCCTTTAATAGTTTTTCAACTTTATAAACCCCCTGTTCCAGACAGAATCACTCCCAGCTCCCTTTTGGCAGCTGCTGGCACAGGTACATATTTGTGGGCAATATCTTGGCTGCTACTTGCACAGGTAAACCGATGATATGATGGATATTTGGCTGCTGCTGGCACAAGTACATATATGGAGGCAATAGTGTGTATTTTTTTGGCTGATGCTGGCACAGGTACAAATTGGGGGCAATATAAGGGATTGGCTGCTGCTGGCTCAGGTACATGGGGCAATATGGTGGCTGCTGGCACAGGTACACAGATATTTGAGGGCAATATGATGGAATTTTGGCTACTGCTGGGACAGATGCAAATTGGGGCAATATGATGGATTCTTTTGGTTGCTGCTGGCATAGGTACAGATTGGGGGTAAAAATATGATGGATGTTTTGTCTTATGCTGGCACAGGTACAGATTGGGGCGTGGGGGCAATCTGAGGGATTGACTGCCATTGGCATAGATACAAATGGAGGCAATATGATAGGTGCTGGCACAGGTACAGGGGCTATATGACTGGTAAGGTGGGAAATGGTAATGCAGGACTGGGTGGGGGGGGCACTGATTGAAGCCTTTGCCTAGGGTGCAAAAATACCTTGGCCCGTCCCTGCCTCCCTGTGTGTGCCATTCTCTGCTTGCCCAGTGTTGCTTGCCCTACCCTACCTGTGGGATGTAAGCCTGTTAGGGGTATGTTAGCATTTGAAAATTGTTGTTAAGGGCCCCTAAGGTGTTTAATCATGTGTTGGGGGTTTGTTGTATTATCCACAGGGGAGGAGGAGGCATATGGATTTAAGGGTATGTTTTTAACATGACTTCAATTTTTCACATATAAGTGATGAGGGATTTCCCTGCAGTGAGCACCAACCATTTGGTTTTTTGGTGTGCTACCACCGTTAATGTGGATACGATCTTAAAAGTTCTTGTGGTAATATGGGTGTGGTTTACAGTGGGTGTGGTTTAAAAGGGGGAGTGGCCAACACTGACTTCCATTATCGGCCCTCCTCCACATAGGCCAGTAAAATTTTGGCCCTCGGTACCACAGAACTTGGACAGCACTGCTCTATTATGTAATAGGTCTAGTAACCCATAGCAACCAATCAGATGTTTGCTTTCAAACAGATGACCAGCAAATGCAACCTCTTGATTGGCTGAGTTATGGTGCTACTCTCAGTGCAAGCTTTTATTGCATTACCCCCTTAACGTTTTCTTCAATCCTCTTAGCCAAAAATAAAAGTAGATAAAATGATTTATCCAGTTGTTTCTGGATAAATGACAGAACAATCTCAATAAAAACTTAATTTACAAGCTTCTGTAAGACCTGATCCATAACGTTTCCAAATCAGTCTTGCACATGGAATCAGGCCTAACAAATCGCTTTTATTGGTCCCTCTTATTAGATTATAGCAAAATCGTCTTTGTCTCCTTATGACTGAGGTGTGTTTGGATTTACAACTGGTTATTTGTTATAGTAATTGTCCTGCTGTGAAATTGGGCCAAATGCTTGTAATCTAATTTGCTGGGTATAAGTGCCAATATGGCATCCAGTCTGGAAGATTATCCCATTAGTAGATTTGGCAATAACATTTGGACTGGTTCAAGTTAGCAAAGAAAATAGTTGTGCAGTGACAGCCCTGGCATAGAATATCGCTTGATAAAGGCACTTTACATATAAACATTTGTAGTACAGCTTCAACCCTGCAAATACAGTAACATGAAATATCATCAGTAGATTGAGGTTCTTTACTTGAAAACAAAGCCAAAAAATTTAAATTCTGAGGCTCGATGATGGAACTTTAAGTAAAAGTTCAGTGTAACTATGCCGATGTATCTACCATGGACATATAGATAAGAAAATGTTAGGGCCAACACTAAGCATGGACAAATATGAACATCAGCATTAGAGGTTGGCCAACCCCCCTTACCCATTTTAATGGCTGCTGCAGGCCCTTTGAGGGTGACCACATTCTGCTGGGTTCCAGAACAAGACTTATCCAGTACCCTTCAGCAGTCCTCTTTGCACTTCGCACCCTGTCATCTGCTAGGTAAATGACCCCAATTTATTATTATTACTATTATTATTATTATTATTATTAGGGGAGGTTCTAACTATAAGCAACTTTTCAATTAGCCTTCTTTCTTTTTTTTTTTTATAGATTTTGAATGATTTCTTCTTCTGACTCTTTCCAGCTTTCAAATGGGGGTCGCTGACCCCACCTAAAAAACACATTCTCTGTAAAGCTACAAATGTACTGTTAGGGGCAGATTTACTAAGGGTCGAAGTGAATTTTCGAAGTTAAAAACTTCGAATTTCGAACTATTTTTTGGGTACTTCGACCATCGAATAGGCCTAAATTCTACTTCAATTCGAAGTAAAAAAAGCTCGACTTTGAAAATCGACGTACTGTCTCTTTAAAAATGTTCAACTTCGACACCTCGCCATCTTAAATCTGCCGAATTGCTATGTTAGCCTATGGGGACCTCTTAGAACCCATAGGCTAGAAGTTGAAGGATTTCATCGTACCACGGGCAAATTCGATACAAAAATACTTCGAAGTAATCCAATTCGATGGTTGAATTTCGAAGTTTTTTTCCACTTCGAAATTCGACCCTTGATAAATCTGCCCCTTAATGTTACTTTCCATTGATCACCTTTCTATTCAGGCCTCCTCTATTCATATTCCAGTGTCTTATTCATGTTAATGCATGGTTGCTAGGGTAATTTGGACCCTAGCAAGTGGATTGCTTGAAATTGCAAACTGGAGAGCTGCGGAATAAAAAGCTAAATAACTCAAAAACCACAAATAATAAAAAAGAAAACCAGTTGCAAATTGTCTCAGAATGTCGCTCTCTACATCATACTAAAAGTTAATATACAGTGCCAACATATTAATACACCAGGCTTTTCAAATGTTCTTTTTAAAATATGTATTTACTTGCTATCATGTGTGTGTGGCTGCTTAGCAATTTGTCAGGATATTGTGTTCCCTGTAGGAGGCAAGAGCAAGTTGCCCTAAAAGGTTACTGCTCTGCGTTCATTTCTCTGAAAGAAAGGGATTTATTAGGATTATATTCATCTCGGACACATCTTACCACAATGATCAGTGATGGCCTAGCCCCAACATGTAGCCCATTGTTAATAGATCCAGGGTATTTTAGTTCATTGATTATCCAGAGACATTCAAAGGCTAAGATGATTTGCTAAAATGATTTGCTAAGATGAGACAAAATGTGCCACTAGAGGGCGACCATTTCCTTGTGCTGCAGAGCATAATACATAGGTGCCTTTATTTTAGCCAGGCAGCAAGTGAGGCTGTGACAACTTGCTCTTTTTAAAGAAAATATATTAAGCCAATAAAGGCTGTATTTTATTTACTGAAGGGGGCCCTAGGTCTTGTAGTAATTCAGAACCAATTGTTCCACTGCCAGTGTAGAGTCCCTTCCAAACACGCATGGAAAGCTGTGCCGAGACCCCAGAAGGGCAGAAAGTGAAAGCAGAAAGTGTGAGGGAGAAAGCAATGGCAATGAGAAAACAAGTTTGCTGGGCTGCAGCCTCCAACAGTTGACTACTGTTGTTTGCTATTGGCCGGCCATGGAGAGCAGAGGTTCTGGGGAAAGAACTTCAGGCCCGTCGGTGCTGGTTCCCTATTTTACAGAACAGAGCAGCAGTCGAGAGAACATACTAAGTGATTTTATTCACTGAAGGAATGCACAGGCACCCAGCGGTAACTCACAATGCATTTCAGTTTCCTTGTACTTTAATTATTAGTTATTTCTTGCCCTAAAAAGTACAATCAGTGGGGATCATTTTTAAACACTCGGCAAATTTGCACCTGGGTAGTAACAAACAAAAACAAACAAAAGAGTAAACACCAAAGAGTCTTAGGGTATGATTGTCTGCATAGTATTCAATGTTCATTTAGGGCAGAGACACACGTCGAGATTCTGGGAGATAAGTCGCCCAGCGACAAATCACCTCTTCTTCAGGGTGACTTATATCCCAAACTGCCTCCCTGTTGGCTAGAATCTAAATCACCGACGGGAAGTCCCTCGGAGTGCTTCGTTTTCCTGAAGTCGCCCGAAGTTGCCTCACGAGGAAACCTCGAGTGACTTCAGTAAATGAAACACTCCCAGTGCCAACCCGCTGGCGTTTTACATTCTAGCCAACGGGGAGGCAGTTTGGGGAGATTAGTCGCACCTGAGGAAGAGGTGATTTGTCTCCGGGCGACTAATCTCCCCGAATCTCGACGAGTGTCTCTGCCCTAAGATGAACATGAAAAGATACTCAGATCAAACAAAAATATTTTTTTGCATGATGAAAGAATTAATCAAATTAGTAATTTTCCACAATCCATGAATGATAGGTTTTTAATGGTTTTATTATATTTGGAAATGTAATATACAGGGATGAGCAATTTTTTTCTGCTGATACAGATTTGTAGTGAACGGCAACATTTTCACAGATCTGCACTAGAACTTTGCCAAACATTTTGTTTCACTGAAAAAAAAGTCCACGTTTTCCATGTGCAAAAAAAGAGGAAGAAAAAGGGCCAATGGTAATACAGGTTTGAGATCCGTTATCCTGAAAACTATTACCCAGAAAGCTCTGAATTACAGGAAGGCCGTCTCCCCATAGACTCCATTTTAATCAAATAATTAAAATTATTTTAAATTATTTTCTTTTTCTCTGTATAGTGAAAGAGTACCTTGTACTTGATCCCAACTAAGATATAATAAATCCTTATTGGAGGCAAAACCAGCCTATTGGGTTTATTTAAAATATAAAAGATTTTTCAGTAGACTTAGGGGCAGATTTAGCAAGGGTCAAAGTGAAAATTCTAAGTAAAAAAATTTGAATTTCGAGCTATTTTTGTGTACTTCGACTATTGAATAGGCCAAAATTTGATCTGAATTTGAAAAAAATTTGACTATTCGGAAATCGCAATTTATCATATCATGTACTGTCTCTTTAAAACTTCGACTTTAACTATTCGCCATCTAAAAGCTGCCGAATTGCTATTTTAGCCTATGGGGGACCCCCTAGAACCCAATTGGAGTCATTTGGTGGACTTCAAAAAATCTAAGTTTTTTGGGGAAAATCCTTCGATTCGAATTCGATCAAAAGCTCTTAAACTTCGATTCAAACAATTCGAATACAGCCTATTCACTCAAAGTTAAAAAATTTGATTTTTTAAAATATATTTCGATTGATCTTTTTTATTCGAATTTCTAAGTTATGGGGGTTCAAAAAAACTCCCATTACTACGAAATTTGACCCTTGATAAATCTGCCCCTTAAGGTACGAAGATCCAAATTATGGAAACACCCTTTATCCGGAAGACCCCAGGTTCAAAGCATTCTGGATAACAAGTCCCAGTGACTCATGCATTTAACACGCGAAAAAAAGCCTGTTGACTGTAATGATTTTGGTAAAATTTCGGCAAAATATTGACTTTCCTTGTTTGACAATGTCCAACAGATAAAGGCTCATAAGTTACATAGAGGCCAGTTTTATAGTAACTGAAACTGTATTTTAAATCTTCCCAGACTTTTCTGGCATTAGGGAGACGCATATGTAATTCCGATATTCCAACACGGAAACAGCCTCAACCTGATAAATTTAGACCTGTCATTTTGACATATTTAGTGGGGAAGTCAGTAATCACCGTGGCTTTATGTGAGACAAATCTTGTCAAACTTCTATGATGAAGTAAGTAGAGGCTCGGGCGGTGGTTTTTCAGTGCAGGTGGTCTAAATGACTTTGACTTTCCAATGGCTTTTGATACAGCGCCACAGATCCAGTTGCTTTCAGCTAAAACCTGATTAACCGTGGAAATTTTTAAAATATTTATGGATAGTAAATTGGCTGTAGGATGATGTGCTGAGAGTAGTTATCAACCGCTCTTTCTCTAGCATTGCTGAAATGGATCAGCGGGGACGGCAGGTTGTGCAGTTGGGACTGTTTAGAACTGATTCTATTTCATTATCATTAAGATTTAGGCTGACATTAAAAACAGGCATTAAAATAAATGTCAGCTCTACTGGAAGACCAAGCACAGCCGGCGTTTGTGTCGTAGATTCAAACAGGCGTATTGCAAGGTTAAGCAATGGAGTAGATTTACACACGACATTCCTGGTGCAGATGATTTGTATATAAAACTATTGGCACGAGCAAACAAAGTCAAACTTAAGCAGCTTCAGGCAACAACAACAACAAAATAAATGACCCTACACTGTGCAGAGCTAAATAGTCCACTTTGCAGGGGAGGAACTAGAGGTTTTATATTCAGAGGTGTACTGAATATATATGGAAACATACTGTGTGCTTCTTATACAGGTATGGGACCTCTTATCCTGGGTTTTTCTGGATAACGTATCTTGGATCTTCATTTAGTCTACTAGAAAATCATGTAAACATTAAATAAACCCAATAGGCTGGTTTTGATTCCAATAAGGATTAATTATATCTTAGTTTTGATCAAGTACAAGCTACTGTTTTATTATTACAGAGAAAAAGGAAAAAATTTGGATTATTTGGCTAAAATGGAGCCTATGGGAGACAGCCTTTCAGTAATTCGGAACTTTCTGGACAACTGGTTTCCGTATAACGGATCCGACACCTGTACTCTAATGGATGATCAGTGAGGATTTAAGAAACGAGTGTAAGTGGAGATTTCGAAAACAGTCTTGAGCTCCAGGACCCACTTTGTGGCCCATCATTCAACCAGACCCCATTCAGCTTCCCACAAAGTCACACACAGGTATGGGACCTGTTATCAAGAATGCTCAGGACCTGGATCTGGATAAGAGATCTTTCTGTAATTTGGATCTTCATATCTTAAGTCTACTAAAAACAATTTAAAATTGAATTAAACCAAATAGGATTTTTTTAACCTCCAGTAAAGATTAATTATATCTTAGTTGGGATCAAGTACAAGGTACTGTTTTATTATTACAGTAGTGATGGGCGAATACATTCACCTGTCACTAATTCGCAGTGAATCTCCGCATTTCGCCACCAGCGAATAAATTTGCGAATCTCCTGCGAAAATTCGCCAGCGGCAAAAAAATTTGGACGCACGTCTGAAAAGTTGATTGCGCAAAGACTATTCGGATTGACGCGAGCGACTTTTTGGACGCACGTCCAAAATTGGATGCGGAAGTACATTTTTGAGTTTCATGATTTTTTCGCACATTTCTCGCCGTTTCGCAAATTTCACAAATTTCTCGGGAAATTCTTGAATTTTCCGTGAATCAAAATGGGCGAAATTCGCCCATCACTATATTACAGAGAAAAAGGAAGGAATTTTTTTGTAGAAATTTGAATTATGTTACTAAAATTGACTCTATGGTAAATGGCAACTCTGTAATTCAGAACTTTCTGAATAATGGGTTTCTGGATAATGTGAAATAGATTCCCACCATTGCTAATAAAATTATTAGAAATATATGAAAACATTTTATTAACCCTATGAACCTTGTAGCCATAGATCCAAGAACATATACTGGTAAAAGACCTGTCACCCAGAATGCGTTGGACCTGGGGTATTCCGGATAAAGGGTCTTTCTGTCATTTTGACCTTCATATCTTAAGTTTACTAAAAAACTATTTAAACATTAATCAAAACCAAAAGGATTGTTTTGTCTCCAATAAAGATTAATTATATCTTAGTTGGGATCAAGTACAAGACACTGTTTTATTATTACAGAGAAATAAGAAATCATTTTTAAACATTTGATTTATTTTAATAAAATGACATCTATGGGAGATGGTCTTCCTTGGTAATTTGTTGCATTCCGGATAACAGGCTTACGGATAATGGATCTCATACCTATATGACATATATCAGTGCTTACAACACATTTTAAACTGGTCTTCTAGCAGGGGTAATAGGCATTCTTTGCAAATCTCTCCCAATCTGGCCTTCAGGCCGCCTCCATCTCTCCAGCCACTGTTCAGGCCCCACACTGCTCTAGACCAGTTCCCCCATTCACTAAGGAATATATATAAAATTGATTTAATCCTAGAATAAACTCTATTGCCTGTGACACACCCTTTCCCATACAACGCCACATTATAATAAACCAGTGGTTGTCAAAATGGCACTTTTTTTTAAATGGAAGAATTGCTTCTCTAGATATAGCGTCTACTTTGTTTTCTTCTATCTCCTCCCAGACATATCTGCCTAGAAAAACTCTTCCCCAACTGAGGCACGGCTTGGTAGTCTCACACTGATTTCCTAATTTACTGCAGGTTTCCAGGTTGGCACGTTCCCAATGGCTTGCTGGTGTGTAGTACTGTTGACAAGAAATTCTAAGAATCTTGCAGCCAATTCTATCACTTAGAACAAAGCCAGAGTTTGGTTTATGTGCAACATAATCCCCCAGAAACATATTTTAATTGTCTGTAACAAAAGAAATCTTGAGCACATGCATTGTGGCTTCATCTATTCTACTGTTGTGGACGTCTGAGAAGAAATGCCTCATTGTTCTGGTGTCAGAATGCCCATTCAGCTCTAATTTCTGTGCTAGTATAGGTGTCATTTTTAGTATCTTCATTCACTACTAGTTTGTTCAGTTTACCATAAATATGTAAATCTGTGTAGTGACAAATTCGAGAAAGTGGAGCCTGTTTTTAAGTACATATGGACAGATATATTAAATGAGTGGATGCAACAGGTCATCCATGCCATTGGTATTCATGATTGCTACATCCATTGGAAACATTATAAAAGTGCTCAAGTCCATACGGGGAATTAAAGGATAAAGCGTAAAATCCATGCCAGGGGTCCCCAACCTTTTTTACCCTTGATCCTGAGTCAAGAAAATTTTACTTTACTTTCCATAATTAGCATGGGGGAATAAAAACCTAATGCTAAGTTTTAGTATAAAATAGGCTATTTTTTTTCTTATGCCCACAATTTATTTTGTTCCCTCTTGTGCCCAGTGCTACCAGCACAATTCTTTGTTTTTCCAGTCTGGAGGCCTGCGGGCAGAACACAAGACAAAGTTTGCATAATGAAAGTACTAGTGCTTAGTATTTTGATATAACCAAGGTTTTGCTGGACTGGCCTTCCAGAGTACAGGATGGGTCCTAGTCTGGGATAATTCCTACCAGCCCTTTCTTTTTCCCACTGTATTTATCCTTTATATTATTTAACTTTATCTCCATCTAATTTTTGTGAAAATGTGTTCTGAATACCAGTCTGGTCACTGGATTAAGGAGTAATGATTGTGTAGACCAGGGGTCCCCAACCTTTTTTACTCGTGAGCCACATTTAAATGTAAAAAGAGTTGGAGAGCAACACTAGCATGAGAAAGTCCAGCGGGATGTCAAATAAGGCCTTTGATTGGCTGTTTGGTAGCCCCTATATGGACTGGCAGAATACAGGAGAGTCTGTTTGGCAGTACACGTGGTTTTTATACAACCAAAACTTGCCTCTAAGCCAGGAATTCAAAAATAAGCTCCTGCTTTGAGGCCACTGGGAGCAACATCCAAGGGGTTGGAGAGCAACATGTTGCTCGCGAGCTACTGGTTGGGGATCACTGGTGTAGACCTTAGTGCTCCAGTACTTGTATCTTACTTATGTCTTACCATTTGGTATTTAAGCAGAGACCTACTGGAACTAATCAATGTTACATTTTTCTGGAAGGCTTGAGGTATTTTTCCATAGTGATAGGATTTTCATTTTCAAGATGAGATACAGTATAACTGTTAGACACTTTTGGGATGTGTATAAAGCTGCAATGACTGTGTCCTCCCCAAGCTGCATTCAGAAACCTCAAGTCATTTATAGTTCTCCAAATCAACTGTGCTAATTTTTTGGCTCATGTTTTAAATTTTGACTAGGTAATCCTGAAAGATAAACATTAAGGATACATTCTGGTCTTTCAGAGACAGTGTAGAGACTGATAAGAAGCACAGGCACAGATAGAGACAGACGTTGTAGGTGCAAAGCTAATTATAATTCTTGGCTATGTTGAGCGTTGCCCCTGTTTCACCTACGGTATGAAATCTGCTGATTTTTTAAAAATGATTACAAATGGTGTACAAAATGTGTGCTGGTTGACAACGTATATACAGTATACCGTATATACTTGAGTATAAGCCGAGTTTTTCAGCCCCCAAAATATGCTGAAAAACTCTACCTCGGCTAATACTCGGGTCAAGCGCAAAATGGTCGCCGGCGTCTAAGAATAGTCGCCGGCGTCCAAGAATAGTCGCCGGCGTCCAAGAATAGTCGCCGGCGTCCAAGAATAGTCGCCGGCGTCCAAGAATAGTCTCCAAGAATAGTCGCCGGGATCCAAAAACGAGACACCGGCACCTCCAATGGGAGCAGAAACCCTCAATTTTTTGATTGAAACTTACCAGAAGCTGCTGCATTTCTCACCCTAGGCTTATACTCGGCTTATACTCGGCTTATACTCGAGTCAATAAGCTTTCCCAGTTTTTGGAGGTAAAATTAGGTACCTCGGCTTATACTCGGGACGGCTTATACTCGAGTATATACGGTACCCTGGTTTAGGTACTAGTTAGGTGCTTACTGCTAAAGTGCAAAGAAGAAGCTAAGCCAACACAATAGAAGCAGGGACCCAAAGAATGTTCCTGACCAGACCAGAATCAATCACTGGTAAAGTCAAGTTTATTGCAAAAGCACAACATTATTACATTTTGTGCTAAAGACACAAAATCATACAATGTTCCTCATATGCTCCTAGGCTACAATAGCCTAGGAACCTCAAAACATCCATCTTAAAGTGCTCAGATCACATATGGTGATTGAAGTACTGCACCTGTGGCTTTTAATCCAGTTTCAACTATAGTGTCGTCTAGGCATGTGATCTACAAATTGGAACCGTATCTACCTGTATGGCCAGTCATATGCTATTCCTTGGCTACTTTTAGATCTACATAATGGGTAGGAATTCCTACAGCAAACAAACAGACCAGCAGCCCAGGCTCTAACAATTAGATTTTCATAACTGAGTGGATAACAAAGGAAAGATGGAACTCTGTGGACTTTTATGCATGGATACGTGTCATCTACTAATATGTCCCTACAAACAGTGAAACAATGATAGGTATATTTCTAAAATAAAATACATTAGATTGCTAGGTATCTAGATAACCAGACCTAAATACTGAAAAGAGATGTTAGAAATACAGATATATATTAACATAGTAAGTTTGAAAAGAGATATACATCCATTTGGTTCAACCTTTTATGTTTATATATAACCTGCTTAACTGCTAGTTTATCCTGAGGAAGGCTATAGAGCTTTATAGAGTGACTGAAGATAAACAGATAGCATAGAAACCCATAAAATGTCTATGGTAATTTTTCTATAAACGTGCCAGTCAAGCAGTGAAAACTTCCACCCAACTGGTTCTGGTTATTTGTAAGAAAGTGGAAGTAGCAGTTTCTTAAAGAAACCATTTTTACTACCTTCTACCAAGGGCTAAATATGGATGGCGTGTAGGAATGTACTACCTTCCTTCTACCAAGGGCTAAATATGGATGGCTTGTAGGAATTTACCATTTATTACTTTATCATTTTTTTCTACTTTCCAACAAGGACTAAATATAGATGGTTTGAATGTAGAAACTTACTATGTTTTAACTACCAAGGGCTACACTTGAAAAAGCATCCATGTTGATCCGAAACATGTTGTGTTCAATAAAGGAATTTTGCAGCAGAGCCTGTGGATTGTCAACTCCATCCTATCCTATACTGTCTAAGGACTAAATATAGATGGTTTGTATGTAGGAACTTACTATGTTTTCTCCACCTTCCACCAATGGCTAAATATGGATGGCTTGTGTTCCACAAGTGTCTTCCAAGTTAATTTTCTCTACTTTCCAACAAGGACTAAATATAGATGGTTTGAATGTAGAAACTTGCTATGTTTTTTTCTACCAAGGGCCAAATATGGATGGCTTGAAGGAATGTACTATCTACCTTCTACCAAGGGCTAATTATGGATGTCTTGTAGGAATGTACCATCTACCTTCTGAAGGGGACAACGAACCGACTGCTACTGGAACCTTTGGATTTCGTCTGACCAACATTGCCTAGTATTCCGGATCCGGGGAACTTGCACAAAGAAACACCAACGAGTGGATCAGAATAACAAGTTCCGTTTATTGAAGGTCAAACATAGGCTTATATAGGTTATAAGTAAAGACGTCCCAATATAGTGACGTATCAGCATAGTTATTAGCATAGTATATGTCTGTAATAGGTATAGCATTCAGGATGGAGAAGAGAGAAAAATATGTGCATTCGCGTTAGCTAAGATATTTTGTCTGAGGCAAGCTGATAATATTGTTTTTAGTACATGATGATACTTATGCAAGGTTGTCTAAGAAGAGACAGTACAGGGTCGTACAGAAAAACAAGTACAGAGGCCTACAAGGGTCGGCACGTAGGCATGTAACCCTTCACCTTCTACCAATGGCTTAATATGGATGGCTTGTAGGAACTTACCATTTATTACCTTATAATTGTTTTTCTACTTCCAACAAGGACTAAATATAGATGATTTGAATGTAGAAACTTACTTTGTTTTTTCTACCGAAGGGCTAAATATGGATGTCTTGTAGGAATGTACCATCTACCTTCTACCAATCATTACCTTATAATGTTTTCTCTACTTTCCAACAAGGACTAAAAATAGATGGTTTGTATGTAGAAACTTACTATGTTTTCTCCACCTTCCACCAATGGATGGCTTGTGTTCCACAAGTGTCTTCCAAGTTAATAGAAGCATGGAAGAAGGGCACTGAAGGGCCAACTGGACATAGTAATATTTTACAAAGAAGCACACAAATGGCTTCAAGCCACAAGACGACAAGTAGGAAAATACTTCTTCTCAATTGCATAAATATAAGAGGATGATGTAAGGTAATTGCTCTTAGAATGTTGTAGCAAATTGTAAACATACCCCTAAAACTAGAAATAATGATCCAAATGACTTCTGTTTTCCCTGCCTGAGAGTCATTTGTCAAAATCTATTTTCAACCCAAGGAAATGACTCTCCGGCACTAGGTGGATTCTGCATTGTCGTTTTTGATGGAATCAAGTGCATTATAGCGTGCACACAAGTTAAAAGCTACATTTCATTCCCCTGGTGGATTTCCACTTAAGCTCTCATTATTTGTAATATGAATCCTCTCTCCTGTAACACCCCATCTCTTTTTCCTTGTAAAACTCCATAATAAAATTGTCAGGCAAACTACATTTCCAAAACTCAGTACATGAAGGTAAATGTTTGTATAACATCCCCCCTACTTTTTTTTAATTCCTTGTCACGATGAGCAGATAAGCCTGCTATGGGTTAGAAATAAAAATTCCTTGCATTCCACTACTTGAAATTGTAGTTTACTGAGCCGACTAACAGCTTTTAATGCATTGGCCATCTCATCTGTTCCTTATAACTTGGTTCTGTCTATTGTGTGCTCAGGCATTTAGCGGTGAAGTGAGGCAATAAAATGCACAGATTCATTAAAATTTATCTCTGACCTTTTGATTTGCAAACCCAACAAAAATGGCACCAAATCAAACATACTGAGGAGTTTGGTTATCACCCAGAATGGTCAATATAAACCATCTGGTTTAGCTGAAAATGTTCTTGCTGAAAATAGTATCTGTTCCGTTTACTTCCATGTAGGATTTGCTGTTGACACTAACGTAACACAATCCAGTACAGTTGTGAGATTGTTCTTGCCCTAGCAGCAGTTGATGAGGTCCATATGAACCAATAATGAAACCATCAAACCAAATACTTCAGAGTCATTATATGTTAGATTACAACGTATAATATTATATACAAAGAAAAGGCGTTGGGTGGGGGGACTTCTTACAAGAATGTGAGAAACTGAACATGCTCAGTGGGGATGCCTTTTAAAAAGTGATAAAAACAGGAAAACTTGGTCACACTGTGCTTTGCAATCTTTCGGAGACATTTACAACAGTGTTAAGTGGGGCGACTTGTCATTGCTAAACCTCTGTTTCTTGGAATTGGATGCAGTAGAAGGCAACACTATTGGTCATACCCAGCTGCAAAGGGTTTGGGATCAGAAAAAATGGAGAGGTAGGTTAGGTATGGAATAATCAATTTTCTATACACTTCTGTGGATTGTAAAGTTGAAGCATGAAGCAGCACTGATGATGTTTCTTATGGTTACTTCACAAGGCCAACATCTCATCTCAAGTATTGTAGAAGCCAGAAACAAGTCTGTAATTGGTTGCTAGGGAATCACCCCTCCAATCTGAGAATATAACCAGATCCAGGGTGTTCCACACAGTTTCCCGAACTACTGTTATTGGACTATTGTATAACTTATTATGCCAGTTAACTAAGATAAGTATGTACCTAGGTTCTGCTGTAAGAGAAATCTTCACCACTTCTCTGCAGGGGGGGATTTACATTGTGGGTGTTACAGTATGGGCAGATGGGTAAACCAGTTGAATGGGGAACAGAGGTTGGACCTATTTGTAATGAAAAGACCTGTCCATTCCTTCCAATGTCTTTCAGCGTCCAACTTGGAGTGACTGCTCTAGCAGAATGGAGGGGACAGCTAGTTTGATAGGACAAGACAACAACAGAGAAGATGGCAACAGAAGAACAGGATGGCATTAATGCCACTTTATTTCAGTGTTAACAAACCTACATTCTTCCAGTTGCAGATGAAGGGCAGCTCCCAATGTAAAGCAAGACATAAAGGTTGGAAATGGTTTGGCCCCAGGCTCTTATTGTATAGTAAGGCTATATTTTGGAAATTATTTGACCACAGGTTCCCAAGGTAAAGCCAGTATATAGGTTGGAATTGGTTTGGCCCCAGGCTCCTAAGGGCAAAGCTATAGGTTGATATTAGTTTGGCCCTAGATGCTGTCACAACTAAGAACAACAGCTTATCCAACTGTGCTGTCTCCTAGACCTTGTGGGACTCCTAGAATTGATGGGATCCTATACAAGATCCCAAGGAGACTTGTGCATAATTCATATGACCCTTTCTTCCCCCTACAACGATCAGCATGAAATATTACAGTATGCCTGCAATGGACATTCTATTGAGCTGGGTGAAGCAATTATTGAGGCATGCAACCTCTGTAACTGCAGCAACTATGTACATACCTCACTGTTTTTGTATAATAAATGCATGAGCCTCAGTAAAATCATTGCTGGCTTTTATTAACTTTCCAGGTGCTCTTTGGCTATTACATTTGCTGGTTTCTATTTGATTTTTTTTCCGTGTGCTTTGAGATTATTAGATGTACTTTACCTCATTGTTATTACCGCAGGATTTTATTTCACTTTTCACATGCATTAAGATTATCAGATGTACTCTACCTCACCATTATTACTGCTTTTTATGTCACGCTCCATGTGCTTCCAGAGTACTGCATACACTGTGCTCAATGGTATCCACTGCTGGGTTTTCTTTCGTTTTCAGGAGGATAATGTACCTCTTTGTATGGTGATTTTATGTACTTTTATTCTGTGGACTGTTTGTGAATGGTGTTGGGGTTAGGGTCATCTTGGCTGGTGTTGGGGAAAACAAGGGTCCTTCAGCCAGGGTTAAACTCCCAGTGTACCCAATAGCCTTCAGCTGTCATTGAAGCTAGAAGTTGTACTTAAAAGCAACCCGAAAGGCCACAGGTTGGGCAAACTCTTGTCCTACTGTCGACACCTTGTTATACTGCCATCCTTTTGCCTTAGTATACCTTGTTTTGATTCTGTTTCTGGGGTTCTAGAGAAAAGATATTCTCCAATGGGCACTTTGCAGTGAAAAACAGGTACAATGGACTTTTACTATAGAGGACATAAAGGTAACCCTTTGGGAAGAAGTTTCCTAATTGTCCCACGGGTAGTGTCACCAGTTTTACCCTAGTTCATATAAGTGGAAGGGAGGGCGCACATGCCTTGACCTCTTTGGTCTCCACCTAATAGCAGAGTTGGATGGGGAGCCTGAAGCAGAAGGCCCCAGTACCAAACTTTGAGCCCTAAAGTAACAAGTTTAGTGAAGTTATGGAGCACGGCAAATTATGTAGTGGTAGAAACCTCAATCATAGGACACAAATAGGAGCTGTGAGATAAGCAGGTCAGCTTAGAGTTATTACTCCCTAGGCATGTAGGGACCACAGATTGAAATCACAAACTTTTATCCCTGAGAGGCATCCATTGTAGGGGATCCATTGAGACTTTTCCTTCATAATTAATGTCTCCTATAAGTAATGGCGCATAAACATATATAAACTGCTTTGTAATGACTGCTTAACCTTGAGCCTTTACAGACTCACTTGCCTTATTTTGTTTATTGTTGTGCAGTAAATTTCTCAATAACAACTGTTGATCAGCTAAGAATGTTGTAGTTCAACTAAGAAAAACTCCAACACATCTAGGAGGGCCCATTTGAGAAAGAAAGTGGCAACAAAACAATTCTGTACTGTTCAGCTGCTGTGGTTTGAAGGGAAATCATTCGACATCCAACAATTACAACACAATGCCCAACCTGCAGCTCAAGGCAAAATGGAAAGTCAAAATATACAAAAAAAAAAAAAAATACAGCAGCTGTAAACTGCAAATATTAGGGCACCCCCGAGGATTGCAAATGTTTACCTGATACCCCAGGCCGGTGCTCCTGTTAGCAGAAAACTGCACCAAACTGGGGCACCTGCAAGGATGCAATCCTCTTCCTTGGGGGTGCCATAACATTTGGCACCTCCCTTGGATTGGAGCTTTCCTTCTCCTTTAAAGGTCTAGCAATAGAGAGTCCATGGAAATTATGTAAACCTCTGTTGACCTATTGTGTTACCTGATTGAAATCCATTCTCTTGTTTAGAAATAAAACTCTGTGCCCACTCTTTGCCCCATATACACTAAAAGAATAAAACCAGCCAAAAGAACAAATTCCCAGACTTATTGAAAATCTACACATGTATACATGGTGGCAAAGCAAGATCTGTCAGGGTGCATTCTATATATCATTTTTCTTTAAGGGGAGGAAGTTGAAGTGATGAATATTCAGGGACGATTTCCATGGCTGGTGTGGAGTCAGATGGCTTGAGTTATTGGTGGCACATGTTCTGTTTATCACCAGAGAACCGTTTCTTGTTGGTGTGAAATAAAGTGATGAGAGAGGGGCAGTTCAGTAGCAGAAGCAAAACTGGAGCTGGGATACCATGTTGTAAGGAAATCTGTTTTACCTGGGATTGGGGGTGCTGTAAGTCGGCCGCGGGGACGCCCGCCACGCCGGCCGCGGGGACGCCCGCCTCGTGGTTCCACCATCTTGCCTCCTTAGGACGCGCGCGCCCGCGTCTCGTTTCCTTTATTTTGACGCGGACGCGCGCGCGTCGATCCTGACGCGTGTGCGTCGATTTTGGCGCGAAAACCTTGGCGCCCAAACAGGGTATAAATAGGCCACTTCCACTCCCAGCAAACGGCCCGTGATAGAACTTGTTTCTGGTGCTCTGTTCTGAAGCCTTGTGCTATTTTGCCTGTTTGAATCTGATTATCCGTGTTTGACCCAGCCTGTACCTTGACCATCCTGAATTCTGTATCCTGACCTGTGCCTGATATCCGACTACTCTTCTGCTTGTACCCTTCCTGCTTGATACCCGGTTTTGACCCTTGCCTGCCTGACGACCCTTGCTTTCTGCCTGCCACGACCCAGCCTGTCTGACGATCCTTCTGCCTTATCCTTGTCTGTTACCGTGATCCTCGGTCCCAAAGACTCTAGCTACCAGCCGTGCCCCATTGCCTGCCAGAACACTTGCTTGAACCTCTCGTAAGACCAGGTGGCACCCGATTAGGCTGAGGGCTCCTCCCGAAGCTCAAAGGTGGTCACACCACTGGTGAAGCTTAGCTCAGAACCAGGATTCGAGCACTTGTTCTGGTGTTGGGTGCCGGCCGTGACATTATCACGGGCCATGGAGGACGACGATCACACCGAAGCTGCTGCCGCTGCTCCACTTCCATCTTCTTCCGAGCTGTTGCTAACTACGCTGCTGGAACGCATGGAGGAGCAGGAGCAAAAGCAGAACTATCTACTCCAGGGGTTTCATAACCTAACACGCCAGCTGGAACCCTCGCAGCAGCCAGCCAGTTCTGTTCCTACTCCTTCAGTGGGTTCCCTGCCTGATAGGGGTGCTGTATTCAGACCTCAGGAACCCAAGATTGCATTTCCGGCCAAGTTTGGTGGGGACAGAACCCAGTTTTTTGTTTTTCAAGAAGCCTGTAAGCTGTACCTCAGCTTTTTCCCCCACTCATTTCCCTCTGACGAGGAAAAGGTCAGGTTCGTAATGACCCTATTAGTGGGTGACCCCCAAGTCTGGGCACTTAGATTGCCAGCCACCGACCCTGCCCGTTTCTCTTTAGATATTTTCTTCCGCTCTATGGCCATTCTTTACGATGACCCGGATCGCGCCTCTTCGGCCGATTCCGCTATTCGCAAACTACGCCAGGGTAAACGGGAGGTGGAAATTTACTGCACAGAGTTTCGTAGGTGGGCGGTGGAGACTGGCTGGAACGATGCAGCTCTAAGGAGCCAGTTTCGCATCGGTCTAGCCAAATCTGTCAAAGACAGCCTGGTCAATTACCCCCTATCTACCAGTCTGGATGACCTTATGTCTCTGGTTATCCAGGTAGATAGGAGACAGAGGGAAAATCGGGAGGAACAGGGTACTTCTTCTTTGTATAAGCATAATTTTAGTGCTAAGTTGTCAAACCCCTCTGTGTCTCAACCTCAGGAGGAGCCTATGCAGCTGGGCATCTTTCACCTCTCTCCTGAGGAAAAGGCACGGAGGCGGTCTCTTGGGTTGTGTTTGTATTGTGGGGAGAAGGGTCACTTCCTCAATCAATGTTCCAAGAGGCCGGGAAACGCTCTAGCCTAAATGGAGAAGGGGAGCTCCATTTGGGTGCAGGCGTTTCCTCTCCCCAATCTGCCTCCAAGGTCCTATTATCTGTTAAATTAACCTGGCCTACGGGCACTGTTAAATTGTCAGCCTTCATTGATTCTGGGGCGGAGGGTAATTTCTTGGACGCAGCATTCGCTGCTAAAAATAAAATTCCTTTGGTTGCCCTCAATCCTCCTTTGAGAATTCTGGCTGTCGATAAAAGACCCTTGGGATCAGGGGTGGTTTCCCAAAAGACCACAAATCTTTCCATGTGTGCAAATGATCTACACTGTGAGGAGATAGCTCTATACCTCATTGAGGGAGCTTCCTCTCCTCTTATTCTTGGTTTACCATGGCTCCAGAGGCATAACCCTCTGATAGACTGGGTTTCTAAGGGGGTGACTCAATGGGGTACAGGATGTAGTGGGGTTTGTTTTCCCTCTGTAGTAGCCACTACTTCTTTTGAGGGGTTACCCACAGCATATTCTGTTTTTTCTGATGTTTTCTCCAAAAAAGCAGCTGAGACCTTACCTCCGCATCGGCAGTATGACTGTCCTATTGATTTAGTTCCTGGGTCAATTCCTCCACGTGGTAGAACCTACCCTCTTTCATTGCCCGAAGCCCAGGCAATGAAAGAGTATATACAAGAAAATCTTGACAGGGGCTTCATTAGGCCCTCCTGTTCCCCTGCGGGGGCAGGGTTCTTTTTTGTGGGTAAGAAAGACGGTGGTTTACGCCCCTGTATTGATTACAGGGGGCTTAACAAAATCACTGTAAAAAATCGCTACCCCTTACCATTAATCTCCGAACTATTTGACCAGGTCAAGGATGCTAAGATCTTCTCCAAGCTTGACTTGAGGGGTGCCTATAACCTCATTCGGATCAGGGAGGGGGATGAGTGGAAAACGGCTTTTAATACTAGGGATGGCCACTACGAGTACCTTGTTATGCCGTTTGGTCTATGTAACGCCCCAGCAGTGTTTCAGGAGTTTGTCAATGACATCTTTCGGGACCTGCTGGGGATATACGTAGTGGTCTACCTAGATGACATCCTCATCTTCTCTGCCAATCTGTCTGATCATCGTCTTCATGTTTGTGAGGTATTGCGTAGGCTTAGAGCTAATAACCTGTATGCAAAATTGGAAAAATGTATTTTTGAGGTTGCTTCCGTACAGTTCTTGGGATTTAATATTTCTTCCAAGGGTCTCGAAATGGATCCAGACAAAGTAAGAGCTGTCCTGGAGTGGACCCAACCATATTCTTTACGTGCAACCCAAAGGTTCCTAGGTTTTGCCAACTATTATAGGCAATTCATTAAAAATTTTTCACTTATTGTGGCTCCTATCACAAATCTTACTAAAAAAGGTGCTGACCCCAGTATGTGGCCTCCGGAAGCTATCCAAGCTTTCGAGTTCCTCAAAAGGGAGTTTAGTTCTGCCCCAATCCTCCGCCATCCCGATACAACACTACCTTTTATAGTTGAGGTAGATGCTTCTGAGGTGGGAGCAGGGGCAATTCTCTCTCAAAGGCACCCGACTACTAATAGGTTACATCCCTGTGCATTTTTCTCTAGAAAATTTCTTCCTGCAGAGGCAAATTATGACATAGGGAATAGAGAACTATTAGCTGTCAAGTGGGCCTTTGAAGAATGGCGGCATCTATTAGAAGGGGCTAAACACCAGGTTACGGTCTACACTGACCATAAAAATCTGTTGTATATTGAGTCAGCAAAGCGTCTAAATCCCAGACAGGCAAGGTGGGCTTTGTTCTTTTCTAGGTTTAACTTTACCTTGACGTTTAGGCCTGGTACAAAGAACGTCAAGGCAGATGCTCTTTCCAGAAGCTTTGACTCAATATATTCTGAAACTGATGACTGTAGTACAATTATTCCGGGTGAAGTCATTGTGGCTACTTTGGAATCTGACCTCTCTTCTTTGTTATCCCCTGTTCAGACAGACGCTCCCTCTAACACTCCTGTTGGGAGATTTTTTGTTCCTGAAGATCTTAGAGAACAGGTTCTAAGAGAGGTTCATGATTCCAAGATGGCAGGACATCCTGGTGTAAGTAAAACTATTTCATTACTTACTCGAAGTGCTTGGTGGCCGACCTGTAAACAAGATGTTAAATCTTTTGTGGATTCTTGTCCTGTCTGCCAACGCTCCAAGACTTCTAGAAATTTGTCCCAAGGGTTACTGATTCCCCTCCCTATTCCTGAAAGACCATGGACCCATCTTTCTATGGATTTTATTGTGGAGTTGCCTGTGTCCCAGGGGAAAACAGTAATTTGGGTGGTGGTGGATAGATTCAGTAAGATGGGTCATTTTATTGCTCTTCCCCACCTCCCATCTGCCAAAACTTTGTCCGAACTTTTTATTCAACATATATTTAAGTTGCATGGGTTTCCCAGTAATATTGTTTCAGACAGAGGTGTTCAATTTATCTCTAAGTTCTGGCGCGCATTTTGCTCGTTAGTGGGGATCGATCTTTCTTTTTCAACCGCCTATCACCCACAAACCAATGGGCAAACCGAAAGAGTGAACCAGTCTTTAGAGCAATTTTTAAGATGTTTTGTGTCCGAAAATCAATCTTCCTGGGCAGAACTGTTACCCTGGGCAGAATTTGCCTACAATAACGCTACCCACTCCTCCACTGGGGAGTCTCCATTTTTTGTTGTTAATGGGTTACACCCAAAAGCCTTTTCCTTCTCTAATTCTGGTTCTTCTGTCCCTTCCGCTAATTCCTCTGTCGAACAATTTTCCTTGATTTGGTCCCAGGTACATGATTCCTTGTCTACTGCTACCTCTGCTCAGAAAAGGGCTGCTGATAAAAGACGTAGAGAAGCACCCCAGTATAAAGTGGGAGACTTGGTGTGGCTCTCTACCAAAAACATCAAGCTAAAGGTTCCTTCCCTTAAGCTGGGTCCCCGTTTCATTGGTCCTTACCCCATCACTACTGTTATCAACCCTTCGTCTGTTCGCCTTAAATTGCCTGTTAATTTCAAGATTTCTGATTCTTTTCATGTTTCTTTACTTAAACCTGCCGCTAATACTCGCCTTACTTCTGTTCCCCCTCCAGTGCAAGTTGACGGTCAGCCTGAATTTGAGATCCAGGAGTTCCTTGATTCCCGAATGGTACGTAACAAACTCCAGTACCTCACTAGGTGGAAAGGATTCGGTCCTGAGGAGAACTCCTGGGTCTCAGTTGATGACATCAAGGCTGATCGTCTTAGGAAGCAGTTCCATTTAAAGTTTCCTGGGAAGCCTGGGGGTCCGGTGTCCCCCCCTAGAGAGGGGGGTAATGTAAGGAAATCTGTTTTACCTGGGATTGGGGGTGCTGTAAGTCGGCCGCGGGGACGCCCGCCACGCCGGCCGCGGGGACGCCCGCCTCGTGGTTCCACCATCTTGCCTCCTTAGGACGCGCGCGCCCGCGTCTCGTTTCCTTTATTTTGACGCGGACGCGCGCGCGTCGATCCTGACGCGTGTGCGTCGATTTTGGCGCGAAAACCTTGGCGCCCAAACAGGGTATAAATAGGCCACTTCCACTCCCAGCAAACGGCCCGTGATAGAACTTGTTTCTGGTGCTCTGTTCTGAAGCCTTGTGCTATTTTGCCTGTTTGAATCTGATTATCCGTGTTTGACCCAGCCTGTACCTTGACCATCCTGAATTCTGTATCCTGACCTGTGCCTGATATCCGACTACTCTTCTGCTTGTACCCTTCCTGCTTGATACCCGGTTTTGACCCTTGCCTGCCTGACGACCCTTGCTTTCTGCCTGCCACGACCCAGCCTGTCTGACGATCCTTCTGCCTTATCCTTGTCTGTTACCGTGATCCTCGGTCCCAAAGACTCTAGCTACCAGCCGTGCCCCATTGCCTGCCAGAACACTTGCTTGAACCTCTCGTAAGACCAGGTGGCACCCGATTAGGCTGAGGGCTCCTCCCGAAGCTCAAAGGTGGTCACACCACTGGTGAAGCTTAGCTCAGAACCAGGATTCGAGCACTTGTTCTGGTGTTGGGTGCCGGCCGTGACACATGTAATGGAACAAAATTGACACTTTTTATTGGCTATGTCAGAGGTCCCCTCTGGCTACTACTAAGTTACACTTACAATTTGGATAAGGGCAAGTGCTGAAAGGTTTGACAGCTTAGAATTCTGGAGGCAGACCATTAGACCTATCTACGTTGCCCCATTCATTTGCTGTGTGAAAAATGCAGTCATGCTTGTCTTTGTTACTCAGTGTAAAATGCATATTTTAAAGAATATAGAAATACTTCTATCATTTTAGATTCTCCAACTGTAAGAGTTAGCTTTGATCATCAAATAACCATCCAGTAAGGTCAAACATGGTCATTATAGAGCTCCAGTATGCCTTGTTGATTCCTTTATTGTATTTAAGTGCATTGTGGTAAAATATTGAAGATTTAGTGAGGTTAAGCCTTCCGAAAAGGAGGCCAACTGATATCAATACATATAGAGTTATACGTTCTACAATGTACAGTCTTTGATTGGAAGCTTCCCCAAACAAAAATGTCTCCCTCATTCCCTGTTTAAATCAGAACCAGGTCTCTCCAGCTAGTTATACACATTTATTTTAGAATATCTAGTAAATCTCATTACCCCTACTTCAAAGAGTTTCTACTTGGTTGACATCTTTCTGGAGAGGAAGTAACCAGAACAAAACAGGATACTCTGTGATGAAATATGAAATAACTTTTAGCCCCACCAGAAAGCTTTTTAGCTTGAAGCTTTGGACTTATTTCTTCCATCCTCATTGAATTAAGGCATTCCCTGCCTTTAATACACTAGGGAGGTTGGCTCCTGTCTTTACCCCATGGGGCTATAACTTATATGGCATGTCCACTATGCTTTACTTCACCTTTACCTTTACTATAACTTTCTAGAACCACAGATAATGGTCGAATGTCAAAACCGTACAATGTTTAAAAAATGTAATTTACTTTTTTTCTGAAGCTCTCCAGTTTGGAATTTACCATCCAGTTACTAATCTCAAAGACACTAAAAACTTAACATTTATTTGAACAATAAATAGGAGAGACCCTACCCAGGAAGATGGGAAATACAAAAATGGAACAATAAATAGGTAACCTTACAATCAATTAGCTTTCTGGTTGTTGGGATCAGTGACCCTATCAACTGTTTTTTGCAGAGAGACTAGGTAGAAAGGCATCATCTTTTTTGGAAAATAATTTTCCAAATTTCAAACTTTTTCTTATGTTAAGCCAAAACAAAATTAAATATTAAAGAAATGTACTATTAATTGTGCCAATTTTGTTTTTTTCTGCATGAAAACAATTGAAAATGTGCTCTGCTCCAAGAAAAACATTCCCATAGATGGCTATTATGGGAAAATATTACTTTTTTAGTGCCTTTCAATTCAATATATATATATTTTTTGTTGTGATTATGCATTTATTAAACAAATTATATTACAGAATATTAAAAGAGAAATGCTGAAAGAGTATATTCGTTACTAAGGATAATGCTTAAATAGACAGAATAAGGCAAAAGAATGAGTAAAAGTTAGTTCATTAAGTATCATAACTATAGGGGGCAGATCTATTAACATTTAAATTCAACTTTTTACCAAAAATATATATAATATAATAATATAATGCAGAGTTTCTTGGGGAAGGTCCACATAGGCTTTCCAAGTTTTTTCTGATCGAAGGATAATCCTTCGATCAATGGATTAAAATACTTTGAATCGTTCGGTTTGAAGGATTTAATCGTTGCGCAAAATCCTTCTACTTCGATATTCGAATTTGAAGGATTTTAGTTCGGCAGTCGAATATTGAGGGTTAGTTTCGCCCTAATTTCAACTCTCCATCAATTGGAAAAATATTTGCAGCTGTTAAAAACACTATTTTATTAAAATTTTGGTTCAAAAGCAAGTCTAGTAGCACAATAACCAAAAATATATATAATATAATAATATAATGCAGAGTTTCTTAGATTTTTACTGAAAATGAAAGGTAAACTCACTATTTCAACAAGAATTTCTGCTCTTCATTCATCTGCCTTTATTCTCGGCAACACTGGAATATGGAGCTGCTATGTAAATACGATAATAACGGCAAAGCTAATTGAGAGCCTGCAATCATAAGCGAGTCAGTAAATAAACCAACAGCTCAGGTTCCGTCCTGGTTTTCTTTCCCATGACTTACATGGCTCTACCTGGATATTTTGATGGGGAGAACAAATCAGGACGAACACATGGCAATTTATTTACATATCTGGGAAACTGAGAAACAAGACCCAAAATATAAAGATGCACTTTGCAAATGTGTTTGCGATTTCCAAAAAAAAAAAAAAAAGGTCTCTTTTTGTATTTACATTTTTGTCTTGTCTTTCATGTTACATTGGACGTTATTCGATTTGTTGCGTATGATTAACTACATCTGGTTTTCACTGCACCATCTACTAATTGTCTCTGGCTTTCTTCTGTTTATAAAACACTTTGTAATATCATATTACCGCTCTATGTATTTTTATATGGCCTGCATGGGTGGTATTGCATATTTGCCTTCTGATTTACAGCAAATCAATTAGGAAATACACAAACACTGTGTGTTTCATAAAACATATACATAAATCAGAAACATAGGCAGGTAGTTTGGCACCAGGGACTATATGAGTAACGGCTTCCTATCAACTACATTATGTTGCTATTTAAGCTTTCTTAGATTACGCCAACTCATTAAGGGTAGCCAGTTCTTCGCTAGCTGTTGTTAGACTACTGTTCCCTGCATTCCCTGCTTGGCACCTTTTTCCAAATTTTAATATACAGGTATGAGATCTTTTATCTGCCAAAAGCAATACAGCCATATTGCCTTGACACCATTTGCATCACAACAGTCAATGGATTTAAGTTGGTTAATGAAGCAACAGAGATGTAAGTAATGAATGAGCTTGCAGTCTCAAATTATAGTAATACAATAAAGTAGGGGTCCCCAACGTTTTTTTTACCTATGAGCCACATTCAAATGTAAAAAGAGTTGGGGGAGCAACACAAGCATGGAAAAATCCCTGTGGGTGCCAAATAAGGGCTGTGATTGACTATTTGGTAGCCCCTTTGTGGACTGGCAGCCTACAGGAGACTCTGTTTGGCAGTACATCTGGTTTTTATGCACCAAAACTTGCCTTCAAGCCTGGAATTCAAAAATAAGCTCTTGCTTTGAGGCCACTGGGAGCAACATTTAAGGGGTTGGTGAGCAACATGTTACTCATGAGCCACTGGTTGGGATCACTGCGCTAAAGGATAACAACTTGCAAATATGTCTAGATCCCCTGGGATGCAGCTTCAGTGGAGTCACAAAGTTGGACTGAAGGCCAACCTAATGGGGTCAGGAGGGTTTATGTGATGCTATAGTGGATGGCTAAGCCACAGATATAGTATCAGATGGCTTTGTAGTTTCTCCATTCTGTAAGGAGGAGTCTCTATAATCTTCTCCTGATTGTATCATGGCTATTGATTGTACCTTGATTCCTGCTTCCAAAAATGAATTGCCATTACAGGGTTTCCAGTGACAAATCATGGTAGGAATTTACATCATGCCCTCTTTGCAGTGGAAGATTAGACTTACTTTCTGAGTCATTATAAGAAATCGCCTTCCAGGGATAAAATACGCCTGGAATGTTATATCTAAACTATTTCATGGATACTGAGATAGTTGGCTGTAACACCTGAGTTTTCATTCTTCTAGCCAGCGATCTTTATTAACTGTGAGTCTAGATTAAGGCAATTGCATGTAAACACACCTACTTCTTTCTGACGGATCATCCTAATGTTTCATGGCAGGCTGAAGCATATTCCCCACGTGCCGTTGGTTTTACGCTTATTCCGTTCTGTTCCTGTCTGATAAGACTAATAAATAAGAATATAATGGCCTGATATGGGAATGCCAATAGACATCTATTTTCTGCCCTTGTGTAACATTTTCTTCTAGGGAGAGCAGACAGTCCTCCTCAAAAACCACAAACAAATGTTTCTTAAAACTGATGGATGATCACCAGACACCTGATGAGATCTATATTTGTCTATGCCAAAAAGCAGGCCATTATTAAATGGTCCGATCTCTCCCACAGTGGAGCCCACTGTTTACCTATATTACCCTTAGGTATGACAATATCTGAAGTCAAACATAAATCATTGAGGTATTCAATGTATGTTGGCTTGTACTGTGAACAATGAAAATTATTGGCGATGCAAACTTGTAATTCATATTGACCAATCAGGTCCTTGCTTTCAAACAGTTGACCAGTAAATTCTATCTGCTGATAAGTATAATGAGCAAAGTGTAATTCCAAATTCAGCCATGTTTGCCATGAAATGAAAAGAGAGCATTTTAATTCAAATACATTTAATGAACAGTGTTCTACATGTAACTGACTGTGGGGAAATTAGCATGAACGCAACTGTACTTTCTGTCATAAATGACCCCTAATATTTTGTGTTTCTTAGTGTTGAAAGCAGTTGATAACTTTTGCAAGTGCTGAGATTACTGTTTTCTTTGTTCCTGTGTTCCTGTGTTTCCTGTATTTTTTTAATACACTGAATCCTGGAGTTACCCTGCTCTCTTCCCTCTCACAGTTAAATTATTTCATCCCTTTTACCACTTTAGTTACATGTCTCTGCACCATTTCCAGCTCATTAATATTAAGGACTGGAGCTCAAAACTGCACTGGTGAGTTCTTACCAGGGACCCATATAAATGCAACATAATGTTTTCCCTTGAATTAATTCCCTTTTTATGCAAAACAGCACTTTATTTGCTTTAGTAGCCACTGAGTTACACTGCCTAGAGTTACACAGTTTGTTATCCACAAAATTCTTCTCAATTAAGGAGGACCTCAACCTACTAGTGTTTAGTGTATAACTCACATTTATGTTATTTCCACCAAAGTGAATAACCTTGCAGTTATCAACATTTAACCTCATTTGCCAATTTGCTGCTGTTGTTGATAGCAACTGGTGTCAATTTTGGTGTAGGTAGGTGATAATTCTGGTGTTGGATTTAAGTAAACCAAACCAATAGAACTGATCAGTGGCATAACAATAGCACAGCACGCCTCCCTGCAAAATAAATCTTTGGAGGGCTGGAACACACTTACCCGGTCCTCCCTTCAGCCACCCACCCACCCAATCTTGTCCCCTGCTTTTAGGCCTCTTGCACCGGTTAGTTAAGATTGTGGATGGGGAGGGAGGGATTTCCTACAGCTATAGAGGAAGCGAACCCTGTGGTCTGCACCCCTCTGCCCCCCCCATGATGGTGGCGTCTGCTTACTCTAGAGTTACGCAACTAGAATTGAGGAATTATATCTTGTGCTAGTGGCTCTGAAGACATCCTAGCCTTCTGAGTTCTGACAATTACATAATTATGTAAGATTATTGTCAAACATTTATGGACATTCTATGGTTTATACATTTTGTTTTTAATAATTAATCATTTGACTCTGGGATAAGAAACAACATTATTTTGTCACCTGGTTGTCTGTTCCAAACAATAGGTGTGATTTCTAAGAAGATACTGGCCTGGAACCAGTCTCACCAGACCTTTAGCACAATAGGCATCATCAGTAATCAGGAAGGGGTCAAGAACTCTCAGTTTCTAGAAGGAGACATGGAAACATTTATATCCCTAATAGTAGGTGGATAACTTTCTGTAACTAACTGAGATGTGCTAGCATTAATAAAATGCACTGATCAGGAGAGACTTCTAGAAACTTCTAGAAGCCCATCTATCCCTGTATATAAGTATGGCTACAGCAGGGCAAATAGACACAGTAGAGGACTGACCCCATTGCCAGATCAGAGGGAACCCTGATATCACGGACCAATCACCTAACATCACCTAAAAGAGAGCTATAATTAAATTGTGTGATTTTCTACATTTCAAGGTTGTGTTCATAAGGACTGGTGTAAAAATACCTCTAAATTTATTTATTCTTTAAGAAGAAGAAGAATTTTAGTAATTCTTTCACTACTTGGAACATCCATCTTTAGATGAATACTTTTTTATGGTAACAGGGATAATAATTTGACACAGTAGCTAACATTTTATAAACATGCATTGTTATCACAAGAACTATTCATAGGGAATTTGATGGGTGATCAGAGTTAGACACATACAGTATAACGTGTATTGTGGTATTTCAGGTACTAGAGACCATTTGAGGTGAAACACAACAAGCACCAGCTCTGTGGATTCTCAACTTGCAGAGTCAAAACCCCAAATCACTGAGTTTTTATAGACTTGTTTAAAGGGAGTTACTGGTGGGAGAGCATAGAGTTATCGCTCAACAACACAGAAAAACAAGGAAATGATGTTACAGCCAAACAGATGGCTCTGCCCTCAAGGCCAAAGTAGTTGTAACCTAGGCTAGCTTTAGAACAGAATCCATCCAAGTCATGTGGTCTCCCAGGAGAATCTGCATCATGAATCTGAATTTTATTCTCTTTCATGTGTGTAATGCCAATTCATGACTAGAGTGGTGATAAGGTCACCACCATTGCACTCTGGACCAGTGGAAACATATCTTTGGGAGTGATAAATGGAATTTCACCATCTGGCAGTAGCACAGAAACCAGTTTTATAGATGCCATGAGAACAATACCTGTCTGAATGCATAATAAATACAGTAAAGTTTGGTGGAGTAAAATTATAATGTTCTGGAGCAGTTTTGCTTGGTTTGGGTTAGCATCTTGGTTCCATAGAAGGCAAACCTTAAGAACAATTTGGGCATGACCCTTTCCTGTTTCATCATAATAATGCCCCCTTTGCATGAGGCAAGGTTCAAACAGAATGGGTTTGTTGAGATGGATGTGAATGAACATGACTCCCTTGATTCCGACCCAGCTGAATACTGGGGAGGATGGGATAAATTGCAACAGCAACTTTAAGCCAGGCCTGATCCCCAACATCAGTGTCCCACCTTACTAAATTATCCTGTGGCTGAATGGAAGCAAATCCCACCAGAAATGTTCCATCATCTAGTGGGAACTAGTAGAGGCTTATATTAGAGCAAAGAGAGGGATTACTTGGTTTAGGAATGAGATGTTGGTCAGGCAGATGTTGGAATACTTCCCCCCAAATATTGAAAAATACCTGTGGCTCTCAGGGACCTGTGACCCCAGGGAAAAATCTATTATTCTGCATTAGCCTGGGAGTTATCTCCGTTTAAGTACAGCAAGTTGCAGTAGATGGCACTTATTGTGCTTAAATTCTGGCAAAGAAACACTGCAATGTGGGTTAAAAATATAACTATTTTCCTGTGTAAACGGTCCCTAAAGAGTGTATATGGTATTGCTTCCATTTTTTGTCAGGAGAGAGAGAGCACCTTGTCCTTGGCTGACTCTGTATCTAAGTACAGCTGATTCTCCATGACGTTGAAAGCTCTTCAAAATCTGGTACAATTAGGAAAGCGTATAATATTTATTAGGTAATCAAATCTATTTTGGAGTTATTTTCTGTATTTGACCGTGAACCTACTAGAATTCTTTGATCAGATTTATTCCTTTCGGCTCTTTGGATCCTAATACACGGTGTTCTTTGGCTAATTATTCTGCACAATGGAGAATAATCCTGTCTGATTAGTGATTAGGTCAATCTAACCCTGACATGCATTGCAATAAATTACTTAAACTGCAAAGCAAGAAGCAGAGACTTTCATTTATATTCAGACAGGCTTAGGCTCTTCACATTCAATATGATAAATTATTGTGTTAAAGGGGAAAAAAGAAAAACATATTCTCTTTGTACCTTAAAGTCACAGTAATGCCAAAAATTCTGGATATGAAAATCCGTTCTGTTAATAAGTTTACTCTATCATAACTTTATTAACAGCTTTTTTTCATAAATACCATCAGTCATGTACAGTCCTGCTTCTACTTCCACGGGACATAATAAATGTATGTACTGAGCTCTATGAGGCTTTTTATCAAAATTTAATTTGTGTAGTTTTAGACAACCTCAACTTAACTCACATAAAAAGAACATACAGTAACCGTCTACTTATTTATTAAAAGCAGGGGCGTAACTATAGAGGAAGCAGACCCTGCGGCTGCAGGGGGGCCCAGGAGGTACAGGGGCCCCATGAGGCCCTAATTCATATACAATTTCAATAAATATTGGAGAAACAAGTCAACCTCTAAACATTTTGGGGGCCTGAAACATAATTTGCTGTGGGGCCCAGTAATATCTAGTTACGCCACTGATTAAAAGATCTGAATATAGAGAGCATAAACAAATTAAAGCACAGAACAAATCTGAATACGAATACATCAGTCTGGATATCCTTGTTTTTGGGAAAAAAAATCCCAGAAAACCTCTAGAACCTTGGCGCTAATAGAGATTTTACAAATTAGAAATGGCAGCTCCCAAAACTAGAGGAAAAAATTGCATTATACGCTGATGATCTTCTACTATTCCTAGCTGACCCACATGACTCACTCACACTTGCCCTCTGCCTAGTTGACAAGTTTGGCACATACAGCGGGCTGGTCATAAATAAAGGGAAGTCGGTCTTATTTACTCTAGAAACTGAACAGAGAGCTGGTGCGGTTCAGGGACTGCGGTGGGTATCCAGCTTTAAATATCTTGGTGTGACTATCCCACCAAGCACACAAAACTGTGTAACAGAAAACATTGATCCTGTGATACAGGGTTTCAAAAACATTGCCAGTCAATGGGCTGGTTTACCATTAATGGTATGGGGCAGGGACAATCTTTTCAAAATGGTATACTTACCTCAATTTTTGTACTTCCTGCAGAATGCTCCAATATGGATACCCCCGCAGGTCTTCAAACACATTGACGCAATTCCCCTTTATCTGGGCAAACAAACCCCCTAGAGTCAACAAGCTAACACTCGAGGCTCCATTGGACAAGGGGGTTAGCCCTCCCGCATCTACATATATTACTATGCAAGCCAACTAGCACTAATACACAACTGGATTAATCCTGACCTTGAAAACTCACTCACCCCTCTCTGGCGGGCTCTCTTGAAGCAATTAGAAATGCACCTTACAGGAAAGCCAAAGACACCCCTGAATTGCCCCCCACACTAAGCTGCCCACAAAGAGCCTGGATGCTTGCTACTAAGGTTCTTTCCAAAGCTGCAAGCCCTCCATCCTCCTATACTCCACTATGGAGAAACTCCAATCTGCAGCACCTACTTCACCTACCGGACTTTAAATACTGGCTTAAATTAGGGGTAAGACACTCATCAGATCTTTCTTATATGAAGTATTCTACAGTTGAGAGACTGAATTAGGACTGGCAGGAGGGGACTAAAACTAAAGGACTGAACTTTTTTCATTTCTGGTGCACATTGTGCTTATTGGGCATATACTGCATTTAGAGAACTTCTGTGTAAACTCATCAGATCTGTTAGTAAACAATACCTTTCCGACTCATACCCAAATAGAAACTAAATTAAACCACCCAAACATAGCTTGGCACCGATATTTCCAGCTCAGACATGCTTTTGTAGCCCAATTTGGTAACCTGACAATCTCTACTAAAACCCAACCACATGAAGACAGGCTATGGGACCCAAATCCACAAAAGCTGGTCTCTGGGCTTTACAAGACACTGATATCCACCATTAATAGTCCATTTAACAAAGCCAAAACCAAATGGAATGATCTTATTCCTGCTCTAGATGACGATATGTGGGAAGATGCAATAGGAGTTCCCTAGCTTTCTAATTTCTACAAAAGATAGGATGGTACAATTCCATATCATACACTGTACAGATATTACTCCAATCAGGCTTAATAGCCATGGGCAAAAGCCCCAATGGAAACTGTCCCAAATGCCAGCACCCGGACACTGGGTTTTTTCATCTTCTCTGGTCATGCCCCCTGACACAAACATTCTGGGCCAAGGTAATAGCCTACCTGACTAATGAAATTCTGCTCCCTGGAGCACTAACACCAGACGTATGCCTACTGGGACTGGTGGATGAATTGGCACCTCTAAATAAAACGAGATGTTTACTAAAAACCCTTCTCTTCTGTGCCAAAAAACAGATTTTGCATGACATGGATGAGCCCTCAACCCCCTACAGTAAAGCAGTGGGTGAAACTGGTCAATAACAGGCTCCCGATGATAAAATTAACATATATGGCCAAACAATGCCCGAAAAAATTTGAAAAAATCTGGTAACCCAGGTCTGTCCTGAAGTAGACCCAGAAACTCTATAAATGCAAATGTATGAGATAATATACTGTATACCTATTTCTTTCTCAGTAAATTCAATCCTATATAAGCATGTTTAAATTCTGTGGGAACAGAAAAAAAAAATGGCAGCTCCCATTGACTTCTACATGAACTTGCCAGCTTTTAGATAGAGAGGTTTTGTATTAGAGTTATGCGTGGTTTTTACAGATTTTTAGGGGTAAATTTACTAAAGGGTGAAGTGACTAACACTGGTGAAAATTCGCCAGCGTGACGTCATTTCGAAACTTCGCCGATGTAACTTCGCTAGTGAAGGAGATAGACTGAGCGGTACTTCGCTCCTAAAAGCCAGGCAAATTTGCGCTCTGGCGAATGGACGTTACTATGCTAATTCACTAAGATGCCAAAAAGAAGTCCCAAAAACGATAGCGTCTTTTCATTTTTTTCAGGGTGATAGGCTGCAAAAGAGCGTAATTTTTTTTTGGGGTAACCGGCTTCCCACCTACATTTCCTTACATATGGCACATAAACTATACACTGGGCTCATGTGTAGGGCAATATAACAAATCTATTTTCTTTTATTAAGGTTTCCCGGGCTTCTGTAATGTATTTGTTGCAACATATACGTCCATTCAACTTTAACTTCCCACCGTATGCAAATTAGGCAACGGTAGCGCAACTTCGCTTAGCTTGGCGCAGTAGCGCTACTGCAACTTCGCCAGTTCGGGGCCCTGGACGCAACTTTGGATTTTAGTGAAATAGCGTTGTCCTGGCGAATCCACGCCTGGCGAAGTGTTGCGCTGTGAGCGAAGCCGCCACTGGCGAATTTTTGGAGGTTAGTAAATTTGCCCCTTAGTGGTTTAGAGTAAGAAATGGATAAAAAAAAATATAATAACATTAATAACTTGCGCCCTATGTGTGTGCATTAGTTCTCCCATCTCCTGGACTGACTTACATGTGCCCTTTCATAGACTTATGCACTTGCAATGGTGGTGATACGGCACAGGGACAAAATATGTACAATATGAACGTCAATGGATACTCCATGGAATGGGACAATATGAGGTATGTTACGTTTATTTGCAGGGAGTTTTATAAAGGTGTTACTAGTCCTTAAAGGGATTGTTTACCTTTGAGATAACTTTTAGTAAGATGTAGAGAGCGATATTCTGAGACAATTATTTAAAGGACCAGTAACATCAAAATTTTTTTTAAAAGAATTCGTTAGAATACAACGAAAAAAAACACCAAGAGAAATAAAATCTTAAAATAGCAAAGCTTTTATTATGAAATAACTTACAGAAATTCTGCTTCCGCTCCTCTACAAAAAAGGCGACACGGCGACCATCTATACTGCGGCGCTTGATTTTTCCTCCCTGGCTATTCTAGTGACAGTGTTTCCTCTGCCCCCATCTCCTTTTGCAGCTCTCGGTGCCGATACCCCTTCCTGCGCTGCGATATCAGTCGGCAGCTGCGAGTGTTGCAAAGAAACAGGACTTCTTCAGCAAAGGCTTCCAACTCGCGCGGGTCAGTCTCTGAGTCGCAGACACCTAGCCTGCCGAAGCCACCTGCCCCCCATTGCAGTGATGAGTGGCGACCATGCTAGGGACAGGGAGGTGACATGTTCCAGGAGGTCCCCGGGCGAAAGCACATGATGTTGGTGATGGTGAGGGCCGAGTGGCACGGTGGTGCTATTCTACTTCAGTTTGCTCCGCAAGATCCGTTCCAGGACTGTACGTAAAGGGAGTCTTGTGTGTCTGCGACTCAGAGACTGACCCGCGCGAGTTGGAAGCCTTTGCTGAGCGATTCAAGCAGCGGAGGAGCAAACTAGGGGTGACAGTCCAGGGTGCTGAAGGGCAGAGGTCATGTTCATGGCTGCCTGGTGGGAAAGGTGGCTCAGTCCGTGCATGTCGCTGTGCGGATCTGCCGAGGTAGAGATCAAGCCTCCGCCACCAACTCCTGCCCCTCCACCTCCTTCGCCGCCG
The DNA here is from genome assembly GCF_017654675.1 of Xenopus laevis. Lineage (NCBI taxonomy): Eukaryota > Metazoa > Chordata > Amphibia > Anura > Pipidae > Xenopus > Xenopus laevis. Next base: position 212,063,125 of record NC_054371.1, on the reverse strand, counting down.
CTGACTCCTTCATGTCCGGTACTGGCTATCAATGCTAGGGACGGGGAGGTGACGTGTTCCAGGAGGTCCCCGGGCTCCAGCACCTGATGGTGCTGGTGATGTCCGAGTGGCACGGTGGTGTTGGAGGAGCATGGCACGCTGTTCATAGTATGGTACGTGGCATCTGGCTTGAAGGGATGGCTCTTGCCTTGGGACACGGCGATGTCAACTGCAGCGAATGCTTCTGCTCGGGCCAATAGGGTCTCATCCAGGCTGGCGAAGAAGTCCTGTTTCTTTGCAACACTCGCAGCTGCCGACTGATATCGCAGCGCAGGAAGGGGTATCGGCACCGAGAGCTGCAAAAGGAGATGGGGGCAGAGGAAACACTGTCACTAGAATAGCCAGGGAGGAGAAATCAAGCGCCGCAGTATAGATGGTCGCCGTGTCGCCTTTTTTGTAGAGGAGCAGAAGCAGAATTTCTGTAAGTTATTTCATAATAAAAGCTTTGCTATTTTAAGATTTTATTTCTCTTGGTGTTTTTTTTCGTTGTATTCTAACGAATTCTTTTAAAAATTTTTTTGATGTTACTGGTCCTTTAAGGTTTTTGAGTTATTTCGCTTTTTATTCAGCAGCTCTTCAGTGTGCAATTTCAGCAATCTGGTAGCTAATGTCCAAATTCCCCTAGCAACCATGCATTGATTTGAATGAGAGACTGGAATATGAATAGGAGAGGGCTGAATAGAAGGATCAGTACCGTATATACTCGCGTATAAGCCGAGTTTTTCAGCACCCAAAATGTGCTGAAAAACTCAACCTCGGCTTATACGCGGGTCATACCGTAGATATGCCCAGCTACCCACGTGGCGGCCATGGGCGCCGCCATTTTGGGAGCGAACGCCGGCAGGGAAGGACGCGCCGCCCGGAGCTCCTGGACCTGCTCCGGGCGGCGTCACAGACAGTCCTGCTGGGGCCGGGTCTCAGGGGGTCGCACTGCTGGGCATATCTACGGTATCTACGCCGGCAGGGAAGGACGCGCCGCCCGGAGCTCCTGGACCTGCTCCGGGCGGCGTCACAGACAGTCCTGCTGGGGCCGGGTCACAGGGGGTCGCACTGCTGGGCATATCTACGGTATCTACGCCGGCAGGGAAGGACGCGCCGCCCCTAGAGTGGACACAGTGAACCGTCCTGCAGCTCTTTCACAGGGCCCCTGGCGGCCATTGTTAAAAGGTCCTAAAGCTTGATTACAAGTTTGCCAGCAGCAGAGTGCTATCTGTGGAGCTGTACATGTACATAGGGTAAGCATATTTTTGCAGTGTCATGTTCCTGCTGATGGAATTATGGGGAGGCTCTTTTAAATAGTTTTAGATAGATTTCTATGCCATAAAACATGATTACACATTTACACATTCACATTTTGAAATCTGACATGGGGCCCCTAGGCTTATACACGAGTCAATACATTTTTCCAGTTTTCTTAGGTAAATTAGGTACCTCGGCTTATACACGGGTCGGCTTATACACGAGTATATACGGTAATAAAAAGTAGCAATAACAATACATTTGTAGCCTTACAGAGCATTTGTTTTTTAAAAGGGGTCAGCGATGCCCATTCGAAAGCTTCAGAAGAGTCAGAAGAAAAAGGCAAATAACTATAAAACTATAAAAAATGAAAAGTTGCTTAGAATTGTCCGTACTATAACATACTAAAAGTTACCTGAAAGGTGAACCACCCCTTTTAAAGCTTATCTATGAATCCAAGGGCAAGGTGCGGTTGAGACTGCTTTTATTTGTACACATGTCTCCACTAACTGAACTTGTTTTTTGAGTTCTTCTACTAACAGGAAAATATATTCATTTTTCAAAGGAATGTAAAAAAAAAAAGTTTGTCTATATGAGAGATTTCCGATGCCCTCTTTGTGTCCATCTTCCCTGTGTTAAATTCATCTTGGTTGAACGATGCAGCAAATATTTGGTGCCCCCCAGAAAATTACTATGGGGGGGGTCACATACTAATGTCCTAGAGCACTAATGGCCCAAAAACACTCCCCTAAATGCTCAGTTATCCAGAACTTGCATCAGGTGAATTGTATTCTGAATTGTGCTGGATTAAAGGGGTTGTTCGCTTTTAAAGGACAACCAAAGCTTAACTAAAGAAGTAGCTAGAAATGTACACTATGTTTTGGGCTTCTGTACCAGCCCAAGGCAACCACAGCCCTTTAGCAGTAAAGATCTGTGTCTCCAAAGATGCCCCAGTAGCTCCTCATCTTCTTTTCTGCTGATTCACTGCACATGCTCTGTGCTGCTGTCACTTACTGAGTTTAGGGACCCACTCACAATATACAGTACACATAGAATAGAAATGTCACAATATAAGGCTAATTAGTAATTAATACAGATAATTACTACATGGCAGCACAGAAACCAGTGCAATTAGCATCAGAATTTAATAATCAGCCCTGTAGCATCAGCTTATATTACAGGGGAACCTCATTTTCTGCTGGATAATTAGTGACGAGCCCTAAGTTTAGCTTCTCAACAGCTGCTCAGAGCCCACTGAGCATGTGAGTGTCACAGACACTTTCCAAGATGGTGACCCCCTGTGACAAGTTTGAAGTCCCGGATCATTGCTGCTATTGACAAGCTGAAACTTTAGGCTGGTGCATACTGAGTTCAGAATGTAAACTATATAATTTTTAGCCATATTTGATTTTAGGGTTTAGTTCTCCTTTAAAATAACTTTTAGTATGATGTATAGAGTGATATTCTGAGACAATTTAAAATTGGTTTTAATTTTTTATTATTCATGGTTTTGGAGTTATTTCGTTTTTTATTCAACAGCTCTCCGGTTTGCAATTTCAGCAATCTGGTTGCTAGGGTCTAAATTGCCCCAGCAACCATGTATTGATTTGAATAAGAGACTGGAATATGAATAGAGGAGGCCTGAATAGAAAGATGAGTAATAAAAAGTAGCAATAACAATGCATTTGTAGCCTTATAGAGCATTTGTTTTTTAGATGGGGTCAGTGACCCCCCCCATTTGAAAACTGAAAAGAGTTGGGAGAAGAAGGCAAATAATTCAAAAAACATGATGGAAAACATTCATAAACCAGTGCTTACTACTGAAAAAAAGTTGTTTTTAAACCTGAATCTGGGTTGTTTAATACTCTAGTGCTTTTAAATAGCCTGACACAGAGCTCTCGACAGAAAATAGCAAAGCGTGCTAAGTTTTATGAGAATTATATACCCAGGAGATCAATGGATAGTGCTTTGCCTTTTAATATCATGTTACATAATTTTCTCACTTATTTCAAGGAAACTCCTTTAGTCATTTTATGATGTATGAAGATAAACGGGGAGCTTTGTCCTTATATGTGCAAATGTGTGTGGTCAGGGCTTCACTGGGACGGAGCCGAAAAGAATAAACTGCAGTTGGAAAGGAAAAGGGACGGGAAAGAATAAACTCTGTTCCAGAAATGGAAAGAACAAACTGCTGTTGTCTATTTTTTTGCAATGTTTTTTGAATTGTGACAACACTGGCATTAAATGAAAAGGACAGAAAAATCAGGCTGGCACACAGAGCGAATTAAACCGGGGTCCTACCACTGTTATGTTTATTGCGTGACGCAATAAACATACCAAGGGTAGGACCCCGGTTTAATTCGCTCTGTGTGCCAGCCTGATTTTTCTGTTTATTGGATTGTTGGGAGTGCCGTCTCCCTTGGGCTTTGTGCACCAGCGGAAGCTGTTCGAAGGGCCTGAGTGAGCACGTGACCTCTCTACACTATTAAATGAAAAGGCTCATTTACTAAAGGGTCAATGTTAGGCAGAGGGGGAAGCCATGTTTGTTTACCCATCTTTCTCCCCTATATTTGTGAAGTGCAAGTGAGGAGGCCCCAGGAATCAGAATTTACTTCGCTTCTAAGCGCTTCAGTTCCAAAGAAGCTACAAAAAACATCTCTGGACCCAAGAGGGGGTCATTTATAACGTTTGCATATTTATTCGCAAATGGTTGTATTGCTCGTGCTTTTTCCGGAACTATTGCACTGCTGTGCACGTCTTTCCGGTTTTTGTGAATTCGCATTGTGAATAATTTTTTACAAATGGCTCGCAAATGAGCCGGGTGTTTGCATGAGTGCGCCCAGTGTGCAAGGTTGTTGTGTGTGAAAATAGCGTTGACTGTAACTTAAATTCGCAATTTGTTTTGTGAATATTTTTTCTGCCACCAAAGCTGTGTCGTAACTCAAGCGCAGAGTATTCGCAATTTGCATTTTTTTGCCATATTTAAATAGTTGTTATGGACATTCGCTGTGCAAAAGAAAAATCGCAACTCTGTTTGCACATAAAAAGGGATACTGAGACTAAAAATTTTCTTTTCAAAATATTTATCTACATTAAGGCGGTTATTTATCAAAGTCCGAATTTATCTCAATATTTTCTGCTACAAACCCCGATCAAATCTGCTCAGGTTTTTTACGCTTATTTATTTTTAAATTTTCCCGAAAATTGGTTTTGCGGGAACAAAAAATCAGATTTTCAAGTTTTTTTCAGATTTTTTATCCGATTTTCACGATTTTTTTGATTTTTCTCCCGAAAACTCAACATTTTGCCCGAAAACTACGAAAACTTCCATTAACTTATACGCAACCTTGACAGGTCTGAGATGCCAGAGGGTTTAATAAATTCCGGATTTTATAAAAAAAAAAATCATGAAGTTTTCATGATTTTTGCATTTGGAGTTTAGTAAATAACCCCCTAAAAGTTACCTATAGGTCACGTTGATCAGTTTTGCTGATAGTTCTGCTTTTGTAAGTAATTATTACTTGAAGTTCCTAAACCTGACTGTTTTGCCAACCTGACTGTCTCTTCTCAACCTGTCAGTTATGGTAGGACTTCATGGACGATTTCTGAGTGATCCGACGTGCTGCGCAAAAATGCAGGTCGTCAAATCGGATGCGATGGAAATAAGGTAAGTGAATGCATTGTCGGATGGTGTCGCAGAGTTGATTCGACACGACTGTCGCGTGCAGCGTCTGATGTTTTTCGCCAGGGTGCCGCTAATTCAATAAAATCCAAAGTTGCACTCAGGGAGGCGAACGGTAGCGAAGGCAAATACTTTTATGGCAAAATTATAAATCACATTCAAAGATAATGTTATGATATATATGTAAAAAACTGTTAATTTCTGGTGTCAGTATCTCTTTAAGTACACCACTCTTATCCAGCTTTATAAAAATAACCATGCGCAGGGCAAATATTTTCACTGTGCGAATCATTCAGCCCTGTGCAAAGTTTATAAATGAGCCCCAAGGTGTTTTAAAACCCTTTTTGGTCAAGGTGGGAGTTAATGGGGTGGTTCACCTTTAAGTTACATTTTAGTATGTTATAGAATGACTAATTCTGAGCAGCTTTTCAAATGGTCTTCATTTTTTACTTTTTTAATAGTTTTTGATATGTTTGCCTTCTTCTTCTGACCAGCTTTCAAATAGGGTATCACTGACCCCATCTAAAAAAACAAATGCTCTGTAAGGCTACACATGTATTGTTATTGCTGCATTTTATTACTCGTTTTTCTATCCAGGCCGTCTCTTATTCATATTCCAGTCTGCATGGTTGCTAGGGCAATTTGGACCCTGGCAACCAGATTGCTGAAATTGCAAACTGTAGAGTTGCTGAATAAAAAGATAAATAACTCAAACACCACAAATAATAAAACAAACACAAAAAAAGTTGCACATTTGTCTCAGAAGATCACTTTTTACATCATATCAAAAGTTTATTTAAAGGTGAACAACCCCTTTAAGTACTGGACTCTATTGGGGGCAAATTCTCTAAAGCGCGAAGCGGCTAACGCTAGTGCAAATTCGACAGTGTGACGTCATTTCGTTACTTCACCGATTTACTAACGGGCGCTGGCGTAAATTCACTAGCGAAGTGGACCTACTCTAGTGCTACTTCGCACCCTTACGCCAGACGAAGTTGCTCTATGGCGAATGGGACGTAATTACGCTAATTCACTAACTTGCGCATTTTACTGAACGTTACCTCTTGCGTCAGACTTGCCTTCGCCACCTGAGACCAGGCGAAGTGCAATAGAGTAGATTGCTTCAAAAAAAATTTAAAATTTTTCTAAGTCCCAAAAAACGCTGGCGTCTTTTCCTATTTTAAGGGTGATAGGCTGAAAAAGATCGTAAATTTTTTTGGGGGTAACCTCCTTTCCCCCTACATTTCCTAACATATGGCACATAAACTATACAGTGGGCACATGTATAGGGCAAAATAACAACTTTATTTTATTTTATGAAGCTTTCCCAGGCTTGTGTAGTGTAATGTATTTGCTGCTACACATACTTCCATTGTACTTTAATTTGGCGCCATATGCACATTAGGCATCAATAGCATAACTTTGCTTTGCTTGACGAATTAACGCTTGCGCAACTTCCCTACCTTTCGCCTCCCTGAGCGCAACTTTGGATGTAAGTGAAGTTTCCTGGCGAAACTTTGCCTCAGCGAAGTGCGGCGCAGGTTAGTGAATTTGCCCCTTGGGCTCTAGCCTAGATCTCTCTATCTATACAGGTATCAGTTATCCAGAAACCCTTTATCCAGAGAGCTCTGAATTATGGAAAGGCCATCTCCCATAGGGGGAAATTTACTAAAGGGCGAAGTGGCTAACGCTGGCGAAAATTGGCCAGCGTGATGTCATTTCGGCACTTCGCTGATATCCTAACGCTAGCTGTCGTAAATTCCCTGGCCTTGTGTAGTGTAATGTATTTGCTGCAGCGTATACGACCATTGTACTTTAACTGCATGCCGTATGCAAATTAGCCAACGCTAGCGTAACTTCGAACTGCGTAATTTCGCCAGTGTTTGGTACCCTGTGCGCAACTTTGGATCATCTTGAAGTAGCGTTGTCCAGGCGAATTTACACCTGGCGAAGTGTTGCGATGTGCGCAAAGCCAGTGCTGGCAAACTTTTGCCGATTAGTGAATTTGCCCCATAGACTCCATTTTAACCAAATAATCCAAATTTTTTAAAATTGATTTCCTTTTTCTCTGTAATAATAAAACAGTAGCTTGTACTTGATCCCAACTAAGATATAATTAATCCTTATTGGGAGCAAAACCAGCCTATTGGGTTTATTTAATGATTTTCTAGTAGACTTAAGGTAGAAGGTCCAAATTATGGAAAGATCTGTTATCCAGAAAACCCCAGGTCCTGAGCATTGTGGATAACAGGTCCCATACCTGTGTATATATTTATGGATGGAACTTAGAGCACATATAAAAGAGCTAGAGTGGTTGCTTAACCCCACCATATAGAGGGAAAATACGAGATACCACTTTAAGAGAAACATTTGACACTTTAAAAACATAATTTTATTCCAATCTATGAAATGAATGGGAACTTTCCGCTGGTTTCTTTACAGACATATGGTCCCTTTACAAGCACAATGCAAGCGAACAATTCAAAGATATACCCAATTCCCCTGAATGGATTTATTGTTTGGGTTAATAGAGTCGGGAACAAAAGATTAGAGTCTCATAAATAGGAATCAAATATCAAAAGTCCGGGATTAGAATAGCAGGTAGAACAGTGGACAGATCAGCTAAAAGCCAGAGTGACAGCCCCCGGTTAAGATGGATGTTATATATTATTAGTCTTGTGTTTGAACTTGTGCAGAAGCTCTCAGAGCCCAGGTGACTTTATCCATCATATAATGGCGCTTTCTTGCTCATGTCGAATACTTTCTGCACTCACACATAAACACACATACACAGGTAATCTTCTGGGAACATTCCTCTGAGAAAACAATACACTTCCCAGCCATTGGGGCTGTTTCCTGAACAAATGTATAAAAATTCAAGGGTTGAGATATGTAACCTCACCAACACATCAATATCACATTGCATGTACATATAATACACCTATCCTTACCTGAGACAGGACACAACACTTTTTATCAACTAGCGGCACTACACAAGCCACTACAGTCTGTCCACTTATTCACATCATTGCAATCCATAGAACATCCAGCATCGGACTGACCCACCAATCAAAGTTAAAAATAAATTTGCATCTCCATGTGCCCTTCGCGTTTTGTACCTACAGGGGTACTTAGTCATGGGCTGCCACATGACTAAGTACGTAGGTACAAAACGCGCAGGGCACATGTAGATGCAAATTTATTTTTAACTTTGATTAATAAAGACTTTTTTAAACTATATTTTGGCCCTGTGGATTACTATAAGTGCCGGATAGCCATACTCTTCATTGTATATCCTATCCTGCCTGATGGGCCAGTCAGACACTGATTACATTTCCACTTGATTATCTCTGAGAGCATCTCTTCCTATTACTTCATCAGAACTTATTCCAGATGCACTAAGGGTCAGGCCACACAGGGCGTTTTGGGGAGATTTGGTCGCCTCGTTTTTGCAGCGAATAATCTCCACAAACGCCTTCCCTGACTCTGCGTCGGCTAAAATGAAAAAATGCCGACACTAATCACACGCGGCGGTTCGTTTTCCGAAGATGCCTCATGAGGAAACTTCAAGCGACTTCAAGCGGAAAAAGAATCGTCTCTATAATATTTTGGTGTTTTTCCCCGATCCATTTAACCGTAATAGTTTGGTCTGACTTTTTAAATTAAAATAATCAGAAAAATTTGAACTTTGATTAATAAGGGAAACTTCCAACTATTTACCTACAATAAAAGGCACTAAATCATGCATTTACAGTAATACACAATTACAACCTGTTTAGAAAAAGAAACTTACAGAAAATTCTTCATTTAGACCTTTTGGTCGCCTGGTGTCCAATCCAGAATCTTATCCTTTGAAGCAGGACTGGGAAATGGAAGATCATCTTTTGGTGCTCAAAGAAATGAGATGCCAATGTTCAGATTCTTTCTTTCTTTCTTTCTTTCTTTCTTTCTTTCTTTCTTTCTTTCTTTCTTTCTTTCTTTCTTTCTTTCTTTCTTTCTTTCTTTCTTTCTTTCTTTCTTTCTTTCTTTCTTTCTTTCTTCTCACTCTCACCAGCCTCACAATTCATATTTTGACCTGGACTGGATCAAAATTCATAATCACTGATTTGTTCATTTCATTTGAGTCAAATATTTCTAATTGTCTGGCCAACATAAGCCGGATCTCAAGGGCATTTGAGGCATTAGATATGTTCCAGCCATGCCTGCCTCTGATTGAAAAGGCAGTCTTTGGGGTGGGTGAATGTATCACCCCTGAATCTACCTGAATTTACATACTTCTTTACCTCCTTTTTACCAATCTATTTCCTACAGTTCCACCACATCTATATGAAAATACTGTATAGGCCTAATTTCAAAATTTAAAAACATTTTACCCCATAGAATATATAGTTTTAACAGAGAGTGGGAGAAGCTCTTTATTGAGAATAAGCATTCACTTTCATAGAAGTCTTCAGCTGAAGTAATCCTTCGGATACAGCTAAATTGGCTCATGGGTAAACTTTTAAATAACCCTTGTGGGTTGCAACTTAATCTCAATAATAAATCTGTGTCCTTTGAGACCAATGACATATGAAACTAACCATTCAGGACATAAGGCCAGTGAAGATATATTTGGTGAAAAATGCTTATGTGCTGGGTTGGATATCCCTGGTCGTATAGAAGGGTTCATGCTGCAATGGTGTTCATTCATCTAATGTCATCTGTAATGATTTTGAATCTAAGGGGCCCCCAAAAATTGTTAATCAAACCAGGTCACATGTGCTCTTTAAATGAGCACCACTTAGTGTTCTTGCATCCAGAGTCATAAGGCCTTCTAAACTAATCAATAAATCTCAGCTGTGGACTCTTTAATATAGGGGTATATTCTATCCCCCATTCTTTTTACTCACAGTTGATGCTGATTGTTTAAGAAACAATAGCTTGAAAGACAAAGTTTAGCCTATGAAATTCAGCATGGCTGGATAGTGTTAAGCACCACAATATTATTATCTTGTAGGGCAGAAGGTCAAGATCACGTCCAACTTGCTGCTCCTTAAGTGATCTTTGTTTATCTTTCTTTATACACATACATTATATATATATACATCTATATATATTTAAACAGGCACATAGGGAGTAACAAACAGGGCCGGATCTTCTCCTTTGTTTTATGTATTATTAAGATGATAAACTTTTATTATTTCACTAGTCCTTTGATGTTCTGCTCTATGTTACCAAACTGTCTACAGGCAGAAAACTAAACATAAAATGCAATAAAAATTGTACTCGGGGCAGGCAGGTTTCCATGTATATATATAAAAAAAAGCCCTGCTCGTGCCAGTGGTTTCTAATAGGATCATCTATTTTGTTAACATTTTTCTAATTTATCTTGCGTTACTAACCCTCGGAGTACTATGCCTATTGTAAATATTTAAGTATGACTGTTGACATAAAGATAATACTGACAAATTGAGTTAGCATTTCTACAGAGGATTCCTAAACATGCGTAGTGCAGAGAAGCATTAAGGCCTACGCTGAAAGCCTGGCTATGCCAAAATGTGTTTAGTCTACAGTTCTGCATTGGTCTTCAAATGAATTTTAGCTTTAAATTATAACGGACAGGCACTATAGTTCTGACTAAACCCTTTGTTATGGACTGCATTACCTGGGTAATTTCATAATATTAATAAGATAGTCATCTGTTAAACTTGTCTTCTTGAGGAGATTAATATTGGTTCTTCCAAACGGTGAATTGATTTTGCCTTTATACAATCAAATTGCCCTTGTCTCAAGACAGTGAAGATGTTTGTTTTACTTGCCTTGGATGTGATCGGTTTACACATGGTGTCAGATGTTTGCATTGTAAATAATGACAGCAACACTGTCGTAATCCTTTGGAACCAAAGTCATTTTCAATCAGATGATGTCTCCGATAAAGAAACATTTCAGGGGAAGGTGGCTTAGATCTAATGGTGTTGTCATCCCAAGTTATTGTATTCTTCTGAAGCCTGGCTTGCCTCTAGAGATCTACAATGTTATTCTGGTTTGACGTGAGAAGATAATTGAGACCCTGGGTTTGAAATAATGGCATTTGACAATTGTGGTCCTCTACACTGTGCAAACCTGTCACAACCTTCACATTTCATTTGCAGTTCTAGTAGGTAGCCAGCGTGTCCAAGGCATACTACCTAGAACAAGCAAGACATTTTGGCTTAGTTAAATTTTAAAACTGGTGTGAACTTCCACACGTGTCCTAGTAAATAATGCACGAATGAGATACATAAGGTGCTCTGGAAGCGACACCTCCAGAAGGCGGGTATTTATTGTCGGGGTGTCTTGCATCTGTGTACCCTAAACTTGTGGCTTATGCAGACAATGAAATAAACTGGGATTTTGGTGTAAGGTACAAATATAGGGGAGCATGTATTGAGGGAAGTCTCTTTGTGAATTGGGTTTAAACACTGTCAAAACAGTAAAGGAAGTGAATAGTAGTACGTGTACTATGAAAAAGTGGCATGCTTCATGTCCCTTTTGAATGAATAATATAACAAATGTAAATGGCATTAACAGCATTTAGGAATATACTGGTTATGACCTGTTTTAGTGCAATTAGTCCAATACTGCACAAGAGACAGGAAACGGGTTGCTACCTCTTTCCAAAAAAAAACAAACAAAGAAAAATGTTTCCTATCTTCCTAATAACATTGGAATCAATCATTTTTACCGTTGGCAAATAGAGGCAAGGTGGTAACTCTAGGTATAATACTTTATCATTTCCTAGCTCATTTTGTTGAACAGGTATGGGATCCATTATCTGGAAAACCTCTATCCAGAAAGTTCCAAAATACGGTAAGGCCGTCTCCCATAGACTCAAATGATTCTCTGTAATAATAAAGCAGTACCTTGTACTTGATACCAACTAAGATATAATTAATCCTCATTGGAGGCAAAACAATCATATTGGTTTATTTGGGGGCACATTTACCATGGGTCGAATACCGAGGGTTAATTAACCCTCGATATTTGACCATCAAAGTTAAATCCTTCGACTTCGAATATCGAAGTCGAAGGATTTACCGCAATTCGTTCAATCGAACGTTCGAAGGAAAAATCGTTCGATCGAACGATAAAAAGGATTTTAATTCATCGGTCAAACGATTTTCCTTTGATCACAAATTGCTAGGAAAGCCTTCCCCATAGGCTAACATTGGTGCTCGGAAGGTTTTAGGTGGCGAAGTAGGTGGTCGAAGTTTTATTTAAAGAGACAGTACTTCGACTATCGGATGGTCGAATAGTCAAAAGATTTTTAGTTCGAATCGTTTGATTCGAAGTCGTAGTCGAAGGTCGATGTAACCAATTCGATGGTCGAAGTAGCCAAAAAAATACTTCGAAATTCAACCTTTTTTTCCTTCTAATCCTTCACTCGAGCTAAGTAAATGTTCCCCTTAATGTTTAAATGGTTTTCTAGTATGTTTAACATTTTGACAACCCCAGGTCCCAAGCATTCTAGATAACTGGTCATCTATATCCTTTAGTTCCCCGATTTCCTCTAGCTCTTTATTATGATACCAACTTTCTTAGAACTACAAACTTGGTGCATTTGTATTGGTGCTCACTCATTACTGGGCTTCCCATCTAGGCCACTGTAACTTCAAGTTGCCTCACTCTGACCCTGTTGATGGTCCCAGGGTGGTGGTGGGGTAATGTGAAGCTTTAATAGGGTGAAGAATCAAATAATAGAAATAGTATCATCCAAATGCAGGCATGTTGGAAAAGGTAAGTATGAGCTTCAAGGTTATGAGCATATGAAATCCAATGTCTTGAGGAAGAACGTAGAGGCTTCTGATCATCCCTGCAAACAAGAGGAAGGGTGTTTTGCTTCTACCAGTTTAACATCTGAGCAGCTTTTATAGTTCTATAACAGTTGCACCAAGTCAAAATGGTTGGCATTGTTATGTTAGGCCTGATTCCAACCAGAGAACTTTTAGCTCAGTTACAAAAACAATTCTGATGAAGTGCAAAGTACATGGTGCAAGGGAACCCTGGAATTAACAAAAGCTACAGTATGTTATTTCCCTTAGTCGGCTGCACCAACAACACAAGTGATTTGCTTCCAGCACTAATGCTGATATTGATTTACACCAAATACAACACTATTCCCAAAGCAGACACTCATTTTCATTGCTGTTGGTGAATGGCATGCAGTATGAGGAATGTGCATTTGAGCCTGGAATTCTGAGGAGAAACACTGCATTGTGGGTAAAAAGCCTGATGATGTGGGTTTTGCATAGAGAACTGCTTTTGGTCCCTTGTATGGGTGACCCTAGTGTTAGTATCTGTAAGGGAAATTATACTGTGAGCTTCACTGGGGTAAGTACTGATGTTGCTGGATAAATATTGCCTGTGATGAGCACTTTAATAGCATGCTATAACATATGCTCTTTGCTTGACATTGCAGCTCCCAGTAGTAGAAAAATCACATCTGTAATATGTAATAAAATTAATTGCTATATTTATTTGTTTTCTTATAAATTCACAACAAAGCTGCTTGAGGAAACAACCTTTAAGTCAGCTTTGCCGCAGAACAACTGCTTTATATAGCCACTGATTACCGACTGGAAGTCATTTTTTAATTATTGGATCTTTGATTTACTCCAGCTTTCTTAGTATAAGTGCAAAGCATATTTAGGCTGGTGCCATAATATATTCAATATGAACCTGTTAAATCTTTGAAACTGTTTTGTTTTATTTTATAGTCAGGAACAGCTAGGCTTCAGGAACCACGGAATTCACTCAATGTACTTTGGAAGAACTACATTCATCATCTGTTGATCTAAGATAGAGAATTCACTTTCTGTGCTTTGGGAGAGCTACTTTTACTTTGCACTTCTTGCCAATTCTGCATAGAGCTGTTTGTTTCCTGCACTTTGAGATTAACTAAACTCTATGGAAGGCTTTTCAATAGGTGTTCAAAGATTGTTGGAGGAATCTACATTCATTCATATGTAAGAAGGTGGGCACTGATGTTGGTGATCATATCTGTCTTGCATCGGCATTATAGTTCATCCCAGGTATTCACTTGGGTTGAGACAGGGTAGGATTGGGCCGGCGGGTAACTAGGAAAAACCCTGGTTGGCCCCGGCCCTTGTGGGTCCCATTGACCTTGACCTGCTCCCTGGCTGGAAACCCTGGGTGCTGCTCCCTGACCTCCCCACATGGCTGTAAAAAATAATGAGGTGGGTTGTAGTGGGGGAAGGGCCAGGGAGGCAGTGCATGGGGCCTGGGGCTGATGGGCCAATGAGCTAGCAGCCCCAGAGGGCCGAGGACCACCTAGTCTGATGCTGGGTTGAGATTAGAGCTCTGTGCAGGCCAGTCACCTTTTACTATTCATATCTCTGGAACCTCATTCTGTATGGACTTCACCTAGTGAATGGGACTTTATTTTGTTAAAACATGCGCCTTCCTAAAACAGTTCCCCCAAAGTAGACGAATGGAACTGTCAATAATGTCTTTGTATGCTCTACTGACAACTGTAGCACACTGTAGCGTTTACCATACAACTCTGGTCCATTGCAAAACCTCCCCAAGCTGTGATTCAGCTTCATACACCTCATGAAGGTGTCCTCCTGAAAGCTTGTATTGTTTTCCTTACACTCACCTCAGTTTGGCCCACCAACAGACATCTGTGTGCATCCCTTAAAAGGGATGTCCTCCTACTTGTACATTATATATTTCTTATCACCCTTTAGGGAAAGATTCATTCACATTCTGTATTTTAAAATAAAAATATTCACATCTTCATCACATCATCACATCACATCTTTGGGCCAAATTTCCTATGCTTCGAGACAGCTAATATTCAGTCCCTTTCTAGTCATTACATCTTGGTGACAGCTATGAATACTAAGGAGGTCTACATTTCATATTTAAACATACTTATGTGCATTTTATTCAGACACTTATAGCATTTGGACCTTGCTTCTGGCATTTTACATTGGGTTGATTTGTGAAAAACAAAATTTTTTGCTTTGCTCCTTTGAAGCGACCCCTGATTATCCGTCATGAAACCAGCAAACCTTCCCTCAACCAGTCTACTCAGACCACTTCCTTTTATTCTTTGGGATCAATCTCCTCCAAGTCATCAGACTTTACTTTCAGCTAATTGAACTCGTTTTCCGTTGACTTTGATTGTAAAACATCTGTAGACGAGACACTAATAGCTTGTACTCACAGCAGGTGGGCAATAACAGGTTTGATCCCGGAGATTTTGGTTTGAGGCACTTTGTTGAGCTTGAACAAAGCATTTAAGTGGCTTATCTGAAGATCAGACAATTGCGACTAGTTGTTTCAGATTTGTTTTCTTCTCCCAGGAGCAGATTATATGCCACATGTTTGTAAATGCAAAATGAATGCTGGTTTGGCACATAGCCAGCCAGAAAAAAAAGTCAATTAATTTGCTCACATGAAACTATTGCTATTGCATCTGAATCTATGTATTAAACCAAGATCCTAAACCTGCAGACCTCCCAGAAGATATACAATTCTCAGCATTCTTATCTGGCTTGCCATTGAGAGAGAACCATGCCACTAGCAGTGCCCATCACCGCACAGTGCCTTACTATGTATAGAGTATTGCTTGGATCCTACACACACTCAGTTTGCTCCAGGACTAATCAGATGCCAATATTTACTTTGATACTGCAGTTTTTGCTTGTGACTCATTAACAGAGCTTTAAACAGCATTCCCTAAATTAAATGTACCATCCAGAGTGAGAGACTTACTAGCTATTATCTACTGGAGCTAATTTCCACCCTAGTACATTCACACAATAGAAACTATTCAGTCCACAGATCTTAGGAACCAAAATCTAAATCGCTGGCTGGTAAGGTACATTTCTTCATCCATTACTGTCTTTATCAAGTGTTGTCCATTTACAATATAGTCTGCTCTTTTTCATATTTACTAGGCAAATTCTCAAAATAAGCTTGATTGTCCAAAAACAACCAGCTAAACATCATGGTTTCAACTTAGATATAGACTAACTTTCTAATAAAGTCTCAGTCAAGTTGCCTTGACCTTGTATTTTGCAGCTCCTGTGAAATTGCCTTAATGCTCACATTCCCCCATACTTCCAATCACATTATATCTTAGTCCACTGCTATTCCCTGCTTAGCAACCCATATATAAATCTGTAGCATCATACAGAAGCTTACATCACCCTTCTGTAACTCCAACTCTCTTGAATTTATTTCAACAATGATAGCAATATTGCTATTGACAATATATCTCCTCGAATAACCTTCTACATCCAAAGCAACTTTGCAACCATGACACCATAAGCCAACTAGATAAGTGTGTGCCTCTTCTCCTCCTCTCTTTTCTCCAGTACAAAGTCATGTTACGCTTTCTACTTTTAAATGCCACTCAGTTTTCTTCACAAATATCTTTTCTTTCATCCAGCCCTCAATGGCTCTTCTATCTTGTGGACTGTTCCGAACAATTCACAGTGATGTATTATTTAACCAGGATGCAAACAGCAGTCCTACAGTTATATCTACATGTAGCTCTTCTCTTCTTTGGCCCCACTTACAACTTGTATTTGTTCAGTGGACTCATATTGCGGCCACTCAATCCCTTGATATATAATATGAATCATTATACTCACAAGAGCAGTTCTTATAAATTCTAATCTATCTATCTATCTATCTATCTATCTATCTATCTATCTATCTATCTATCTATCTATCTGTCTGTCTATTATCTATCTATCTATCTATCTATCTATCATCTATCTATCTATCTATCTATCTATCTATCTATCTATCTATCTATCTATCTACTATCTATCTATCTATCTATCTACTATCTATCTATCTATCTATCTATCTATCTATCTATCTATCTATCTATCTATCTATCTATCTATCTAATCTATCTATCATCTATCTATCATCTACCTGTCTGTCTGCCTGTCTATCATCTCTCTCTCTCTCTCTCTCTCTCTCTCTCTGCCTATCTATCTGTCTGCCTGTCTCTCTGTCTGTCTGTCTGTCTGTCTATCTATCTATCTATCTATCTATCTATCTATCTATCTATCTATCTATCTATCTATCTATCTATCTATCTATCTATCTATCTACAGTATCTATCTATCTATCTATCTATCTATCTATCTATCTATCTATCTATCTATCTATCTATCTATCTATCTATCTATCTATCTATCTATCTATCTATCTATCTATCTATCTATCTACTATCTATCTATCTATCTACTATCTATCTATCTATCTATCTATCTATCTATCTATCTATCTATCTATCTATCTAATCTATCTATCATCTATCTATCATCTACCTGTCTGTCTGCCTGTCTATCATCTCTCTCTCTCTCTCTCTCTCTCTCTCTCTCTCTCTCTCTCTCTCTCTCTCTCTCTCTCTCTCTCTGCCTATCTATCTGTCTGCCTGTCTCTCTCTCTGTCTGTCTGTCTGTCTATCTATCTATCTATCTATCTATCTATCTATCTATCTATCTATCTATCATCTATCTATCTATCCATCTATCATAATGATGGTGCATTTTATTTTGGTGGGTACATCACAGATTTATTTTTCTTGTAACTGGCACCTATTATCTATTCTCTGCTGTTAATATATTTTCTAAATGTCTCTCTTCTGGTAGAACATCTGCCACAAGGCTCTTACTTACGCCATATGAATTACTTGAATGGCACAACAACTTCATCCCAACTTTGTGCTACTCCTTTACATGGCAGGAGAAAACTGTGCCCACCTATGTGCCAATTACTTTCAGACAATAATTACATGATCCTGTACAAATTACATGCACAATAATGTGTAATAAGGTAGCCAATAGGCTGGCCAGTACTTGTGTACTAGTGACATGGAGAGATTAGTCTTTATGACAGGACCTCTTCTGTTTATGGCGATTAAAGTAACATCTCCCAAGGGTTTGTTATTTACAGGTATAGGGTCCATAATCCAGAAAACCATTATCCATAAAGCTCAGGAAGACCATCTCACATACAAAAATAAATGTTCAAAATGATTTCCCTTTTCTCTGTAGTAATAAAACAATACCTTATACTTGATCCCAAGTAAGATATAATTAATCCTTATTGTAGACAATATTATTTGGGTTTATTAATGTTTACACTATTTTTTAGAATACTTAAGATATGGAGATCCACATTAAGTTATGATCCCTTATTTGAAAACCCAGGATCCCAAGCATTCTGGATACCAGATCCCATACCTTAGTATTCTATTCATTTTGTGATGAAGTCTTTCTCTGAACAAGAACAAACCTTTAGAACAAACATTGAAGTTTGAAAAGTCATTTTACATTTCAAGCCTATATCTGCAGTATTTGTCCAGTATCTGCAAAGGAAATATTTCTTGGCAGCAAAGGTCTTACTTTATATGAGAAGTGGGTTTCATCGTTTTAAGTATTAAAATCGACATTCTATTCTTAACAGCTTATCTGTCATCTGCTTCCCAGCTGTGGGCTCTGCAACCCTACTGGAACTTGAATGGCTGCCCCATGGCTACAGAGTAGCTTATTTATATAAACAGCTTCTGCTACTCAGTGTTTTCTGCTCCACACATTAATGATTATTTACAAAGATATATATAACACCGGCGCTATTATTTATTATTTAATCATTAGGCACTGCTGAGCTTTAGTAGCATCTCCAGTTGACAGCTAATTGAGACCTTTCATGCTAAGCCTAAAAAAACAACATACATGAAAAAAAAAATACTTACAGATAGAAGTGTATATATATATATATTTTTTTTTTTCTTTTTTCTTCTTCCCGTGTCTGCCTGTAATTTCAGTTTGCAATAATGAAGGCTGTTTTGTCTTTGTTTTGCCTTTGATGAGGTACCCGACTTCCGGAATGGTTCAAGTGAAAATACTGTATAAATTGTAGTGTAAGGGAGTTTCATACCAGATTAGCCAAAGTCTGCATTATGCTTTTCTGGGAAGCACTTCATGACCATAAAGTCAAAGTTTGACCACTATTTGAGGATGTTTTTTGCAGAAAATAGCAAATTCAAATTAGAATTTCCTAAACTCAATTTTTTGAGATTTATTAAGTACAAACTTCCAGAAGTTGCCCATTTCATGTAGAAGTCAATGAGAGTTTTATTAGCAAAATTCAAGCTATTTTTCAATTCCAGTTTTCAATATGTAATTATAAATTTGGCAGGCTCATTGAAAATGATCCGATAAATGTGATTTCAATACATTCAAGTTGTTTTTTGATGTTTGAAATTCCATTTTTTCATTGAGTAAGCACATAATTGAGATCAGATTTTTGATATATTGGCCTCCAATTATTTATTGATTTCCGGGGTGCATGTACTAAGGGCAAGTACTTATATCAAGCACTTTGTCCCCGAGGAACAGGGTCACTTGTACCTCCTCTTGCCCAACTTCTGATTGCCCTGCTGCTTCTTCTCCTATGGGGTGATCGCTGCCAACAGGCAGGTGAAAGATCCAAATACTGTAGTTGTCGAAATCTCCCACTCAATTCTCAGTGGAGATACAGCCAATGGCAGCAGATGCCACCCCCAGATTTTTGCTGCATCCAGATTTTTGCTGTTCAAGGTCCAGGCCTTGTAGCCTGTCCACAAAACAGGCCTGCCAGGGAATTCTATTTTCTGCACCAAATGCCAGCAGTAGGGAGTCCTGTGCTAACAGTTGTCTTGGCTGGCATTAGGTATAAGGCTAATTTCATTCTCTAAATGTTATTTCTTAATGCTGTTAACCCTGCCAGAATTCCCAGGCACATTGCTGGTCGTACTTAAAGTGAAGAACACTGATATAAGTGAAATTTAGTAAATATCTGCTCACTTCATGATGTGCATCAACACAGTATTTTTGTATATTTTCACTTACATTTGGATTTAGTTCAGCTGGACACTAGTGATGATGACATTTTTCACCCAGTTTTGCCTTGAAAATTAAGCGCATAGACTCTAATGGGTGAAAAAATTGTTGCGCATCCAAAAAATGTTTGCCACCCATAGACTTCAATGCATTTTGGTGAATGTTCACTGTTTTCTCTAATTTTTGGTGAAACAGGTCTGAGTGGACACTTTAGAGTCAGCCGAATCATTTAAGCAGTTATGGGATTCGGCCAGATCCCAAACCAAATGCAGAAATGTTGCACATCTGCAAATAAAATTGCAAGGGCTTTCCCTGCATGTACAGGTATGGGACCTGTTATCCAGAATGCTCGGGACCTGGGGTTTTCTGGATAACAGATCTTTCAATAATTTGGATCTTCATACCTTAAGTCTACTAGAAAACCATTTAAACATTAGATAAACCCAATAGGCTGGTTTTTACTCCAATCAGGATTTATTATATCTTAATTGGGATCAAGTATTATTACAGATAAAAAAACATGGATTATTTGGATAAAATGGAGTCTATGGGAGATGGCCTTCTCATAATTCGGAGCTTTCTGGATAACAGGTGTTTGGATAATGGATCCCATACCTGTACTTGCCATGAGTGCTGGTGAATTTCTATGGACTTACTGTTTGCGAAGGTGCCAATCCCTCCAAACGAAGCACTGGGCGCCATGTTTCCGAAAGGCAAGTGTGTGCAAGTGCGATCTGTTTAGCACACAGTACAGCATGTTTTGTAGATTTACCTTGTCCCTATCTAACTTTAGAAAACTGTAAACCATGGGTTACCATTCTCCACTGTGCGGGTATTTATTTAGTTTGCCCAATTTCATTTCATTTAAGTTTCTGTATGTGAAGGACACAATTTGTTCTGTGGACAGCTTATGTTCTTAGCACCACATAACATATTAGGACTGTTTTATTGAGCTGGTTGAGCTTCTATCTAGGGGTCCAGCAGTACTAGGGTGCTCAACCAGGTCTAGGAGACCCAGTCAAGCAATATATAGCCATTGAACTGCCTCTGCTTATTGGTGGGTAATAGAAAATATTCTACAATGATTGATAAAAGGACATAGCTTCAGCGACACTGATAGAAAATATTACCTTTGCCGTTTCTTCTCTTACCACCACATGCTTCCTACTTACACCACTGTGTGTGTGGTTAGGACAGGTTCCCTTATTTCAGGGTTTCTTTGACTTTTCTTGGGGCAAAGGACTCTAGACAAAGTCTGGGAATCAGCTTTGTGACTCAAAAAGTGTTTCAGAATCAGTTATGCACCTCAAGTAAGGGACGTTATTGTATTAAAGTGTATCAAGGGGTCCATCTTTGGCTCTCCATCCATATAAACCTTGCCTTATCTGGAACCCCTAAAATAGAAGTCTCTGGAAGGGACACTAAGTATGGCATCAAAACCCATGTCAGTGCCTCTGATTAACTTCATTTATACTGAACCAACTACTGGATCAATTCACAGGCATACATTCACAACATCACATACCTATTTAGAAGGGAAACTATAGTTCAAGGCAAGTCAAACACTGATCATATATTACTCAGTGTAGAGAAGGCAGAATGCCAATTCTTATCCTACAGCCTCCATAATCATTCTACTCATGTTTACTCAGCGGTGGGGAAAGGTCAGCTAAATCCATTGCTGAGAGTGATGGAAGCTGCACAGTAGTTGCACACCGAAGGCCTACGCATTCATGTTACACCATAACCTAGGCCAAAGCAGGGTTGTGATACCCCATAGATTATTACTCAGTTCACAAATATTACACATTATTTCTCATAGGAAATATGTATCCAAGATGCTGTCAGGGAAAGCAGGTGTACGCCATATGTTATAATCACGGTATGTGTTTTGTAACTATTAGATATGAAGAAAAAACAGATGTTTTTTATTATAGTCTCAGACTTTGTTTGGTCTACTCTGTCAGTGTTTTTGTCATACCAGAATGACAGAGGTTGGTTCAAAGTAAGGCTGGCAATAATACTGGAAAAGAAGGAAACTGTGGGTATTTATACAAATACCTGCCCATAAAGCAATTGCCTTATTAAATGCCTTGGCATAAAAGGTACATTCTTAAATTTACCATTACCAGCAGGAGCCCCATGCAGGGATTAACTCTGTGACAATTTGTTTTTCAAATATCTGTGTTACAAAAACGAATTCTGCTTTGCTGCCATCTTCTTTTTTTTTTCAAGCTGGTGGTATCTCCAGGCTTCCCACAGCTGCCATTGTCAATATGTGAAGCAGACTTGTGTCCGAAGTTAGAAATTTCATCACAATTGCATCCAATTAAATTCAAGTACAATTGGGCACATTTTGCCACATTGGCAACAGTTGCGTTGATGACAAAACCCGTAATTAGACTGGAATTTTGGGAAAGAACACTGCGTTCTGGGTTAAAAAAACAAACATGTAGAATTGTGTCTGAAATTTCTCTTTGCAAGTTGTCCTTGCAGCCGTATTTTGGGGGCGAATTTATTTTTTTTTCCACAAATCTCTAAAAATTTGTGGTTTTCCTAATTTATTTTAAAAGCTTTAAAAATGTGAAAATTGTTAATTGTAAAAACCACAAAGACATCTAGTACAAAACTTTGCCAGGTAAATGTTGTCGAGGTCCTTTAGAAGTCAATGGGAGCAATGCTGATCCTATTGGACCATTTTAAAACAGTTTTCCGATTTTTTCTTTACTAGGAATTGTCTGTAAAACTTGAATTTTTAGAGGTTTTAGAGATATTAATATTTTGAGTGCATCCTTCATCGTTATTTTCCGTTGATACTTTTTTTAATCGGATCTTTTAATAAATGTCATGACATTCAGACTATTTTCTTCCTTGAGAAGCTTCCACTGTCCTTTTCACAAAGGCGTCTCTCTCTTTACTGGTTAGAATATTCTACCACAATTTTTGCCTCCAACACAGATAATGGTGCATGCCTCACCATTCACTTTACTCAGGAAGTACCTTTGGTAATATTTAATAAATCACCTATTGTTTAACCACTGGTGCCTAATTTTTCTGCATATGGTTTAAAGGATTGAGAGTAGTGGCGGGCACAAATTCACGCCGAATTTCCACTTTCACCATCACAAATTCGTCAGCGTCAAAAAAATTTGGACACACGTCGATTCGAGTCAAAACCATCGCTCATAAACACTATTCGAGCCCCCATTGACTTTCACGCAGGCGTCAAAGTTGGCGCTGGCATCAATTTTCGAGTTTCATAAATCTTTCGATGTTTTGCGAATTTTGCTGGAAATTCACGAAATTTTCAGTAAAGCATATCGGAAGTAATTCGTCCATCACTAATTGAGAGTTTAGCAGCCTCCAAACTTTCCTTCAACTGAAACAAAGGTGTGCAATGTAACAATGCGATCATTGTTCTACTGGCCTAAGTTTCGACATTTTCCATAGATCATATTTTTCTAATGCCGGACCAAAGATCTTTGCGCAACAAATTGTGACCACTCTGATTCTCTCAAATTTCATGATGAATAACATGACATCAAGATGAGAAAAAAAATTTGCTTTGATTGCTTATGTTGCGAGAACCAAAAACATTTTAGTACAGAAATTTTATTTACACCAAATGAAATGCTACACTAAATTAGACTCTTTTCTACAGCGCTTTAGGTGTTCCTATATACATAGATTTGAAGAAACGTACAACCCTATACATCCATACAGTATCTCAGATGGAAGAGCTGCTTGACAACCTTGTGCTAATTTTCACCTTTGAAAAATTTCAAATGACAAATAATAAACACCCAAGAAGAAATGCACAAAACGTTCTACAACATTTCTCAAAAGTGAACTGCATCAAGAAAAATTTTAAAGAATTTCCAAATTTCCCTTAAGTGTTGTTTTCCATGACCACATAGAAAATATAGTCCTTACTTTAAAATTTAATTTGAGTAGTCAATGTGGAGGCCCATTTATCAACATTCTCATGTTAGTGGTTTAAGAGGTTTTTGAAACCACAAATAAACTCATTTTTAGTGATGGGCGAATTTGCGACGTTTTGCTTCGCTGAAAAATTTGTGAATTTCCCGTGAAATTCGCGAAACTGCGAAAAATTCGCGAAACTGCACCTGCGTCTAGTTTTTGATGCCGGCGTCTGTTTTTTTACGCTGACGCACGTTTTTTTATGCCGACGCCCGTTTTTGACGCCGATGCCCGTTTTTAACGCCAGCGTCCGTTTTTTTGACGCCGGCAGCAAATTTTTGCAGCGGTTTCGCGAATCGCTCAAATTCGCGCCTGGCGAATAAATTCGCCCATCACTACTCATTTTCTATAAAACCACAAATGCCACGTAATTAAAAGAAATAAATATAAAAAAGTACGATCTAAAAATAAAAAGAAGCTAAAAAATATGGAAACCTCTAAAAAGTCAAGTTTGTTGGACAATCACTAGTGATGGGCGAATTCATTCGGCAGGCGCAAATTTTTGCAATTTGCTGCCGGCGAATAAATTCACGAAACGGCCGCAAATATTAGCTGTCGGCAAAAACGGATGCCGGCGTCAAAAACTAGACGCCGGCACCATTTTGTGAATTTTTGGCCGTTTCGCGAAACGGCACAAATTCGCCCATCACTAACAATCATTAGTGAAAAAAATCTGAAAAGTTCTAAAATCTGAATGGTTAAAACAAGTCCAATAGGATCAGCGCAGCTCCCTTTGACTTCTATAGGATCTCCTCTTCTACTTAGCAAAGTTTTGTATTAGAATTTCTCATGGTTTTTATCCTTTATAAATCTTGAATGTTTAGAGTTTTATAAGAGAGATAAAAAAGAAACCACAACCTAGCGCTGGCGGGGGGCTACTGTTACTCCCAACCGTAGTCATGCTCTATTAGCCCGCAACTTTGGTTGGGAATAATATTAGCCGGACAGAGTAAAGTTCTATTTGTGTATTTTGGTTCTCACATTTTTCAGGGTACATTATTATAATATAACAACAAATAAGTGGATATTGTTTCTGGACAAATAATGTAATACAATATTTTTTATATTATTTTATACACAAACCTTAAAGGCATCCAACTTCGTATTAAACTTAAATAAACAGTATTTGAGCACTAAATTGTGTTTATCCTGTCCCCTTATTGGTTCTATTAAATTAACTTAACTTAAGCACTCCAATAATCCTTATCTTGTCTTCTCTCTGCATGATACGCGTATCGCTTTGTGTTATTATTGAAAATAAAGCCCCTAATCTAATTTATCTTAGCTGATCGATATCTGATTTTCATTCAGCTCAAACGTACGCATTTAAGAAACAGAACATTCCACTAGAAGAAATGTTACTTATCAGGGAGAAATATCTTGTATTTTCCCTTGAGCAACGGTGGAGAGTACCTTCTACATTCTTTTCGATTAAAGGCAATCTTGCACAGAAATTCGCTGGGCTAATTTAGACATAGTGAAGGTATCAGATGTAGCATTCCAATATGTAGCTATGGGTTTTTCTAACAGTGTAGAACATGCCGTAGGATTGTTTAATGAGATCATCACAAGTTGTTCTAAGGTAATATGGTGTGTGGGCTTCCCTCCTCACCAGTTTTGAACTGTAGCCAAAGACTTGGAACTTCAAGGTGTGAATTAAACTTCTGGCACCACTAATACATCTCTGCCTGCTGAAAGATTTATAACCCTATCACTGTCTCCAGAATATAGCTGATCTGCATAAATATCTCAGGAGAATCAAGGTATCTTATTGAGTATCCTGATTTAGAAATGTCTAAAGTTTGGGCCAAGTCAACCTAAAATCTATTGTTAAAGAAATGACTTGTCTTCCTTTATCACTCCCCATTCTATGAATGATACTGTGACGTGAAGTACAGGCCTCCGTGTAACTTGTAATGAAAAACAGCTGCCAAGTGAAATCATAATTTGCAACAGTGTTCAAAATCAAAACAGACTTAATGACTTAAGACTGTAACTTATTCATTCAGATTCACCAATATTCCATGAAATCTTTCGTAGTCCTTCATAAAAACCAAGTGACAGATCTGAATCAGTTCTGCCTTGTAAGGTCATGGATAATGGGTAACAAAACATAAAATAGATGCAAAACTAGAAGTTAGTTTCTTGTCCTGGGAGACATGTCTGAGACCAGCAGGAATACAGGGATAATGGTCATTTTTCACCAGTGACCAGCAGGATAAACTTTTTTGAAGTTCTACTACACATTTCTTTGACTTTGGAGTTAGTTGCCTTGTCAACTTCCTTTGATCCATCTAAGCTTGAAGAGTAAGGAGAATGATAGAGGATCAAGGGGAAGTGTGCACTTTGATTCCTTGAGAGTAAGTGCACAACTCCATATTAAAGTGTATATACCTCTGCATTGGTAGACTCGAAGGGTTATTCTGATGAAAGTGACAATATAGCCTGTGGTTCCCCAAGTTTTTTTTACTTATGAGCAACAGATGTAAAAAGAATTGGAGAGAAATGCAAACATGAAAAATGTTCCTGGGTAGTGCAAAATAAGGGCTCCGGTTGGCTATTTTATCCTGAGCTTGATACTTGAGCCTGATCCTTGAGCCTCTATATCAGTGATCCCCAACGAGTAGCTTGTGAGAAACATGTTGCTCTCCAACCCCTTGGATGTTGCTCCCAATGGCCTCAAAGCAGGAGCTTATTTTTCAATTCCAGGCTTGGAGTGAGTTTTAGTCGTATAAAAACCAGGTGCACTGCCAAACAGAGCCTCAATGTAGGTTGACAATTCACATAGGGGCTACCAAATGGCCAATCACAGCACTTATTTGGCACCCAAGATCATTTTTCATGCTTGTGTTGCTCCCCAACTCCTTTTACGTCTGAATGTTGCTCATGGGTTCAAAAGGTTGGGGATCCCTGCTCTAAATGGACTGATAACCTACAGTAGGCTCTGTTTGGTGGTACACCTGGTTTTTATGCAACCAAAACTTGCCTCCAAGCCTGGAATTCAAAAATAAGCACCTGCTTTGATGCCATTAGAAGCAACTTCCAAGGAGTTGGTGAACAACATGTTGCTCTAAGCAATGGCATAGAAAGTAAGCCGTTCAACAAAAATAGTGGATGTCTCCAGCACAGGAATATTTTTGGTCCCCAAGTATTGTCAATCGCTAGGAAGCCTCAAGAGAAGTTGTAGCCCAGTGAATCTAGCAGGTTGCAGGTTAACTATTTAAGAAAAAATTACTGTAAAAACAAATTAGTATTGTATCCTTTTGGGTTTAATTTGCTCAAGAAAGTGTTTGGAGCCACAATGCACCTGCCCCTGCTCCACTAGTAACATCTCCATCTTTTAACAGAGAACATATAAATACAGAAGTTGCCTATTTGTCTTTAAGGTCATCCTTTTATTAAATTGCTATGGCTACACATTAAGCTTTTCAGTTAAGGTGTGTAAACATTGGCTTCAATGAAACGATAACAAGTGATATTATTTTTGCTTTGGAAGACTAACCGTACAGAAAAAAATATTTTAGTTATTATTATTGTTTGTATGCTTTGTGAACAAAACTCAGGCATCAAATCAATTAAGCGTGCCACTTTTCCAGATGTTATCTGGAATTCATTTTGTGGAAGAATTAGACTTTCCCCAATGTTTACTATTCAACTGTCAATGTTAATGACTCATCATACTCATATTATTCCTTCCATTTGTCTTTTTTTTTCTGAATTGGAAATAATACATTTTCTTGTTTATTGGAAATAAAATGGATGGTCTTGAAATTTAAATGCAAAAAATTGGAAAATATAAAATTTAAGTAGAAATCTGGACAATTACAACCAGGCACGCAGTAGACTGGAGTAGAACAAAGTTGAAGAAGATCATTCTATTGTGGATAAAAATAAAACCTTTTCAAAGCTTGACTGGCTGTGTAACAGTATGGGGCCGATTCATCAAGGGTCGAATATCGAGGGTTAATTAACCCTCGATATTCGACTAGGAATTGAAATCCTTCGACTTCGAATATCGAAGTCGAAGGATTTAGCGCAAATACTGCGATCGTACGATCGAAGGACAGTGTCGGACTGGCCAGACCCCTCTCCCGACCATTTTGTTAAAAAAAAAAAAGATTTCTTTAGGCGCCGCGCTGCGCCATCTGCGCATGCGCGCAGCAACATACAGAGCTCTGAGCGGCGTCTCTCAAGAAGGAGCGTCGAAGCATGCTGTCACGAAGGTGTGCAGTGCGCATCACGGTAGGGGGTCGAGGGGGTCGGGGGGGCCCTGGACAGTAGTCCCGGTGGGCCCCGGGCCCCCCAGTCTGACCCTGTAGAAGGATTATTCCTTCGATCGAACGATTAAATCCTTCGAATCCAACGGTTCGAAGGATTTAAATCCAACGATCGAAGGAATATCCTTCGATCAAAAAAACGTAGGAAAGCCTATGGGGACCTTCCCCATAGGCTAACATTGACTTCGGTTGCTTTTAGCTGCCGAACTAGGGGGTCGAATTTTTTTTTAAAGAGACAGTACTTCGACTATCGAATGGTCAAATAGTCGAACGATTTTTACTTCGAATCCTTCGATAGTCGTAGTCGAAGGTCGAAGTAGCCCATTCGATGGTCGAAGTAGCCCAAAAAAACTTCGAAATTCGAAGCTTTTTACCTTCGAATCCTTCACTCGAAGTTAATGAATCGGCCCCTTAGTCTACATCCTGGTCTTCCAAAGCTGGAGAAAATAAAATGCAAGGGACCCTCCTCCTTAGGGTAAGTGTTTTACTCCAACCATTCTTTCTTCTAAATACCATTACATATTAAAGCCAGTGCAATATAATTTCTTCTAGTGATGATATATTCAGGCTTTAATTATCTATCAGCTATTAAATCTTGCTTTATTTATATTATTCAGTCTTGTTTTTGTCATCTAGGTTTTGTTTTAAACCTTGCGATCCTTTAATTGCTAGATCTTGTCACTAATACATAAAGCAGATCTGCACTCAAGGTCTCACTTTTTGCTTGTGCTTGGGTTGTAGCAAATGTTTGGGTACCATTAACATACCCAGGCAGCTCCATCAGGGCGATGGTTACATTAACTCTCTAGTATTAGGAAGACACTAGTCATATAAGAGACAATATATATTATTCTAGTGAAGTGTTATAGACATTATTTCATGGCACAGAGAACAGTGAAAGAAGCAATAGATATTATAATGCTTCCTACGGCATTGATTATAGCAAATATAACCTACAAAGTAATTTGTTTCCATCTTTTCTCCAAGGGGAAGCTTTTTGTTGGAAGTGTGCATCATCATTACTCAAAGAATATTTTACCGATTGGGACTGTAACGAACTTTTGATCATCAATCAATCAACCTGCAACTGAAACTATTTCCGTCCACTGGTGTATTAAGTAGGCCAAAAAGTAAAAAGAGGACTATAAAAAATACCAACACTCCCAAATTAATCCCTAGAGGCCTACTCTAGCCTCACCTCTGCCACAGGCACAACTCAAAACCAGCCTGAATGCACCCAGTCCCTCTCACCCCACAGATGCTGAGTTGCTCCAAAAACTTAGAAAGCGCCAGAGCCCTTGGGTAGCATGTGACAACCTGTTGATTAAGATGCCCACTCATTTCCTCCCGAATCCTATCTGTCTGGGCCAATTGAGCTCCTATAAAACTGTAGGTTTTACAGGTACGAGGCAGCCTAGGGCCCCATTATAAATTAACCATGTAAGCAAACTTACTATGAAAACCCCAAAAAGTATCACCCCCAATTCTGGATAACAGGTCCCATACATTCTGGATAACAGGTCCCATACATATA
Organism: Xenopus laevis; assembly: GCF_017654675.1. NCBI lineage: Eukaryota > Metazoa > Chordata > Amphibia > Anura > Pipidae > Xenopus > Xenopus laevis. The sequence continues at coordinate 212,033,476 of NC_054371.1, read as the reverse complement.
TGTGTCTATCTGTTCATCTGCTCTTGCCTGGTTCTGTACATTTCCTCTACACAGAACAGATGGAAAACTATAGGGATGGGTCAGCTGCAAGGGCAGTAAATGAATAAATGATAGCTACACAAACAAGGAAAAATACATTTTAAATCTATGTTAGAATAACCTCAAACGGCTGATGATAGGGCAATAACTAGTGAGAAAGCTATTAGCCAACTTTGGGGCATTTAGTTGTTCTTACCAGTCACATTCCAAGACTGGATGAAAGAGTCAGGAAGAAAAAGTCATGCGAATGTTGTACATTAGTTACATATTTAACATAAGAAGGAAGCCAGTAGCGTTAAGAGGCATGGTTTAGATTTTTGCAATTATCTACATGGCTTGATTTGAACAAGGAGTTAGGCTGACAGCAGGTGGGACTGTAAAAAGAACTGGAATGTCTGCATCCAGGACTAGAAATAAAAGCAAAGGAAAGCATCCTGTGGATATATAGATATAACTTAGAAGGTAAGAATGGTATTGATGGTATGATAGGCAGTTCTAGCGCCCAAAATTGGGACATAACAGGAGCCACAACAATTTTCAGTTTAAAATGATCATGAATAATGAACAAGCACATGCAAGAGATGAGACACTGACATATTGAGATAAACATTGGGGACAAGATGGGATGAATTAAGAAAAGGTGTAATCCACTCAGGTCATTGACAGAGGCAGCTGTAGCACCTCTTGCCACACAGACCTTGAAAAAGCAGAATTGGCTAGACTGTTCCTTTGAGAAATCCAACATCTGAATGATGGTCAAAATGTAAAACATGTAAAAAAAACTTTTTGTAACAAGAACTTTTAAGATTAATTATCTGTAAAGAATTAAAAGAGCAGAATTAAAAATAATAGTGATTTGTCCCATAATGTAGATCCAACTCCTCCTATCTGCAGAATATTTCTCACTAAACTTGAAACTGATTAAGAGTGGAAGGCTCATAGTGTATAAGAAACAAGGGAAAGTTGTGCTCACCACTAATTTTTAAAACCATTAGGTGGGGGTGCAATGAGGCTGTGACCACAAAATACATATAGTCAAATACAAGAGTCCTCTGCACTCAACCCATTATCAATATATTTAAGACAGAGACATTTTGTGCATACTGCTACTGAAAAATGCCTTACCCTTTAAACAACACAGGGATTGTTTGTCCATATATTGCAATATATTTAAGCTGGCCAACTACGTCAAAGTCATCCCATATCTGGCCAGTCCTACGCTCAATTTTCATCTGATTCATTAAGAATTCTATTGTTTCATTATACATTTTACAAAGGGACTAAGTTTTACCTGCAACTTACTTGCTGCTTTCAAAGGAAAACTCCCTAACGTGGTTGCCCTTTTATTAGACACCAGTGGGATCACCTGACTATAGCTGGGAAGGGTGAGACCTCTTGTATTTGCAAAATTAAAGTGAATTCTTTATCAGGGGATAAGGTGATGATGAAGTGAAAACTATAGGCATGTTCATCTGAAATCAGTGGTAGAAAAACTTTTGGAATTGGTATTAAGGGGTAAGATACTTGACTACATTGAAAATCACAATGTTATGAGTTTGTGGCAGATTTTGCCAGACAAATGTAATTTGCAATTTGAAACATTTGAAACAGTACCAGTCCGATGTTTAATGGTTAAAAAAGGAATATTGGCCTGGAGCACAATATTTGAACTTGAACTGAACTGGATGAAAAGATAGATTACAAAGAGCGGTGGTACAAAAACACATTTTCTAATTGGACCAATGTTGTTCGTGGAGGACCTTGGTCCTTTGCTTTTTAATGTGTTTATTAATGATCTAGATGTGGCCATTCAAAGTACTGGTTCTATTTTGGCTGATGATGCTAAATTGTGCAACACTATGGACTAAATCATAATACTGGGCAGCAAACTGGAAAATTGGGTTCAATGTTCATAAGTGCACAGTTATGCACTTCAAAAGAAACAATATAAATGAGTTATATGCCAAATGGTAGTGTGTTGGAGGTATGGAGCTGAGGAATGCCAATTCGAGGCATTGTCAGTCAGTCTTGCGTAAAAATGGGCATTAACTCGAGGGATGAAAATATAATTTTGCCTCTTTATAGGTCCCTGGTGAGGCCTCATCTGGAGTATGCAGTGCAGTTTTGGACTCCAGTCCTTAAAGGAGAAGGAAAGCCCCAGGGCGCAAAACCCCTCCCCCCCTCCCCTGTGTTGCCCCCCTCCCTCCTCCCCCCTGGCCTACCTGTCCCCCTGGGCAAATGCCCCTAACTTGTTACTCACCCCTCTGCGCAGGTTCTGTCCACGGAGTTCACAGTCGCCATCTTCTCCCACGTGCGTCTTCTTCCTGCTCTGACCGGCGTCTTCTGGCGCATGCGCAGTAGGAACAGGTACCGGTACAGCTCTACTGCGCATGCGCCGAATGTCACGAAGTTTTCCGATTTCACTTCGTGACATTCGGCGCATGCGCAATAGAGCTGTACCGGTACCTGTTCCTACTGCGCATGCGCCAGAAGACGCCGGTCAGAGCAGGAAGAAGACGCGTGTGGGAGAAGATGGCGACTGTGAACTCCGTGGACAGAACCTGCGCAGAGGGGTGAGTAACAAGTTAGGGGCATTTGCCCAGGGGGACAGGTAGGCCAGGGGGGAGGAGGGAGGGGGGCAACACAGGGGAGGGGGGGAGGGGTTTTGCGCCCTGGGGCTTTCCTTCTCCTTTAAGAGGGATATACATGAGCTGGAGAGAGTGCAGAGACTAAGTGCAACTAAACTGGTTAGAGGGATGGAAGACTTAAATTATGAGGGTAAACTGTCAACCTTGGGTTTGTTTTCTCTGGAAAAAAGACACTTGCAAGGAGCCATTTATCTTTACAAGTACATTAGAGGACATTATAGACAGATAGTGGGGGTTCTTTTGTTTCCATAAAAAGTATCAGCACACCAAAGGCCACCCTTTAGACTAGAGGAGAAGAACTTTAATCTGAAGCAGTGTAGGTGGTTCTTCACAGCAAGGGCAGTGAGGCTGTAAAATGCTCTGCTGGGTGATGTTGTGTTGACAGGTTCTATTAATTTATTTAATAGTGGCTTGGATGATTTCTTGAACAAGCATAATATCAAAGGTGATTGTTATACTAAAATATACAGTTAGAGTGCACTTGGATGGACTTTTCAACCCAACTTATTTAATTAAGTACATATATGTATATTCTGAATGATGTGTCCTACTTATGTTTCATCCATTACATAGTTAGTTACATAGTTAAATTGAGTTGAAAAAAGACAAAGTCCATCAAGCTCAACCCCTCCAAATGAAAACCCAGCATCCATACACACACCCCTCCATACTTTCACATAAATTATATATGCTCATACCTATACTAACTATAGAGTTTAGTATCACAATAGCCTGTGATATTATGTCTGTCCAAAAAATAATCCCTCTTATAGTCATTAACTGAATCAGCATCACAACATCACCCGGCAGTGCATTCCACAACCTCGCTGTCCTGACTGTGAAGAACCCCCTACGTTGCTTCAAATGAAAGTTCTTTTCTTCTAGTCTAAAGGGGAGGCCTCTGGTACGGTGATCCACTTTATGGGTAAAAAGGTCCCCTGCTATTTGTCTATAATGTCCTCTAATGTACTTGTAAAGTGTAATCATGTCCCCTCGCAAGCACCTTTTTTCCAGAGAAAACAACCCCAACTTCGACAGTCTCCCCTCATAATTTAAGTCTTCCGTCCCTCTAACCAATTTAGTTGCACTTAGTCTCTGCACTCTCTCCGGCTCATTTATATCCCTCTTAAGGACTGGAGTCCAAAACTGAACTGCATACTCCAGATGAGGCCTTACCAGGGACATATAAAGAGGCATAATTATGTTTTCATCCCTTGAGTTAATGCCCTAATGCCATTGCCTTCTTTAAATGTGATTGTTGTGTTGTCAATTAACTTTAACAAATTAAAAATGGCCTAAGGAGGTAGATTGATCAGAACTGCATGGTGGTCAAGCTGTCTATGGAACCAACTGTTACGTTTGAGCTTGCTATCTGCCGACTGCTGACAGAAGTTGTTGAAAACACCAGTGAATCAAATGGACAACACAACACATACTTGTAACAGCAATACACGCAACAGCTTGTTGTAGAATTATTGCTATATCCATTCATATTTGGTCTCACTCTTTTTGAAGACATACATTTGGTACACTTTGGTGCAATTGCATTGTTTATAAAAATGCTTATTTTCTTTTGCAGACAAAGATTCATGTGGTGCCAAATAGCTAAATACACTTCCAAGCCACATGTGTAAGTAGGCCTTTTGTATATGCAAGTAGATGTTTTATTGTTTTACATGATGTGTGCACTACTACTGAAGTCAACCATATGTTGGCCACATGTAAATAACAAGGACTAAGGTCTACTTAAATAGAAAAGATGAAGCACATAGATGATTGAATATAACCTTATATTGTTGAAGACTTCAGGAGAAGGAGGCAAAGATTTATGCAAAACATTGTTAGAGTTGTGAACAACAGCTGGCCATCACAGGTGAATGGATCTAAGGTTCTGATTGAATTCTTTATCCTGTAAAATAAGAGAATGTTAAGTTCAACCACACATAGGGATCACCATAATATATATTCATAGTCTAAATGACAGGACTGCTTGAGCATCATGGAAGTTTCCCTTCCTTTCAGAGATACCACATAACAACCACCAACATCAACTTTAACACAGATATAGATGATAAACTCACTTTCAAGACTGAGATAGGCAGAGTCCCAGACCTATAGCCTCTTGGCACCCACACAAATTCCCGTTCAATAGAAACACACTAAGAAAATTATTTCCAGCATATTTCTGTATGTATCTATGTAGATGTTAGTTTGTGTATGAATGTGTATCTTTCAGTGCCTACAACAGTGTAAATATAGGTCATTACCTGTAGTGTAATAACAAAAGTTCCACTAACCCATGGCAACTAATTAGCTGGTTGTAGGTTCTGATCTATTGTTTGAAAGAAACCTGAATTGTCAAACCATGCACACTTTCCTATAAGCCCCATCTCTCTGTTGTACATACTTAAGGATTGTCCCATGGAAACTGGGACCATTAAATGATGTCCATTCAGGACATCTTGAACATGATCGGTGAGGGGTCCCCAAGCTTTTTTTTATTTTTTACCTGTGAGCAACATTTAAATATATTAAGAGTTGGTGAGCAACACAAGCAAGAAAAATGTTCCTGGGGTGTCAATAAAGTACTGTGATTGGCTATCTGGTAGGCCCTATGTGAACTAGCAACCTACAGGAGACTCTGTTTGGCAGTAGACCTGGTTTTTATGAAACCAAAACTTGCCTTCAAACCAGGAATTCAAAATAAACACCTACTTTGAAGACACTGGGAGCAACATCCAAGGGGTTGGTCAGTAACATGTTGCTTGTGAGCCACTGGTTGGTAATCATTGATGATGGATAATCCTAAAAACAACCAGACAATGAATATTTTCCAGCTCAGAAGTTAACAGAGCCATCTACAACAAAAATAGATCATAAATACGAAGTGTGCCTTGATATGTAAGCAGGCGTATCCATCTATTTCTAATTTCTTTCTTTCTTATTAATTTCCATCACAGTCATGTCTAATCCTTCCATGATGCTAACATTGGCTGTTTGTACAGTGTGGATCACTGGAACAAGCTGGGATTGTTAAATTGTGAATTATATACTTCCTTCTAACACTGCTTATCTTTTCATCCCTCCTAACTGCATCTTTGTGTGCACCGCATATAATTGCTGCTATCAGCCTCTCTTATAATCATGAGCACAGCCCTTTTAAGCATAAATGTCTGTCATTCCCCACCAGCTTTCATCATACTTATCTCTCCTACGAGGCTACAGATATGCAATGGCGTAAGTTCCTCTGTGCTAATTATCTGTACAATAGGAAATGGCCTGAGATAACTCATTGGCCAAGAACTAAAGTAACGAAAGCTATTGCAGGAAAAGATTGAAATGAGTGTGTTAAAAAGGCGTGAAGGCACATTTGGATTAACAATGCGGCTAATGCTGCTATACACCATAGAGAAGAAAGGGATTTATTGGTTTCAGATGGAAAACAAAGGGGCAAATTCACCAAAGGGGCAAATTCGTTACCACTATGCTAATTTACTAAAATGCGGGTTGTGTCCTGGGTGCTGAACGCTGGCGACTTTTTGCTAGCGATACTTCTTCAGTGCGAGCATTTCATAGCAAAGATTCAGTAGCATCAGTTTTTGCCTAGCAAAAAATTCGCTAGTAGTCTTAGGGGCAAATTCACTAAGATTCGTAGTGGGCCAGCGTCCGCTTTGCCGCACTTCCCCAGGTGTATTTTCGCCAGCGCTACGCAAATTCACTAAAATCCGAAGTTGCACTCAGGGGAAGCGTAAGGTTGCGAAGTTGCACTAGCGTTAATTCGCCAAGCAAAGCAAAGTTATGCTAGCCATGCTTAATTTGCATACGGCGCCAAATTGAAGTTACAATGGAGGAATATGTAGCAGCACTACACAAGCCTGGGAAACCTTCAAAACAGCAAATAAAATTTCTATTTTGCCCTACACATGTGCCCACTGTATAGTTAAGTTGCCATGAGTTAGGAAATGTAGGGGGGAAGGAGGGTAGCCCCAAAAAATTTTTTCCAACTTTTTCAGCCTATCACCCATAAAAAAAGAAAAAACGCCAGCGTTTTTTGGGACTTAGAAAAATTTGTAACTTTTTTTGAAGCAATCCCTATCTACTCTATTGCACTTCACCTGGTCTGAGGTGGCGAAGGAAGTCTGGCGTAAAAGGTAGCATTCAGAATAATGCACACGTCAGTGAATTTGCGTAGTTACATTCGTTGTGCAAATTCGCCAGGCGTAAGGGTGTGAAGTAACACTAGCGAATTTACGCCAGTGTCCATTAGTGAATCTGCGAATTAACGAAAATGCGCTACGCTAGCGAATTAACGCTAGCATTAGGCGCTTCGTCCTTTAGTGAATTTGCCCCTTACTGCTTGAAAGTGACCACTTTTTATTACTTTTTTTTTACAAATGTCCAAGAGAGCTTAATAAAGACATAAAAGCTCCTCCAATGCCCTAGACATGAGCCTACCTAAAATAGATGTGGCAGGCCCCTCCAAAGTGTTAAAAAAAAATGATCACACAAAAATCTTTAATAGTTCAGACTTTTGAAGGCAATTCCACTTTAAAAAAAGAAAAGTTGCCAGCGTTTTTTACAATTTTTTTTTAAATTAAGGTCTGTTAGGATTATGCTATATCCTTTGGTACACATAGAAATCCTCAGTTTTCTCCGCCACACTTTTCATTGTCACAAAGATACCATCAGATGCCTTAAATGGCTGCCTGCCCTCTCCCACTGTGTTCACTGTTGACTACATACAAACTAAAATTGTAGGCGTTTTTAAATATGGTGTTCCCACATGGGTCATAGGATATTCTTCCCTATGTCCCATATGGCCCCCCATTAAGTCACTGACTAACTCAGAGTTAGAGAGCTGAAAAGCAAGAAGTTGAGTTCTGTTATGTTAGACATCCACTCACTTCATTCTTTATAGATTACATTTTTGACTAACTAATTATATTAGACACATTTCTATTTACCTAGTTATGCAATGGGATTTTTTGGACAAAATACATTGGAATCAATGAGGGTCATGTATAAATGCTGGGCAAATTTTCTCTTGGGCAGTGATCCAATCATTTAATTGCTCATCCTGCAGTTGGCTAAAAAATGATCTCCTATGGACATTATTTTTGTGACAACTTTTTTTGTGAAAAATACATTGATGTCAATGAGCTACGTGAATATATGCCTAGTGAAAAACTTTGCTCATGACAATTTTATTACCTCTGCCTACTTTTAGGATCCTGCATTTGCTTCCTGCCTGGCTTGGGCGCATTTGAGCACTACTTGTCACCTTACTTGCCCTGTACCCATTCTTTTTTCTGTCTAACTAATGAACTTCCTACATGGACACAGCTCTCCCAATTGAATCAAGGTGTAACAATGCCATTTTGAAAGTTACAAATGTATGCTGAATCTTTTTATTGGTATAATATAGGTTTTGGTAATATGTTTCCCCACCCTATTTTCAGATTTAAACCCTGTGCCACAAGGTAACTTGGTTACATAGTAAGTTAGGTTGAAAAAAGACACACGTCCATCAAGTTCAACCTTTAAAGTCAATTTTAACCTGCCTAACTGCCAATTGATCCAGAGGAAGGCAAAAAACCCCATCTGAAGCCTCTCCAATTTGCCACAGAGAAGCAAAAAATTCCTTCCTGACTCCAAAATGGCAATGGGACCAGTGCCTGGATCAACTTGTACTATGAGCTATCTTCCATACCCCTGTATTCCCTCACTTGCTAAACACCATCCAACCCCTTCTTAAAGCTATCTAATGTATCAGCCTGTACCACTGATTCAGGGAGACAATTCCACATCTTCACAGCTCTCACTGTAACAAAATTCTTCCAAATATTTAGCTGGAACCTCCTTCCTTGTAATCGGAATGGGTGCCCTTGCATCATCTGGAAAGACCTACTGGTAAATAAAGCATTAGAGAGAGGTTATTGTATGATCCCCTTATGTATTTATACATAGTTATTATATCCCTCCTTAAGTGCCTCTTAAGTGCCCTCTTAATGTGTCGACATAACAGTAGCATCTTTCCAGCAATAGAGTCTAATGGGTCCATGTACCAACACACAGCATGGCAAGATCAAACGACTAGTGGTACTGATGGAGGTTAAGCTCCCTTGATGCAACTGTTTCACAATATAGTCATTTTCATCAACAGTAGCCAATCCATATTAGCTCTTCAATTAAAGGAAAAACAGTCGTATTATGCTTTTAATTAAGCCTAGCATGCAACAGCCAATTATTTTGTAATTTAATATCTCAACGAAAACAAATGTTCAAATGCAGTTAAACTAATGAACTTTTGCACATGCTGAAAGGCAGGGTCTCACTATTTTTATTATTAAGTCATTTTTCCCATTTTTCCAATCAAGAAGTTTATGCAGTTTCAAAGGAAAGGGTTTCTATAAAAAAAATCATTATATTTAACTACGGCAATAAACAGAACATTAAGACAATTAAGAAAAGGAAATTATGCAATTCATCATTTTTCAACCATTTATTATTTTCTCTGAAGAACCAAGCTAGATAATTAATTATTTTTTCCGTATACTTAGGGATGAAGGCCAGTTCACCAGAAGGGATATTTCGGAGTGTTTTTAGAAATCTACTTGGCAATAAAGTCAGTTTAAAAACCCAGAGCTCTTTTTTTCTGGAGGATTATGACTTACATGGTACTGACATGTCGATATTATTAATTTGATAATATACAAACATTAAATTATATTATAGTTATGAGGTTTGGAATAACCAATAATAAGACTTTATTAGATTATCAGTGCCGTATTCCGTCATCAGAAACACAACCAAAACAATTGTTTCATGGGGATTTTAAAACCCCTGGAAGAAACTTTAGCTCTACTACCCCTGAATTAAAACAATCATTTGTTTACAAAATTTAATTATTAATAAATTCCTTTGGCCTAGATGTCATTTAACCAACATTTTCTGTAATTGCTACATGGAAATGCTGATCTAATGTTCAGGATTGTCCTGTTGATATCGGATAGTTGCTGGTGGGATTAGCCATAAGTGAAGTTGATAAGCAGCAAGTAATTGACTGTAGAGAAAATTTCCCATTCCAATGTACCAAGTTACTTATCAATAACTTGCAATAGATTTGTTTTGAACCCTTACCAGAAAACCTGACTAAAGTTATTGTTTGCTTCTTGTACAGTAAAAGGCCTATTTCAGCACAAAGTAGATGTTTTGTATCCAAAAACCTATATAGTTTCAGCACAACCCCAAACTTTCAGATCTCAAAAGTGAAATGTAAAGTTATCATACACATATATCATACACAGTCCTTACCTATTCCACCTCTCTCACACCTAGATGGTTCTTATGTGGGATAGTCAGTCTTTACCGCTACTCCTTTTCAACTATGGCTTTGTACTGGACTCCCAGTGGGGTTATTACTCCATTACATTTCCTTAGTGGAGGACACGGCTACTCAGCTTTCTAGCCTTGTCTGCCTTGAGCACCTCATCATAGGGACTTGCCCTCACACTAGCTATTCTCTCTATCATGAGGTCCTCTTACCCAAAAGTTCTTGGGTATCAACAACCAAGTATCTGTAGGCAAGTCAATCCTACCTGAAAAGAGGGAACCAAGTAACAAAACTTTGCTCCATCCTATCTTTTATTTTGTTATTGGAGGACCATTGATCTTTCCTTTACTATGATTCACAAAGCACTTCCAACAAATTAAAGAGGCATCCTAGCTTTCTCACTATGTCTACCCATATGCCAGGAAGATTCCTAATAAGGGTCACTAATTGAGGCATGGATGCCTAGTTTACTATACTAACTTATCTCTTCAAAATTAGGGCAAAGCAAATCTATTCACACGATAAACTATAAAATAATATTTTCTCGTTGATGTGAATGTGGTCCATAAAGTGTTACCACTGTCATCTTGACCTTCTGCCACCATCCGGCTCTTCTACTCCTTCTATGCCCCTCATCCTAATCCCCTTAAAGAACCACCTAAGCTTTGTCCTATGTGCATTGCTCTCCCAATGTGATATTTGAAAAAATTCTTTATGTTCTACCGCGGCATGTCTTGTTTTTTGAAAGGTAAAAAAAAAGCAAAAGGCAGACTTTAGCCACTGTACACTTTTTGTACTGCTGTGTACTTTCTTACTTTGGTTTTGTTTGTTTGCCTTTCCATTTAGCTGACTATTACCTACAAACCCATATGTTTATTCGGTCACTGTGGCAGGCCTCGTGTAGCGTTTGGATTCGCTATTAAGAGTTTTGTGCAAGAAAAGAAAGCTGTAAATGAGTTAATAAAAGGCCTCCTAGTACCGACCAGGATGTTCTTTTCAGCTGCTTTTACTGCCATGATTGAAACCTTCTGTGAAGCAACTGCCTTTGCGTGATAGGCCCAGACAAAAACTAATAAGACGACAGCGTGTTGACCTACTAAACAAAAAAGCACAACAACCCAATAACTACAAACAGACTGTATTACTTCACTGCTTATTATAAAACTTCCCTGAAGAATTGTAAGGCTGGCTTATGGCTTTATGTTAATCCCCTTCTGGAATCGTACAAGCCCAGTAAACCGCACCTGTGAGTAATTGTAACATGAAGGGCTCAAGTAGTTTTCCCCCTCGCTTACATAAGGGGCCTTTCAAAGCTGAATGTTGTCCTTTTCAATTCATTTGGCTCTCTAGGAGGTAATCTTCACTGTCTACAGAATCATGCATATATAATCCGCAACATTAGATAAGACATGCAGGAGACATTTCCATCCCTGTAGTGGATTTATTTTTTACTTTCTAAGTGCTGTAGTGCAGATTGAACTAGCGAAGTAACTTTTATTTTGGAAAAAAATAGAGGAATAAAAAATCATAATTGTAAAGACTGGAAGGCGCAAGTGCCTGTTTGGGATTGAGCCTTCTGAAACCCGAACAATTATATAGCCAATAATATAGCCCCGCCTTCACAAAGTACAAACACCACCCAAATGTTATAACCTCACCCCCATACATCACTGCTCCACCATTGATACCATCATCCTGACGCTTTCTTTGGTTTTTAGAAAAGTAAAAGGTGGGAACCCTACTGGCATCATTGCCAGCATTCTGCATGCATGCACCCTATTCTTTTGACTGCACTATGAAGAATGATGTAGGGTACTGTGGAACCTCTGGAATTACTGCCTGATTCAGAGGATGTAGTACCTCCAGGGTTCTCATGTATCAATAGGTGCTTAATTTGGAACAGGAAGGACTGAGCAGCACCAAACACCAATATACAAATTCTGAAGAGCATCCTTTGATACAAGATGCTTTAATGAATGGGAATTTATTTTATTCAGGTCTACATTTCAGTTTAATAGTAGATCTATGTTAATTCTATATTTACATATTCATAGTATTGATGAAAGATATGGATAAATACACAGTGGGGCCCTAGTCAAGGGAGAGGTTTGGAACCCCAGTGTTTTATTTTCAGCACATTGTGCCTGTAAGAGGCTCATACAGAGCAGTGCTAAGACAGTCTAAATAGAGGTAGTAGTTGTAGGTAGGAAGAATGACATGTATAGTAAGTAAAGAGGAGGATGATGGCGCCAATAGGATAAGGTGATGACACTAACATTTCACAGTAACACAAAAACAAGGTAATATTTTGTGGTTGCATGAACTGGAGTAAAACAGATTCCAAATTGTGGGCTTTCATTTATTGGTGTACTACTCACAGTGTCCCCCATAAACCAAAGAATGACAGGGGCCATGTAGAACAGATGAGGCTTTAGGCAAAAAGCAAAGAAAGCATTGTGCATAATTTGCTTTTTATTAATCAGCATGCCTTTGAGTGGCCAAAGTTTACAGCAGTATTTCATGATAGCTTTTATAAAGCAAAGGCAAAGGATTTTGTAAGTAGTTGCTGTATTCAAGTTCAGAACTAGGGGTAGGCAATACAGAAACAAGGCTAAGGCATGGGAGCTGGGTTGCAGGGTTAACTTTTTTTTTTTTTTAAAGGTTATGTTTTATTTGCTCTTAATAAACATTACAAACAAGAAAAAATAAAAGTAATATATCCATAAACATGTGCATAGTTAAGACATGTGTCACTGGTCCATAATTATTTGCTTCCAATTGGTACAGCATAGATTGAGGGTAAATTAGCATCAGAAAACATTACAGGTATAGTGTAAGCATATATATTATCCGGTTGCATGATAAATTCTCGGTTGCACGCCCGGTCCCATTTCCCACCAAGGACTCCATATCTTTTGAAATTTATCTGCGGTGCCTCTCGCTTCATGGGTAAGCTTTATGTTGGGTATAGTTGAATCAACAAGGTTAATCCAGGAGTCCTTTGTGGGAGGGGTAGGCAGGGTTAACTTTTAGAAGGCTAATGAGAATAGGATAATACGCTACACATTACTACAAATGGAGCACAGGGTTTTACACATAATCCCAAATGTGGGTGGTGTAAGGCGGAAATTGTGGAAGTAGATGAACAGCTAGTACAGCTACTCACAGAGGCAGTGCAAGTCAAATATCTAACATTAACCAATACCAAGGCAGGGTTATCAAATAACCCAGCATTAGATCATATACTGCAGGTGGATAAAGTACAAATAATATACATATTTTGGAAAGTTATTCTGTGAGTTTTCACTACTCTTCCTACATAGAAAGAAGGTTCCCGGTTTTATAACCAAGATTTGGTTTCTTGGGGATGCTACATTGTATTCTAAGCACAACCCAGCAGAAACCCCCCAAAACTCAAGCATACTGCCCAAGGAGCACTTTTCACTAGTGTTTACTGCATCCCTAAAGAGAATAACTAGCAGCAACCTGACTTCCTTTGCTTCATAAGTGGGCAGACAGTTAAAAAGAATATCTCTTCCCAGCCCAGCACATCTTAAATATTAAGCCTCCACTAATATCAAGCATTTCCTCTTAGTAAAAATGACCACAGTCTTCAATGTGATCCTATAAAATATTTTAAACAACTTGTCCACTACTGATGTCATACTTACTGGCCTATAGTTGCCAGGTTGAGACCAGAAACTGTAATATTGGAATTACAAGATTTCCTCTGATATTAGTTTTTAGGTTTAGCCCCATCTTCCTGGATCGCCTAGTCCCCACCACCACCTTTCCCAATCCCCTGAGTATTCCCTCATTCCCTAGCTCCCTAATCTAATTGTGCCCTACACATACAAATTAAATTGGCTTTAATAATAAATGCGGTTTCTATCCTCCACTTAGCAGTGACTACAGCTGATTATTTGTGGGTGTGGTTTCTCAGGTAAACATTAAATGGCATGAAAACATCTGCAAATATTTCCTACCAGTGTCTTTCCTTTTCATTATAGACTCAGTTCCTTTTTTGCCTACATTTCAATGATGAGGTCAAGCTTAATCCAGAAATAGCCCAGCACAGAAATAAGAAAGCCTTCCTGTTGGCAAAGATCCCGTTACAAAATTTTAATTTTCTAAAACCACTTGAAAGGCAAAGTGGATAATTTGGAGGCTGTGATGGTTCCCTCTGTACATGCCAGTGAATATGATAGCTTTGTTCTGCCTGATGGTCGCTCCACATTTGTTTGATGGATAGGACCCCCTTTGGCATATCTCTTCACCAAAATCTTACATGCATTACTCCCACTCATTTATAAAAAAAAAGGCATTCTACACAGGCTGATATCACTGCTAAATTACTGTTTTCTGGTCCCAGTTGACTCTGAAGCTGACCAAATCTATCTGTAGAGGCTACAATATAGTAAGGTAAGTAAAATAATCAAATGGATAATAGATAGAGTTTGTATGTTTTCCCCATATTTGCATGGGTTTTTTCTGGGCCCTGGGTTTCCTACTACAGACCAATAGCATACAGTGAAGCTAACTGATAAAAATAACTGATGAATAATTATACTTAGATTGTAAGCAGTGGCACAAATAGAGCCCTGTGGGCCCTGAAGCCCAACTTGCATGTGAAAACTTGTAATATGGCATAATCTTGTAGAGAATTGTAGAGGCAACCCCAGTAGGCCCTGTTGGCTGGTGGCCCTGTTGCTGTTGAACCCCTTGCCCCCCACGTTACACCATTGATGGCACGCTCTATTGGGCGGAGACTAATCTGAATGATGAACAGTGAAGTGCTGGGCAAATGTGTCAATAAAAAAAAATTAAATAATTTGATGTCTGCCTCTTTGTTTATGTTAGGAACAAAACGTTCCTTTTTAACACTTCTTAGAAATCTTGCTGGAAGGGATTAATCTGTATTAAACCAAACCAATTCCCAGTCAGATGTGTCCTGCCTATTCCTTCATGTTTGCAGATCCAAGGGAATCCTTTCAGAAGTGTAACCACAGCTTTGTAAAGTGTGATAGTGGTTAATGAAAAGCTGAAGGACTTGTAGTGGAAATTAATGGGTTCCATCTTTAGTGACCCTTTAAAGTCTCATGAAAAGTTTCATTTATGCAGTGATTTGTCTTGTGGGTAGATGGCTACGCCGCTAGAATACAATGGCCTTACATTATAAATGTCTCTGTTGTGGTTTGTATTTAGGGAGAATTCAGTTGCATTTGTTGTGGTATTATACATTTTCATACACTGTTCAAATGTGTTAGTAATTGTTGCTTTCTTCGGCTTCAGGTGACACGTGCTACAATGACTTTCCTACTCAACATTACAGGAGTCCTGGGCTTCTCCTATATGAGAAAACAGGTGCAATGGTAGAATTTGTGCTTCCCCCAAGGTCAGCATGAACTACCACTATCCAGCATAAACTATGACACAAACTATACACTGCTCTTTTCCTGCCATAAGTGAGTCTACACTAGGTCAGTATCAAACCTTTTGGGTACCTTCACTTCTGCTCCTGTTTTTTCCCTTTGCATGACATGCCTTTTTGTATTTTTCTAAAGAACTGTGTAATTAGTTCCCTTTAGGTTCATTTTTTCTACGTTCTATGAAGTTGATACTTTCCTTGTTATCAATCCTTGTCCTCTGTAGCATTATAGACTAAGGGGTACTACTTTCCTTGCTGCTCTCAAAGTTAGAGCAATGGTACCTTGGTAAATATATGAGGAGGAAGGATTTCCAGGCTGCACTCACACTATGTCCTACTATAACTCCTAGGGTGTGCTGTACCAGGAACTACCTGCCACTCTCTAGAAGCCCTCATTCATGGGTCCCTTTAGTTGACTTCCTACTTTGGCCCACCTTAGGGTATTGCCTTGTCTTTAATGAGGGTTCTTGCCTTAGGTCCTCCAGCACACTCATCCTCTTCTTTATAGTGGTTGAGGCAGAAACTCAAGTAAATTTATTGCAGGACAAAATAAATGGAAGAGGGCATGCTGAACATTCATGGAGCACAATGTTGCCTCAAAGGAAATTCTCCAGGGCCCTAACCACTGGAATTCCTATAGTCTGGTAGGTGTCATCTGGGAAATAACTTTGTTGGAGTTTAGAACTCTTATTAGCTAACACTGGCCTACCTTAGGGTAGGGACTTGTCTTTAATCAGGGGTCCTTCCTTTGGTAACCCAGCACATCCACAACTCCTTCACATCCCCAACACATCCTGAAGTACTAAGTATCTTTCAAGAAGTCTTTACAGGGGTGCATGTCACCTTACATAAAAGTCTGTGTAAAAAAAATAGATGCATAGTAAAAGAGGGTATTTTGTCAGAGATGTTCTAATTTGAGTGTCAGGTGCAGGGGATTAATGCAGCAAATTGTTTGAAAGCAGGCGATCGCTCGCTCGCTCATATCTAGTGATGGTGGAATCTGTCCCATTTCGATTCGCAGAATAATTTGTGAAAGGGCAGAAAACTTAGCGAAACGGCGACAATTCGCATTGAAGTCAATGGGCATCAAAATAAATTTGAAGGGTGTCAATTTTTATACATGCCACTATTATGTCTAAAAGCATTAAAGTCAATGGGCGTCCAAATAATTTTGCCATGCATCAATTAATATGCACGACAATTTTAGTGTGCGTCAAGTGAATGTTCAATGCAGTTTCGCAAAAACATTTGCAGGTGGTGAAACGTGGAAATTCACTGCAAATCCATGCCTGCAGAATTTATTCGATCATTAGTACTCGTATGAAATCAAACTGTCTATTACTTGCAAATGCCACATACGAGCAACATGTTAGAGTTTATACTACCCTTTATAAAGAACATCTTAATTAGAACATCTTAATAAAATGTTGATGCAATATGGCACATGTAATAAATACAGTGTCCTGTACTCTTTCCATTCTATAAAATGCATGTACACTAATGCAATTATATGGAACTCAACTCACACCAACCCTGCACTTAAAAACATGATTTTCTGCAGCTAAATTTATTTCATAACAATTGACCTTCTGCTTCTCTTCTTACTCCATACATAGGGGCAAATTTACTAAAGCGTGAAGCGGCTAAGGCTAGCGCAAATTCGCCAGCGTGACATCATTTAGTTACTTCGCCGATTTACTAACGGGCGCTGGTATAAATTCTCTAGTGAAGTGGACCTACTCTAGCGCTACTTCGCACCCTTATGCCAGGTCAAGTGGCTCTATGGCGAAGGGACGTAACTACGCTAATTAACTAACTTGCGCATTTTACTGAACGTTACCTCTTGCACCAGACTTGCCTTCGCCACCTCAGACCAGGCGAAGTGCAATAGAGTAGATAGGGTTTGCTTCAAACAAAGTTGAAATTTTTTCTAAGTCCCAAAAAATGCTTGAATCTTTTACTTTTTTAAGGGTGATAGGCTGAAAAAGATCGTAAATTCTTTTGGGGGTACCCTCCTTTTCCCCTACATTTCCTAACATAGGGCACATAAACTACACAGTGGGCACATGTATAGGGCAAAATAACAACTCTATTTTATGAAGCTTTCCCAGGCTTGTGTAGTGTAGTGTAATGTATTTGCTGCTACATTTACATCCATTGTAATTTAACTTGGCGCCATATGCAAATTAGGCATCGCTAGTGTTACTTCGCATTGCTTGACAAATTAATGCTAGTGCAACTTCACTACCTTTCGCCTCCCTGAGAGCAACTTTGGATTTTAGTGAATTAGTGGCGCCCTGGCGAAATTTCGCCTGGCGAAGTGCGGCAAAGGTGTCGCTAGGGTATTTTCGGCGCTTAGTGAATTAGCCACATAGTCCTCTGGTATTATCATTCCAGGTCTCCGTCTTGGGTGGCCTTTGCAAGGGCCTCAATAAACAGGAGGCATTCCTTTTTAACTGGACACAACTCATCCAGTCTGGTGTTGAACCTCTCTTTAACCTTCAACTTTTTACCTGGGAAACTACAAGACTGTGTGGTAGGACAGCAGTGATTGACTGAAGGGGTTAAGTATGGTTATATAAGAAATTTCATCCTGCCAAGGAAAAGCGTGCCGGCAGGATGAGATGGATATCTATCAACTAATTGCTGGAAAATTAAATTGAACACTAAAGCCTCTTTCAGACTGACCATACAATAAACCAGTGGTTGTGTTCATTTGAATTTGTCGTAAGAGTGTTTATTGACTTGTGTTTCATTCATGTTTTTGTTTTGTATTAGCTTTCTTATAGTTTAATGTGTCAACATATTCAGATACATTGGAAACGAACAAAACATGCGATAAACAAAGTGAGATAAAAGGCTGGTTGTCCAAGTTGATTAAATTGTACTGTCTTGAGCTTGGAATTCCCTGCATTTTAATGGACAAATCGATTTTCTCATTAAAAAATTGTAGTCTATTAGTTTAAGAGGCACAGCTTACAGATAAAGGAAATATAAATTCTCAAAACAAATGAAAAATTTCTGAGAGTGCTCATACTATACAACAGACCCATATGCTGTTCATATTTGGTCAAATGGACACAAATGGACTGAAAGAAAATTAAGTCTTAAGTGATATTGCTTCACTCAGAAAATTAAGTTAAGCAGAGAAGAGTTATTTGACTTTCCTTTGGTCAGTTCTATACAGTATAACAGTAAAACCTGTGCATACATTAGTATAATGTAAAATGTCTAACTTAAAGGGATACTGTCATGGGAAAAAACATTTTTTCCAAAATGAATCAGTTAATAGTGCTGCTCCAGCAGAATTCTGCACTGAAATCCATTTCTCAAAAGAGCAAACAGATTTTTTTATATTCAATTTTGAAATCTGACATGGGGCTAGACATATTGTCAATTTCCCAGCTGCCCAAAGTCATGTGACTTGTGCTCTGATAAACTTCAATCACTCTTTACTGCTGTACTGCAAGTTGGAGTGATATCACCCCCTCCCTTTTCCCCCCAGCAGCCAAACAAAAGAACAATGGGTACGGTAACCAGATAACAGCTCCCTAACACAAGATAACAGCTGCCTGGTAGATCTAAGAACAGCACTCAATAGTAAAAACCCATGTCCCACTGAGACACATTCAGTTACATTGAAAAGGAAAAACAGCAGCCTGCCAAAAAGCATTTCTCTCCTAAAGTGCAGGCACAAGTCACATGACCAGGGGCAGCTGGGAAATTGACAAAATGTCTAGCCCCATGTCAGATTTCAAAATTGAATATAAAAAAATCTGTTTGCTCTTTTGAGAAATGGATTTCAGTGCAGAATTCTGCTGGAGCAGCGCTATTAATGGATTCATTTTGAAAAGAATTTTTTTCCCATGACAGTATCCCTTTAAAGAGGCTGTTCACCTTTAAATTAACAATTAGTATGATGTAGAGAGTGAAATTCTGAGACAATTTGCAATTGGATTACATTTTTTTATAATTATTTTTTATTATTATTTTTTATTATTTGTGGTTTTTGAGTTATTTAACTTTTTATTCAGCAGCTCTCCCGTTTGCAATTTCAGCAATCTGGTTGCTAGGGGCATAATTACCCTAGCAACCATGCATTGATTTGAATAAGAGACTGGAATATGAATAGCATAGAAACAGGTGAGTAATAAACAGTAGCAATAACAATGCATTTGTAGCCTTACAGAGCATTTCTTTTTAGATGGGGTCAGTGACCCCCCATTTGAAAGCTGGGAAGAGTCAGAAGAAGAAGGCAAATAATTCATATAACTATAACAAAAAAAAAGGAAGGCCAATTAGAATTAGCCATTCTATAACATATTAAAAGTTAACTTACAGTGAAAATGTAAAAGGTACAAAGTACAAAGTAAAATGTGTAAAAAAATAAATAAAATTTGTGTATAAAAACAAGTTCAGCACTTACACTTTGTTTTCATTAAGACCATATTTGTCGGGAACACTTCCTGCTCTGCCACTGCAGAGGGAACCAATGTGCACCGCTGAGGTAGGAACTTTTACCTGTTGCACCAGTTCCCACGTTCATGATTAAGTGAATGTTCCTGTTGTCTTTCAGGTAGTGTATAAAAAAAAGATGTTTAGTAGTTTAGAAACTTTTACCTTATGCACCAGTTCCCACGTGCAGGATTAAGTGAATGTTTTGTTGTGTTTGCTGTGGGGCCCAGTAACATCTAGTTACTCCACTGCCAGAGGAAAATGGAAAAAGAAAACATCTGAAGTCACTCCAGTTTGAATTAAATGGGGGAAAAATTCCTTCCCAACTCCAAAAAGTCAATTGCATTGAATAAACGTCAGTAACCTTGGATTTTCTCCCTAGCAAAATAGACATCCCACCCTCTCTCTATTGTATCTGCCAGTTCAACCACTTCATGGAGAGAATTCCATAACTTTGCAGCTCTCACTGTAAAAAAAGATTTTCACTTTGTTTATTGTATGTTCCCCTCATATATTTATAACAGTTATTATATCCCACTTTAAGCACCTCTTCTCCAGCGTGAACAACCCCAACTTCTCTGGTCTTTCCTCGCGCCTTCAGTCTTTTGCATACCACTTTTACCAGTTTAGTTGCCCTTCTTTGGACTTCCTCTAATTTAGTAATATCCTGTTTTAACAATGGGGCCCACAATACACGGCATATTCTAGATGGGACCTTACCAGTGCTGTGTAAAGGGGAAAAATTATCTTGTCCTCCCAAGAATCTATACCCCTTTTAATACAGGCAAATTCATGGCTGATATTCTCAATATACAGTATTTACCCATTTATATATATTTTTTAAAGAAATGGTTACCCATCACCTTTAATTACATTTATTTAAAGAACCAGAATTTTTTTAAGAAAAATTCATTAGCATACCATGAAAAAAAAAAAACACCAAGACTAATTAAATGTTAAAATCGCACAGTCTTTACTATGAAATGACTTACTGAAACTCTGCTTGCGCTCCTCTTCAGAAAAGGCGATCTGGTGATCCATCGTGCGGCGCTCGATTTCTCCTCCCTGCATTCCTTAAAGAAGATAGCAGGGAGGAGAAATCAAGTGCCACACGATGAATTGCGTCGCATTTTCAGAAGTGGAGTTTTGGTAAGTTATTTCTTAATAAAGGCTGTGCAATTTTAAAGTTTAATTAGGAGTTTTTTTTCGTGGTATACTAACAATTTTTTTTAAAATTTTTTGATGTTACTGGTCCTTTAAAAACAAAAAAATAAAAAATGTTTGCTACCTCTTTTCTAAGATTTAAATGTAATGACTGCCAGCGCACGCATTCCCTATAAATAGCGTAAACTTACAAAACACAAGACTACAATGTAAGTAAGTTAAGCATTAAATAATGCATGCTTTATAAAAATAAAATCTCAATATTATTCTTTACTGCCAAACATAGGAATCCTTCAAGGAAATATAGACATTATGGCATTTAATCTCCAGTATGTGCAATTTCTGGTTAATTATTTTGGGTTCATGACATTCCACTAGACAAAAACAATATAATTTTATATTTGTGTAAGAACATAGATTGCATGAAAAGTCCTGCAAAGCATACATCAAAGCATTTGATTTGCCTTAAACTATGGTTACAATACAGAGTGGTCTGGTCTTTTTTCTTTTTTTTTGTGTGTGAAAAATGTGGCTATTTATAGAAAACCCATATACTTTACCCAAATACTGTAAAAATTCCTTTGCAGATTTAGCACTTACTATTTCTGATTGTAATTTCAATCTACAGGGGCTGAATTAAAGGAAAACTATACCCCCAAACAATGTACTGTAGGTCTCTATTAAAAGATACTGAGTAAAACAGCTCATGTGTAAAACTCTGCTTCATGTAAATGAACCATTATCATAATAATATACTTTTTTAGTAGTATGTGCCATTGGGTAATCATAAATAGAAAACTGCCATTTTAAAAAATAAGGGCCGCCCCCTGAGATCGTAAGATTCACTGTGCACACATACAAACCACATGTAAGGTCACATGAGCCAATTAACAGACAGAGTTCTGCCTTTTGTTTCCTTACTTCTTCCTGTTACAGTTAGTGTTGTAGTATTTCTGGTCAGGTGATCTCTGAGGCAGCACAGATAGAGTCACAAAATGGTGGTTCAAGGCAAGAGATGTAAAAGGGCAATATTTATGTAAATATATATTCCAGTTTGGTAAGATTCTTTAATATGTCATTCAATTTGATATAAACTATCTGTTGCTTAAGTATTAATTTTGGGGGTATAGTTTTCCTTTAAGACTGTTCTCTGATTGGGTTTTTTAGCACATTTTTCTCATGGTTCTTTAATCTACATTTTTTTCATAATTTATAAAGTATAAAATCCATAAAATCAACAAATATGAAAGTACACCAGGGGGCTGATTCACTAAGGGTCGAATATCGAGGGTTAATTAACCCTCGATATTCGACTAGGAATTGAAATCCTTCGACTTCGAATATCGAAGTCGAAGGATTTAGCGCAAATACTGCGATCGTACGATCGAAGGATTATTCCTTCGATCGAACGATTAAATCCTTCGAATCGAACGATTCGAAGGATTTAAATCCAACGATCGAAGGAATATCCTTCGATCAAAAAAAGTTAGGCAAGCCTATGGGGACCTTCCCCATAGGCTAACATTGACTTCGGTAGCTTTTAGCTGCCGAAGTAGGGGGTCGAAGTTTTTTTTAAAGAGACAGTACTTCGACTATCGAATGGTCGAATAGTCGAACTATTTTTAGTTCGAATCCTTCGATTCAAAGTCGTAGTCGAAGGTCGAAGTAGCCCATTCGATGGTCGAAGTAGCCCAAAAAATACTTCGAAATTCGAAGTTTTTTTACTTCGAATCCTTCACTCGAATTTAGTGAATCGGACCCCTAGTAAAAGCTGCCGAGTACAAGAAGAAATCAATGGAAGCTGCCCTTCTTTTCTTGCAGGATCTGTCTTTTATTTGTGGTTTCTGAGGTTTTCGGAGATCCGAACATTTGTGTTAAAATTGTTCAAGGTTTTTGGATTTTTATATGATCTCTTAGTGGCTATTTTGTAGACATTTTAATTTATATGAGAATATCTTGAAGAAATGTATTTTAACAGGCTTGTACCATTTTTGTGTCTGCTCTTAAACCACCTATATACCTTCCTAAAACTTTTCTCCAAATTCAGTTCCAGTTTTTTCCCCATAGACTTCAATGAAGTTTTCACGTAGCAAACCTTCTTTTCACTAAATTGAATTGGGCTGAAAATTAGTTATTACCTAAGGCCATTTCACATTTCACTTTAAAAGGAAAATTATTTATCTACCATTTTATGTTGCTGCTCTGAGTTGTTGGGCTTTGTCATGTCTTCTCTTGTGTTTCACTCTGCTTGGTGGTATACTTTCTTTTTCTGTGTGTAAGTCTGTATTTTCTGTAAGCAAGAAAAATAACTGCCTTTGGTTTTATACAAGGGTACTGTCATGGCCAAGAAGAACAGATTTTCTGGCAGTGTTGGCAACAGGGGAAGACTTTTTTTACTTCCATAATGGTATCAATAATGGTAACCATAATGGTACCAAACACAAGAAAAGCTGCAAGTTATATCCCATGGTAGAGTCCTGCACAGGTCCAAAGAATCCACTATTTTGGTATTCAGCCAAATTTCAAATACGTTGTGAAAGATAAGGCCAAATAATAAACCGAATCTAAACTCTAATTTGCATATTAAAATTAGGGCCAACACTTTTTACTTCCTTGTTTGTGTAACAAAAAGTCAAAATTTTAAAGAGAAAAGGAAAATTTAACATAAGCTTCATCAAACTGAAATAAGACATTTTTTAAATATAAGCAATTACAAATTCTGAACCGTTTCTGAAAAATTCAAATTATTCTTCACTATCCCTCTCTCAGCATCTGTCTCTCTTCAGTCTTTCTTAATGCAGGAGTTGGGAGTCTGATTTGGAACTACAGTTTTTACTAAGAAGATGTATTAGAGCTCACTCCATTAAAATCACCAGAAATTCTGTCTCTCTACATGCAGGGTCTACGCCAAAGGCAGTTATTTTGTTAGATTTTGTTTGTACTGGAATCAGTTATTTCAGTGAGCTCTAATTCAGGGAGCCTCCCTACAAGATATATTGGCTCTAACTGTCAAGGATTATCTGACACCCAATTGCTGCATGAAGACAGAATAAAGAGAAACCAGAGCCGGGCAAACTGTGTGCGTGCATGAGCAGAAGCGCAATTATGGAGAAAACATCAGCGCCAGTCAGGGAGAGACGGGACCGGACAATGGGGTAGGCGACAGAGCAGGTACGTGCCTGGCGCCCCCCAGCTTTGCGCCCAAGGCACGTGCCTACTTTGCCTACCCCTAGTTCCGGCCCTGAGAGAAAAATATGCTTAGAGAGGGACATTGAACATAAAATTGATTATTTCAGAAACAGTACAGAATTTTTAATTGATTGTATTTATTTCTTATTTTTATTTCAGTATGAGAAAGCTTATATTAAATTTTCATTTTCACAATATTTCCCCTTCCCCTAAGGATTTGGATTCGGTTTGGCCAGGTGTTTGGATGTGGCTGAACCCAAATCCTGCTAAAAAATGCAGAATCCCTCCCCCCCCCTTTTCCCTTCCCTCTTTCTTTCTGTACCCTATCCCAGTTACATTTAAAACAATAAAAAGAACACCTTTTAAAAAAAAAAATGCAGAATCCCTTATCAAATAATTCAATATTTAAAAATGTATTTACTTTTTATATTTGTTGCACTTGATCCCAACTAAAATATAATTAATCCTTATTGGAGGCAAAACAATCCTATAAGGTTTAATTAATGTTTAAACAATTTTCTAGTACACTTAAGCTACGGAACTCCAAATTACAGAAAGATCCCTTATCTGGCGAACCCCAGGTCCAGAGCATTCATAATAACAGGTCTCATTCCTGTGAAAATAATAATAATAATATCAAGCTTTAGTGAATCACATGACAACTCTGAGCCAATGAAAGACACCCTCTTAAATGTTACTACAATGCATTCCACAGCAATAACATATTTTCCATGGATCAGCTACAAAAGTCATTGCAGCCATGGGAATTTTGCTTATCCTTGCTAGGTGATCCTATCATTTTAGTGACTGTAATTTAAGAATGATATAGTCACAGTATAATCACTTTGCAACATGCAATAATACAACTTCATATACTGAGAAAATGGTTTCCCTATTCCCTACAGACATCTCTGTGTTTTCCTGTCCTCTCCAATTAGTGAGGAAACATGTCAGGAACAGATGTACAAATCCAACTTGAACTGTAGTAATCCTTACTTCCTAGAATGATGCCCTACAACAATGATAGACTATTATTATACAGCAGGGATATATGAAGAGACATCAAGCAACCTCATGTCATAAGGGTGAGAATAATCCATTCTACACATTTTAAGACCTTATTTCATGATACTTTTTAGTACAGGTATGGGACCTGTTATCCAGAATGCTCTGGATGTGGGGTATTCCAGATAACAGATCTTTCTGTAACTTGGATCATCATACTTCAAGTCTACTAAATCATTTAAACATCAAATAAACCCAATAGGCTTATTTTGCTTCCAATAAGGATTAATTATATTATAATTTGGATGAAGTACAAGGTACTGTTTTATTATTACAGAGAAAAAGGAAATCATTTTTTAAAATTCAGATTATTTGGATAAAATGGAGTCTATGGGACACAGCCTTTCCATAATTCAGAGTTTTCTGGGTAATGGGTTTCCAGATAATGGATCCCATACCTGTATAAAGACAAATTAGGTTTAATCCAGGACTGGAGTCTTTGTTTCATACAGAGTCATTTCATGCATACAGTTCATGCATTTCGTTTTGCCAAAAATTTGCCCCCAGCGAAATGTCGCCTTTTTTTTTGACTTGCGTCTTTTTTTTTGGACGCACATTGCCATACAAGTCTATGGGCGTCATTTCCGCGGCAAAACAAGCCGAAAAAATTCGCCCATCCCTAATCATCATATTGGACACCAAGTACTCTATTCCTTTCTCTAATAGATTACTATCTGTAATTTCAACAACCCCTTTTTGGACTATTACACCATTATAAGCTTATGGAAGGACAGGAGATGCCTTCATGCTTTTCCAACCCCTTATAAATGCAGTGCTGCAAAATGCAGGCATTTCTCTATTAATTGGGGAGGTCCAGGTTCTTGGGCTCCAAAATGGACTGTGAGGTACAATGCAATGTTTCAGAAAAATGTCAGCTTGTTTCTGTTTTTTGCACTTTGCAGCATCCCCCATGAATGTTAATTAATCCATAAGTTAAACACAATTGGACCACATAGTTGTTAAGCCATTAAATAAAAACTGTATTGACATAATAAATGACAATGAATGCCTATGCTTGCCGTATATAAATTAAAGGACACCTTAATTAAAAAGAGGACTCATAAATCATGATAAATAATGATTTTAGAACTAATAAAACTGGTTGGCATGACCCTATGAATTTTATTTGCAGACAAGCCTAAAACAGTAGGTTTAAGGTTAGTTTGCAGCCAACATGCATATATCTTTGTGGTTGTTCAGCGCAGTTTCCGTGATAAGAGGAATCTACGTTGCATGTAATTGAAATGTTTTTGACTATTGACTGACCACATAATAATAAACTTCCTAAACCGTATCCTTTGGCTGGAACCTTTGTGTGTGGGAAGAGGTATGTAATTAAGATGTAGGCTTCCGATCCAAAAAAAAAAGTATTACAGGACATAAAGATGGCATGTTATTGCATCATTGGTTACACAGAATGTCAGGGTGTTTTAACGATTGCTCATAAAAACTTATTGAAGGTAATTCCAGTAAAAACATAGGCCTATGTATTTCCACATTGCCCAGTAATAAAAAGCCTGTTTTTTATCGGAGTGCCGTTCATCTGTTGGTGTATACATTTGTGGCAGTGGGGACACTGCGGACTGAGCACCCGACTTCAAAGGGAAGCAGCTAAGTGGTGGTGAGTTGGAGCGGTCCTAATTGGTGTTGTTGAGTTTCCAGTAAAAACATATTCCTATGTCAGATATACTTCTAGGAAAGGGTTTTTGATTTTTTTTTAACCTTAGTAATCTTCTGCGCTAACAGTCAGACAGTATAGCCTGTAGATTATGTGCAAAATAAAACAAAGATTTTTTGGAAAAGTTAGTTTTTTAGGTTTTCCTTCTTGCCGGTCTTTTCACAGTCTCTCCACTGTCCAAGAAAAATCCAAAATATGCAAAAGCAAGACCAGCGCCTGTGGCAACAGAAGTTTAGAAACCAATATGGTGCAGTATTTCTGTTAGAAGGGATGACACCCAGTGTTTGGTTACAATTAACTCTAAAGGTGCCTATTACTTTTACTCTCTCCCTTTTACAGTACTACACACACTGCTCTAATGTCCCTTTGTGATGAAATCTATAGATATCATATCACATAAACCTTAGTGGACCTCCACCAAATAGCAGCAATTCCTACTCACAAACCAAGGGTATGAAACTGCACGTAGTTTGAATCTCTGTTCTGGTTTGGCTCAGGCTCCGCACCAGTCTCCTACTCGAAAGTATGGAAAGAGATGGAAACCGAAAATAGTATAGTCCCGTTTTATTAAAATAATTTTTTAAAAACAATTGCTATGATATCTATAAATTTCACCACAAAGGGACATTAGAGCAGTGTGTGTAGTACTGTAAAAGGGAGACAGTAAAAGTAATAGGCACCTTTAGAGTTAATTGTAACCAAACACTGGGTGTCATCCCTTCTAACAGAAAAACTGCACCATATTGGTTTCTAAACTTCTGTTGCCACAGGCGCTGTAGATTATGTGGTCCAGTAATAACAAAAGTGAAATTAGTATGTGGTGTTTATATAATAATGAATATGTAGAGGCTATAAAATTCTATTGCAAGATTAAGGTAGTAGTATGGTATAAGTAGGTAGTAGTAATCAGGCAGTACTGTGTCTTTTTTTTACATAACCCGATAAAACTCTAGAAAAAGTAATTCATTCCACATTACATACTGTAACATGTCATATTTTGCCTACGCCCCCTATATAATCTACAATACATCTCTTCCTATATCATGGTTATAATACTCACTCTCAACCCTCCAATCAGAAACTTGCTTCTAAAAAGTGACCATTAAATTGCTATCTGCTACTTGGTTGCCATGGGTTGCTAGACCTGGAGCAAACTTTGCAGCTCTTATTACATTACCCTTTATTGA
Source organism: Xenopus laevis (assembly GCF_017654675.1). Classification (NCBI taxonomy): domain Eukaryota; kingdom Metazoa; phylum Chordata; class Amphibia; order Anura; family Pipidae; genus Xenopus; species Xenopus laevis. The sequence goes on along the minus strand of NC_054371.1, from coordinate 212,005,290 downwards.
GAGGTAAAGTAGTAGCTATACTCAATGTAAAGATTGAGTAAACAAAGGCTGATCAATTTGCAATTATGTGGTTTCAAGCTAATTATTCTGTGTTAACATACCATTATGTTTAAGGTCAAGGATAATAATGCTTTGTAGGCTCAGCTGACTAATATGTTGGTTACCATAACATGAATTTTGGGTTATTATGGCAGAAGCTACAATAATTATAACCAATATTGCATGAGGAAGAAAGGCTTAGGGCTTGTTAGCATGTACGTTTGGTGGTAATACTGTTTGGTGCTTTTTATATAGAGAATATTGTGCGAACAAAATGAATTTTGTATAGTCAAAATATGTGTATTGTATTTTCTGTTAACAGATTTCCCTTTCTGACATACATTTCATTGTCACAAAACAATTTAGACAGTACAAAACAAAATTAATAAACCTGAACATTATTTTTTAGCCATAAAACTAATTTCTGTGGTCACAAAAATCATTTTATGGGCACAGACTTCATTTTTCCAGCACACAATAAGATCTCTAAAAACAAAGGTCCTTTTTGTAATCACAAAAATAATCCTGTGAATATATTCTTTTTTAGGTATGAAGTATATTTTGTATGTTTTATTGCTGATGTTTTGCAAAATAATTTTGGAACTATAAAATATATATTTCATGTTCTGCTCAATCTCAAATAGAAATCCATTTTGTTCTGCATGATTTAAAGAGCTGGAAAAATTCTAAAATAAAAAAAAAAGTTTTCGGAATCCAAAACCCTGCTTATTTTTGACATTTTGCCGCCAGGTTTGACATGATGAAAATCATTATAATCTATGTGTGCACAATCATTGTTTGAAAAAAGGTTATCAGTGGATCTTGAAGAAAACAGTTGGTCTATAAATTGAATTTTCTGTTAACCTATTTAAAAACAAATATTTGATCGCTGATGGGTTATTATACCTGCTGCAAACGTTGCTAATTTTTGCTAATTACAAGGATTTTAAAGGTTTTATTTAGTATCTTTGTTGCAGGGTTGCTTGAAGAAGGTGAAACTTTGTTCCTGTATAACTTTTGCTTTTGAGTTTCCTTTATATTATTTTCCAGCTCGGTGTCTTTGTTATTTCCATACAAACCTATTTATACTTTCCATCCTCTTTGCAGTTGAACAATAAAATATGAACTCTGTCTGAAAATTCTACCCAGAGGTAAAATATTGAGCCTTTCACTCTCTCTCTCAGCAGTGCTTATAGCTAAATTTAATCTACTTTTCTCTCTGCAAATTCCTTGCATTTTTTTGTTTCCATCATACTTATCAAATTTATCTTCATCTTTTTATTTTAAAGCCAAAACGCATCCTTAATGTTTCAATCCGTGTTTTGAAGTCCTGGCTAAGTGACTGTAAAGAAATGCTGTCACTTCTTTCTCTCCTCACTTAGATCCCATCTGCTTTTGTGTTGTGCCAGTGCCATACCCCTTATCCATCACAGGGTGCCCATCTTTATTTTCTTGTCATCAACCATGGTATTAAACTAATAATTATTTGCTGTATTTGCTATTTCGAACATTTCAAAATAAGCTAATTTAAACAGTTTCCTGGAATATTGTTTACTCAATAGTTTTGTTAAGTAGAATTTTACATCTAATAACAATGGTGTAGGTCACATTATAAGGACCTGCAGATTCTGACCTTGTTTTGTCTTGAAAATCTAAGGCGATTAAGTTTTGTTGTGAATATATAAGGCAAAAAGTATGGATTGTTTACTGATGATGAATTTAGGGATGCACCAAATCCATGATTTTAAGATTTAGCTGAATACCGAACCTAATCCTAATTTGCATATTCAAATGAGGGTCAGGAAGGGCCAAAGAGAAGTGTATATGCAGCATACAGGTAAAATGTTTTACTTTCTGGTTTGTGTGATGAAAAAGGGAAGATTGTATCATACTTACCGTGATCTTCCTTTCCTGGACAACTCCATGTCATACTTACCGGGATAGCCCTGCCCCAGTTCTCCCATCAGAAGGACCCTCCCCAAAGCTTTAAAAGCCCAAACCCACCCCCCAGTCTGGTGTCTCATAATAGGCTTCTAGAAACTACCGAAAAAGGGATGGGAACCTTGACATGGAGTTGTCCAGGAAAGGAAGATCACGGTAAGTATGATATAATCTTCCCTTTTCCTGGACAACTCCATGTCATACTTACCGGGACTTAGCAAGCTAACATCCCAATGGGAGGGAATTTGTTTCACATAAGGAAAACTGGCCGAGTGTAATCTATACCAGATAAAACTCAGAAGAATGAAACCCCCACAGGTGGACTGAAATCACCTTTTGGAAAACCTGTGAACTCCGTATTTTCAGAGGAAATGGACTGCCAGAGAAAGAAAGGAAATAGTACTCCGTAGAGGAAGAACCCACACCAAAGTAATGATACTGAGTGTGAAACCAGCATGACAATTCCACCTAATAAGAGAGAACTATCTTTACTTAAAGAGAAGCGGATAGAACCCTGAGTAACACTTCTTCATAGTCTTACTCCCACTACGTACCAGCACATTCATTCCAACCACATAACATCCACAAGAGCACTCTTGGAAATGGCTCAAAAGCATGGTACCTGCAAAAGAGGAAATAGTAGGGGAAGGAAAAATCTCATCACTAGTATTCTACATGACCCAGCTCTGTATGACACTACCGATACATAGCATCACCTAGGGGCAGATTTACTTATGGTCGAATATCGAGGGTTAATTAACCCTCTATATTTGACTGCCGAATGTAAGTCCTTCGACTTTGAATATCGAAGTCGAAGGACTTACTGCAAATAGTTCGATCGAACGAAAAATCGTTCTATCGAACGATTAAATCCTTCGATCAAACGATTTTTCTTCGACCAAAAAAGGATTGCAAAGCCTATGGGGACCTTCCCCCCCTATGGGGACCTTCCCCATAGGCTAACATTGGCTTCGGTAGCTTTTAGGTGGCGAACTAGGGGGTCAAAGTTTTTTTTTAAAGAGACAGTACTTCAACTATCGAATGGTCGAATAGTCGAACGATTTTTAGTTTGAATCGCTCAATTCGAAGTCGTAGTCGAAGGTCGAAGTAGCCCATTTGATGGTCGAAGTAGCCAAAAAAACCCATTTGAAATTCAAAGTTTTTTTTTATTCTATTCCTTTACTCGAGCTAAGTAAATGGGCCCCCTAGTGTAGTTCCCTGTCTCTTTAATACTAAGGAACCTGTATTTATTCTGGACCATGACCAATAAACCTTTCAATGAAAGGTCCGTAAAATGACTCATGGAGAAGGAGTGCTGCCACTGTGGGCATACCTTACCTGCCCTGTGAGGTATCTAGGAGCATTCTGCAGTCTTTACAGATAGAAATTGTTTGTATCAAGTTTTATCATCCCTAGCTGAATTGCACTGGGGCGGGGCTATCCCGGTAAGTATGACATGGAGTTGTCCAGGAAAGTAACATGGTTTTTAGGATTCCGATTCGGCCAGGCACTTGGATTCGACCAAATCTGAATCCATGTAAAAAAAAAAGACTGAATCCTGGCCGAATCCCAAACCGAATCCTGCATTCGGTGCATCCCTAGCTGAATTGAACCTTTGTAGCCAAGAAGGGTAATTGTCCCAACCATGTAAATGATTACTCTAAAGCACAATCTATGTAAAAGCTGTTTTCATGAAGGTTTAATAGTATATATATTTTTCCACTCTCAAAACTATATTTAATATATGGGGTTTTGAGATTTACTTGTAACCCTATTGACACCCCTTCTGTTGGTGTTAGACTGCATGTGTGGTGCTTATCTGATGGCACGAGACAAATCTGAGCCACTCTGCAGTTGCATTGGGAGAGACTGGGTACCTGGTACTTACAGTATTAGAGCAGTGCCTCTACCTAGTGGGATCCGGGAATACATCTACAGGTGGCCCCACTGGGACACAGTAGTAATTTACAAACAGAATTTGAAAAACAAAACAACTCTTTATCTACAATAAGGGGCCGATTCACTAAATTCGAGTGAAGGATTCGAAGTATTTTTTGGGCTACTTCGACCATCGAATGGGCTACTTCGACCTTCGACATTCGACCATTTGATAGTCGAAGTACTGTCTCTTTAAAAAAAACTTCGACCCCCTACTTCGGCAGCTAAAAGCTACCGAAGTCAATGTTAGCCTATGGGGAAGGTCCCCATAGGCTTGCCTAACTTTTTTTGATCGAAGGATATTCCTTCGATCGTTGGATTTAAATCCTTTGAATCGTTCGATTCGAAGTTTAAATCGTTCGATCGAAGGAATAATCCTTTGATCGTACGATCGTAGCATTTGCGCTAAATCCTTCGACTCCGATATTCGAAGTCGAAGGATTTCAATTCCTAGTCGAATATCGAGGGTTAATTAACCCTCGATATTCGACCCATAGTGAATCAGCCCCTAAAAGTGGCAAAGGGGGCTCACTAACTAACTAGGGCCAGCTCTCTCTAACTAAATAAATATAGTTCTTTCCTCAGTCCCAGAAACACAGTCTCTGTAATCTTCAAGCACTCCTTTGCTAATGATACTCATTATGAATAGGATCCTCTTAGGATAATTACAATCACTCTTGAGCCGAGTCAAGCACTGATGGACACGCAGTGCAACCCCAGCCCCTTTGGATGCTCAGATGGGAATCCCTTGCAGGTTCCTCCACTCAAGACTCTCTCAAGATCTCTATCCCTCCAGGCACATTATCTGGCTTCCCTGTGCCAGCCTGATCCAAATCACTGCTTCTGATGGGGGCCTTCCAGCTCTCTGGCAGGCACTTAATCATAGGCTTAAACAAAGGGGGTCTGGTGTAACATATACAGTATATACCCCTTACCCACCAATCCAAATGATACAGTAATCAACCAATGGGGATAGGGAGGAGGGGACATTAAGACAAAAATAAAGAAAAAAATACAAAGGCATCCGCAGATGTTCTGATAATAATACTCATGATAACAAGACACATCAGACACACCTAGTTCTTAATGTAAAGATCCATTTAACTTCTCTTTTGTTCAATAAGATGGAAAGATTGCCTCCTCTAGGACCCAGACTGACCCTATCTGTGCCCATCACTGAGATGAAGCTTAAATTTCCTATCCTGAACAGATAGCAAAATGATCAGAAACATTAGTACCTTTATTCCACTTCATATGTAACAAAGGCTTATGTATCCATTCTTTTAACGGGCAAGCTGTCTGGCCTTCATATTGCTTTTCACATTCATGGCATGTTAACAGATAGATCAAATTTTTGCGCATTGCAGTTTATGTATTGTTTAATACAATAGTTGTTATTGGTCACAAACGTTTTCGCCACCGATACATAGTTATGCATCGTTATAGTTATAGTCATATCAGGCACCTTGTTGAAGCACACTTATACATGCCAGTACAAGTTAACCATGCAGAGATCTTACATGTGTCAGAGGTGAATAAACTAAGGGCCAGGACATTACCTAAACTTTTGTCTCTCTTTGTGACAAACTTGCAGCCATTTTTCAAAATATTTTTCAAAATATTTTTCAAAACAGGGTCAGTCTGGAGAATAGGGAGGTTTCTTTTCTTTATGCTGTGAAACTGGGGACTGTAGGTGAAAATAAACAAAGGTCCTCTACATAACCCTAGTAGAGTTAGAAAGTGTTGGAATGGAAAGAATGTTGTTGAAAAGCTTTGTACATCATACATTGATTGAGTGCAACACCTTGCCTACTGTAAATTCTCTTTCTATCTCTTAGTTTATTACTCTAATGAATAATAACTATTAAGGAATGTGTATAATAGATTTAGAATTGTGCTGACTCATACAGCGGAACATTAAGCTGCACTGAATTTATTAGAGCCTAATGTTTTAACATTTTTCATGGTTCTTAAACACTAACTCATCTGAACTTGTGTAGAGTTGAAGACCCCAGTTACAAAAACCCCCAAACTGATTTGCTTTTGGGTATGGGGATTTATTTGTCTACAAATTAAGTTCAATAAAGCATGCGATTAACTAACTGTAGAGCAAAAATCTTCATTGAACACAAGTGGCTACAGAGTATTTATCTACTAAACCAAAGGTCATATATTGGTTCTATTGTTATTTAGTCATGTGTAGTTAACTCTCTGGTTTAGTGAAAACTGAATAATTTTGGAAAAACACCCCATTCATATTCCAAGAAAGTATGACCAAAGCAACCTATGATCGATGGAAAAGACAAAAAAGACAACAGCTTAGACCTTAAAGAGGATGAAGTCCATGTAAAGTGCAGCAATGATTCCTCATTTAAGACTCTTGGGGGGTAATTTACCAACAATCAAATTTAGATTTTTTCCACTTCACAATCTCTAAAAAATTGTGGTTTTCTCATTTTCTAAAAAAGCTATTAAAAATTTGAGATTTATGATGTGTAAAAACCAAAAAAACTTCTAATACAAAACTCAGATTTTTGCCCAAAAACCACAAATTCTTTTGATTTTTGCATGAAACCAAAGGCAGATCAGGATATCTTCGGGACTTCTACCATTGACATAATTATATATTATTTTATTATTAATTTTATTAACATGTATTTATATAGCGCCAACATATTGCGTAGCACTGTAAAGTAAATGTGATTATACAACTTAATCACATGAATTATATACATAGATCATATGGGGTTACATACATCACAGTCAATACCGGTACAAAAAGGACCCTATGCATAGGCATACACTCTAAAGGGAAGGGAGTAATACACAAGGTGTGGGAGTGGGCAAGATCGAATTAAGTGGGTGAGAAATGTGGTACTGTATGTGGTGTTGCGTTTGGTAGTTAAGCGGAGTGAGGGTAGGCTTCTTGAAAGAAGTGCGTTTTCAGAGATTTCTTGAAAGCATAAAGGTTGGGAGAAAGTCGGACAGACCGTGGGAGAGAGTTCCAGAGGAGGGGTGCAGCCCTTGCAAAGTCTTGAATGCGAGCATGTGAGGAGGTATTGAGAGAACAGCTGAGTAGCAGGTCAGTAGAGGAGCGTAGTAAGCAGTTGGGTGAGTATATAGAGATGAGATCAGAGATGAAGTGTGGGGCAGAGTTATGAAGTGCTTTGAATGTCAGGGTCATTAATATGAATTTGATTCTGAAAGGTAACGGAAGCCAGTGCAGGGATTGACAGAATGGCGAGGCAGAGGAGGAGCGGTTGCTGAGGTGTATGAACCTCGCAGCAGTGTTCATTATGGACTGGAGAGGTGACAGTCTCTGGAGGGGGAGGCCAATTAAAAGAGAGTTACAGTAGTCTAGACATAATATGATGAGAGAGTGAATAAGAATTTTGGCAGCATCTTGGATGATAAATTATCGTATTTTGGATATGTTCCTTAGGTGGGAGTGACATGATTTAATAAGTGACTGGATATATATACGACCTCGGCAGGTCTGAGATGATGGATTTTCAGATTCAGACTTTTTCCATCCTCAGGGTATAATAAATCAAGAAAAATTTGAGGTTTTTTTTTTCACAAAATTTTTTTTCAAGTTTTGGGAATTCAGACTTTAATAAATAGAATTTGTGAGTTGATTTCAAAAACCTCTAAAACCACAAAATTCTTGAGATTACGTGTGCTGCAGTGACTTCAGATGCTATTTTTTTTTCTATGAAGTGAGCCCACCATGAGTTTGAATGTACACCTATCAGAACTGCGCAATATGTTGGTGCTCTAAAAATAAATTTTAATAATAATAATAATAATCATTGCTTGCAATACATTGACACAACAGTGAGTATCTATAGACACAAAATGCAAAGGGATCTTACTTACTGGGCAAAGGTGGTACAGGGCTCCGAAGCAAAGGCAAATAACAAATTCGCTCTAGTTAGCATACATTAGGCCTTTCATCTGTACCTAATAAGTGATTTTTCATCAGTTGCAGAATAGTACATTTTATTATAAATTCATTTTTAACAATCCTTTAATTTATATAGTGCAGACATATTCTGCCGGTGCTTTACAGATTTTTTCCATATACAGAATTGTTCTCTTTTGAAGGATTAACAGTTAAAAATTCCATGCACCCTTGCTGTAAACTGAAATTACAGTTCTCTCACTTCAAGGGATCTGATAATTATCAGAGTGATTTAGTACAGAGTTCTGGCCAATGTCACCTCCCACCACAAGATCACTGGTGTTAACCACATGTGTACTGGTTTAGGTAGAAAAGATACAGCCATATAAGCCCACATTAATCCAAGAAAAGATTAGAAGAGCTATTGTACTTGCTTTTAGCTTTTTATTTGGACTAATGATTTATTTTTCTGTACTATGTACTGTAGTTAGCTCTAGATTTCTTAGGTCCAAATAGCTTGTCCAAAGTCTCAAGCCTTGCTAGATTATAATAATGGCAGATTTTAGGAGCAGTATGCACTCTACCTGAACATTAGTTCAATGTATAGGGCTTATGAACATACTTTTTGCCCTTTTTAGCGATTTTTATGTAGTTTTTATTTCTAAATGGCATTGTTTATGCAGCAAATAATTCACTCTACAACATGAAATGTAATTCCTGAACCAGAAAGTGTATTTTTTTTATCTGTAATATTGGTGTGTAGGTGTGTAGGGCCCTATAGGGATACAGGCCCTATAGAGTTAATCTTTTCACCATTTCCTTGGGTTATTGGGTAGAATCCCTGTTACAGAATAACCTTTACAGTGATAGGCTGAGAGATTTGATGACACTGCTCTGACTCACTCCTATATAGTGTGTGCAGGGAGTGGCCTCTTTTGCCTCTGGATGTGATTCCAGCTGGATGTGCTCAGGGGGACTGAGTGCAATAGGCCCAGAAGAAGGCATGTGTCCAAGTCGGGGACCAGGAAACCCCGTGAATGAGGAACAGATATACTAGGGCAGACTTGTCATAGTCTCTCTAGGAGAGAAAGGCAGATAGGATAGAGAGAAAGAGCAGCTGAAGCTCCAACAAGGATTTGCAGTAAGGGAGGAGCTTCCCAGAGGCTCTGTGTGTTGCCTCCAGTCAGGGACCTCAGTAAAGAGGGACTGTAGGGTAGAAGCTGCTTTCCTGACAACTTCCAGGAGGGAAAGGTTGTACTGCAATTGCCTGTGTACTCTCTGTGTGAGCCTGCCTTTGATCTGTGTGAACTCTCAATATGCTGTTTTCCTCAACTCCTGCGTGACTACTGAAACCTGTGGTCATTTGCCCTTTTTGGCATAATAAACCGTTCCTGATTGTTAAGAACCTCCTGGCGCCCAAGTTGTTTTTGTGTGCACAGTAGCCTGGGGGGGATGTAGTTGCACTACACCATAGAGGGAACACTTCCACTTAGCGAAGGCCCTGCCCTGGGTGTAAGTCGGGTGTAACCCATGCTCTAGTGTTCTAGCTGGTGAATTAACCCCGAGTGGCCCAAATAGGTGTTACAGGTGGATCTCATTTTGCCTGGTCATGTGCTTTCAGAAAGAGCCAGCACTTTAGGATGGAACTGCTTTCTGGCAGGCTGTTTTTTATTCTACTCATGTAATTGAATGTGTTGCAGCGGGATCTGGATTTTACTATTGAGTGCTGTTCTCAGATCTACCAGGCAGCTGTTATCTTGTGTTAGGGAGCTGCTATCTGGTTACCTTCCCATTGTTCTGTTGTTAGGCTGCTGGGGGGAAAGGAAGAGGGTAATATTGCTCCAACTTGCATTTCAGCAGTAAAGAGTGACTGAAGTTTATCAGAGCACAAGTCACATGATTGAAGGTAGCTGGGAAACTGACAATATGTCTAGCCCCATGTCAGATTTCAAAATTAAATATAAAAAATTTCAAAATTAAATATGAAAAAATCTGTTGCTCTTTTGAGAAATGGATTTCAGTGCAAAATTCTGCTGGAGCAGCACTATTAACTGAACTTTTTTCCTATGACAGTATCCCTTTAAGGAATTTATAAGGTTTTGCACTAAAAAGGCGAAAGACTGAAATTGAAAGTAAAGTGACAGTCTATGTCTGGTTCATATGAGCACAAAAAAACCCCCAGCAGTCTACTGTATAACCAAACCCCTTCCTTCACTCTACCTGTGGCCTTTCTGGTAAGGGGCGGCTCTTTAAAGAGGGGCACAGGATATTGATATTGATTAAACAGCACATAGGGAAAACAATAAGAGGAAACTACAATTTGTTTAAATTTTGTGTCAAATATAAAAAAATAAACATTATAATTCATTTCTCTTTTAAATGGTGAATCTGTCCAGGATTTTGAATAGACTTGAGTTGGGAGAGTATGTTTTCACACTGCTCAGTTCGAGCAGTTTCCTGAAATAATTTACAATACGAGTTTTAATCAATGTCGAGAAAATTAGAAGCAACAAATCAACTGGCCTGGTGGAAGTGGAGAGCAGAACATAATGGACATATTTATCTGGCAGTAAAACTTTCAGTCACTGGAGGACACCAAGGCAAACAATAGAATATGAAGCCTTCTCTATTTGCCAAAGTCACAAAGCTGGAACCTATTTCTTCACGTCTCTTTTAATATTTCAGTCTAATCCCAAAGCCCTAAGAATAACAAAGTGGACAGTTCAATGCCAAATAGGCGGTGTCATGTAATACAATATTGTTTAATGTAGATGGTAATTTGTACTCCTCAGCTAAAAGAATTGTAATTTATAGATATTTGAATGAATTAATTAGAAAATGGAGAAGCTGGAGTGTGTGTTATTAGGGTGTGACAATAGAATTATATTTCTTAACAGACTGGTAGACTTCTAGTGTTCCTGTCTCCTGTTAAGGGACAGGAACACATACACTACAGATTGCTTAACTGGGCCGAATTTATTGTTTGGAACATGCAGTGCCATGGCACACATTTAACCTTGAAGATATAAGGTGTATCTGTTTTTTTTGTGCCAGATGCCATATATATTATATATTAAGTAGTATTTAAATTCATTCTAGTATGCTATAAAACAGATAATTGACACAGGTTATTCTTTCCACTGGGTTTTATTTATCTACATATTTAAATTTTTTATAAGAATGGGGGCGGCCATATTGGCCATTCTGATGTGCTCATATATAATGCAGAAACTATGATTTCTAAAGTGTTATGGAGCAGTAATTTTTTTTTGTATGATACAGTGTTGAGGCAAAATTTGTGGTTTCTCCATGCAGACTGTTTTGCCAAACCCCCCCACAGTCTGTGGTGCCAGTTAAACGACTTTTTTTTTTATTTATCAAGGTCCGAACTTACCTCAGTATTTCTAAGTTAGAAATCAGAGCAACTCCGAATTCCCGAATGGACTTTATTTATGAAGAAAAAAGCCAGAAAAAATAGGGTCGGGCAAACTTCGGAGCTTTTCCCGAAAACTAAGAATTGTTTGGAATTTTTCTGCAAAAACTACGATTTTTTTTGAAGTTTTCAAAGTTTTTTACGCAAAAACCCCAAAATCATTGAATATCAGTACGTTCATCAGCGCAGACACTGGGACCTTGCCCATTGACTTATACAGGATCTTGAGAGCGTTTAGATGTTGGGGTTTTGGATTCAGAGTTTTTAGACCATCAGACTTTAATAAATCTCGAAAAATTCGTAGTTTTTTTTTTTGCTCCGAAAACTACAATTATTCGAGGTTTGGATATTTAGACCTTGATAAATAATCCCCATTGTGTCTGCCCCTTGCCTTACATATCAACCAATGGGATTGGAGACCCTCAAAATCCACTCCCTGTTTATCTAAGGAGCTGTTGGGAGAGTCGGACGAAATCTGGACGAAATTAGCAAAATGGCAGTCTTTTATTTCTATGAAGAACAGTTGTAGCATAGTGAAAAGGAGCTTCTCTAACGAGCTTGATTTTCCTAAAAATTCAAACCATAATCGGAAAGCATATTTGAGTTGGAGCTTAAACTGAGCTGCCTACAGATGCAACATTTGAACGGTACCAGGTAGTCAGGAGAAGTTATTGGAAAGTTGGCTGGAATTACATTATCTTTCATTATGCATAAATACATTTTGTTACTTTGGGTGGACATCCCCTTGAAACAATAGGGACTTAAATTATAGTCTTCATTGCATAGTGTAGAGATATGAAACTCCCCTAAGGGGACCTCCCAAGGAGTGCAATTCATCCTCAAAGGAAACCTACACCGCTGAGGAGGCTGCTCTAACAAAGAAGCTTCCAGCATATTTGGTGGACAGGTCAACATGCCAAATATATCTGGAGACAGATAAAAGATTAATATTGGAGAGTTAAACAACATATTATGTTAGATCCCTGGATCCTGGATAAGAATTTGTAATAAACAGAAACATGACTATTTAATCAAAACATTATCATGCTTATAACAGAGCACTGGGAAATTCTACTATCGTTGAGTGAAAAATATAATACTATGCTGAGAGTCTGATAGGAAACTTGGCTCCCACTTTAAGCTTTATTATGCCTTAGTGGAGCCATAGATTTTAGTGGACTGTTATAAACGATTTATACTACCAACAAATCCCTTTAAATCTAATGATATTCATCACTTGCCATTATGTTAAGAGTTTCTAAAAACCCCAGTCTTGCGTATATTATCATCATATTACTCTTCCTTTGTTCCAGGCTGTGGTTGTCAGCTTAATGTTAAATCTCTAGCTTTCCATGATAGTATTCAAATGACACATGTAAAATAGAAACATTCCTTTGATTTATTATTACTATTATTACTATCATTATAAGTAGTAGTATTATTTATTATCAAGCTGTGTGCAAATGCTAGAATAGTATGGGGTACAAATGTGGGAAGGGGAGGAAGAAAAAGGTACACTTCTAACTGGGTGTGGAGGATGGGCTGCACTGTTTTTGCTCTTAGGCCCCTTGGAGGGGTCAAAATGTGTAAAGGGCACCCAAGTTATTACAAATGAATAAACAGGTATGGGACCTGTTATCCAGAATGACCTTGTCAGGGCTATTGGGGATTCAATCCTGGTCTGTATGTTAACCAGACAGTGCACTATCCTGCTGAGCCAGCTGGAGCTCACTAGTGCTGGGCGAATTTGAGACGTTTCACCAAAAAATTTGCGAATTTCCTGTGAGATTCTCAAAAAGGTGAAAAATTGGCAAAACTGGGAAAAATTTGCGTAACGGCGCTGGCGTCTAGTTTTTGACGCCGGCGTCTGTTTTTGACACCGGGGATTTTTCACTGTCGAATGTTCGCTGTGGTTTCGTGAATTTATTCGCCGGCAGCAAATCGCGGGAATTCGCTGTGAATTTGTGCCTGGTGAATAAATTCACGCATCACTAGAGCTCACACTTTGAACTGTCCGTATAGACTACTGCTATTACCCTTGTCTCCACCCCTAATCTCATTAATGCCAGGTGTCAGTAATCTTATCATCAAGGCCCTATATAAGATATTAATTGCCTTCCAGCTTTAGCTGGATCATTAACCCATGCCTGTGTTCTAGCCCCCCTTTTGCCAGTGTTCCTTATTTGCCCTGTTCCTGCTTGTTCCACAGTCCTGTTAATACATTGTCCTTGCTCTCCTGGTCTTGACCCTTTGCCTGTTCTTTGGACTTGTATTGCCTGCCGCCCATCTAAGACCTCTTGCCTGTTTACACAGACTTGCATCAGCCTGCAGCCTGCCCCGACCTCTGGTTTGTTATATTGACTTTTATTTCAGATCATACTCTCTTTCTCATTTGTCTTCTGTCTCACCAGCACCAGCTGTTCAAGTTACCCATTAAACATCTTTCTGAGCACATTTTCCCTAAGGGCTCTTACTCACGAGCGTTTTTACCTGCGCTTCCCTGCGTTCCGTTTTTCGGCGTTCAGCCGCAGGGGAGCGCAGGAATAGACGCATGTCATTTTTTCAAATGGGGCTGTACTCACACAGGCGCATGTAGGCGCCGAACGCAGGTTGAGACGCAACATGCTGCATTTTTCCTGCGTTCGGCGCCTACATGCGCCTGTGTGAGTACAGCCCCATTTGAAAAAATGAAATGCGTCTATTCCTGCGCTCCCCTGCGGCTGAACGCCGAAAAACGGAACGCAGGGGAGCGCAGGTAAAAACGCTCGTGAGTAATAGCCCTTATTCTGGTTCTTCTAACACTAAACATGGTGTCACCATGTTATCATGCATTTCGACTCCCACCTGGCAGCCACTCACCTGTGGCCCAGCATGACAGAGCTGGTGTTTTCTGGATGACGGATCTTATCATAATTTGGATCTTTCCACCATAAGTCTGCTAAAATTCTGAAGCATTAAATAAACCCAATAGGCTGGTTTTGCTTCCAAATAAGGATTAATTATAATTTAGTTGGGATCAAGTACAAGCTACTGTTTTATTATTACAGAGAAAAAGAAAATCATTTTTTAAAATGTTGAATTATTTGATTAAACTGGAGTCTATTGGAGATACCTTAAGTCCACTAGAAAAGGATCTAAACATTAATTAAACCCAATAAGCTGGTTTTGCTTCCAGTAAGGATTAATTATATCTTAGTTGGGATCAAGTACAAGCTACTGTTTTATTATTACAGAGAAAAAGGAAATTGTTTTTAAATATTTTGATTATTTGGATAAAATGGAGTCTATAGGAGATGGCCTTTTCGTAATTTCTGGATAATGGGTTTCCTGATGGATCACATACCTGTACATAGAAATTGAGGTTACACAGGATTCTGTCAGGACATAGGCAGGCGACTTATGATATACATTAGTATTCCCAGAGTCCAAGAACTGGGATTTTAGTTGAGTAACAATTGTTTGTTGAGTCAGAGGCCCCAGGGATCTTGCATCATCCTTAACTCTGACAGTGTTTCTGCCTTCTTCATATAAATATGACATAAAAGCACAGGTGTTATTGTAGGCTTCTGCCATTATACAGTCATAAACGTCTTTTTCAGGTCAGCCATAAAAAGTTTACGCGGTGCAATCCGTTTATAAATCACTCCATCCTGGCTAGTTTGAAGAATATTATAATAAAATACATTGTTTTCACTAAACCCGTTAATCATGTTCCTCGCTTTCCCGAGAAAAAAGGGGGGCCCTTCTTAATGTTTCAGCTTTTCCAGCCGCAGCTCAGTTGGATTCTGTTGCTTTGTGTAGAGCAAGAACTTTGACATGTATAACATGCTCACCTCCATTATCACGCGGCTCCTCTCACAATTACATGACTTGTTTGAAACGAGCTGTCAGGCTGACGAGCACATTCCAACACTTATTGCTGCGCCAATTTTTGATTCGGCCTGTTCCGTACGGTGTATGAACCCACTCGGCATTTGTAAAACTCATTAGCGAGATAAGTGTCCCGTTGAGCAATACCTTTATATTTATGAAGGACTTAAGGAAAGATCAGCGCTTGAGGACAACTGTGTTATGGAATAATCCTTAAGAAGGATGGTTATGTTCAACTGATGAATTTGCAAGGGGAGAATAACAGATGATTTTATAATAGACAATAAGACTCAACCGCCGAATATTTATAATAAGATCGTCCATCTCTTAAACTTGAAGCATGCTTTTCTTTTAATATTTTCTGGCAGTCGAGGGAAGAACATTTCCACTACAGTCTGGATGTTACTAAAGCATATACAGGTATGGGACCTGTAATCCAGAATACTTGAGACCTGGGGTTTTCTGGATGATGAGTTTTTCTGTAATTTGGCTCAACATACATTATGGGGGTTATTTACTAAACTCCGAATGCAAACATTTTTTTTTTTTAAATCGGACTTTTAAAAAAATCACAGATTTTTCGGGAATTTATTAAACCCTGAGGATGGAAAAATCTGAATCTGAAAATCCGGCATCTCAGACGTGTCGAGGTTGCAAATAAGTCAACGGGAGAAGTCCCAATGATTTCTAGATGTTCACTGGGTTTCGTGCAATACCCTGAAGTTTTCGGGGTTTTAAGGGAGAAAATTCCTAAAAAAAATCTTGAAAATTGTGGAAATCGGATGAAAAATCTGAAAAAAATTTGAAAATCCGATTTTTCCCCCCAAAGTAAATTTTCAGGAAAATGTAATAATAAATAAGCATAAAAAACCCGAGCAGATTCTATCGGACTTTGTAGCATAAAATATTGAGATAAATTCGGACTTTGATAAATAACCCCCTATGTCTACTAAAAAATCATATAAACATTAAAGAAACCCAATAGAATTGCTTTGCATCCAATAAGGATGAATTCTATCCTAGATACTGTTTATTAGGATACTGTTTTATTTTTATTATAGAGAAAACGGAAATTATTTTCAAAAATTTAAATTGTTTAATTAAAATGAGAGAGATGGCCTTCCAGACCCGGTTTCTGGATAGCAGATCCCATACTTATATATGATACAATGATGATTGAAAGGAATTTATAAATTTGATATTAAACACAGATTGGTTATTGGTTTACTCACCATTATACAGGTATGTGATCCGATATCCACAAACCCATTATACAGAAAGCTCCCAATTACAGGAATCTAAATCTAAGATACAGACGCGGGGCAGATTTATCAAGGGTCGAATTTTGAAGTGATAAATACTTTGAAATTCGACCATCAAATGGCTTTACTTCGACTTCGAATATCAAAGTCAAAGTTTTTTTCACCGAATTTGACCGTTTTGCGGTCGAAGTAAAATCGTTTGATCGAACTATGAAATCCTCC
This sequence comes from Xenopus laevis, assembly GCF_017654675.1. Taxonomy (NCBI): domain Eukaryota; kingdom Metazoa; phylum Chordata; class Amphibia; order Anura; family Pipidae; genus Xenopus; species Xenopus laevis. The sequence continues at coordinate 211,988,681 of NC_054371.1, read as the reverse complement.
GAATCGAATGATTCAAAGTATTTCATAGATCGATCGAATGATTTTTCTTCGACTTCAAAAAACTTAGAAAGGTTTCTAGAAGGTCCCCATAGGCTAACACAACCCCTAATGTAAAGCGCTGCAGAAGTTGCTGGCGCTATATAAATTAGGGACGCGACAAATCCAGTATTCCGTTCTTTCTCAGCGTTCTTATTCGGTCTTCTCAGCGAGAATCCGATCCGGCCGAATCCTTGTCCCTGTCTGAAACAAATCTGAATCCTAAATTGAATATGCAAATTAGGGACAGGAAGAGAAATCGCGTAACTTTTTGTCACAAAACAAGGATGTAAAATATTTTTTTTACACTTTTTTCCTTCCCGTCCATAAGTTGCATATGCAAATTAGGGTTCGGTATTCAGCCGAATCTTTCATGAAGGATTGGGGATTCGGCTGAATCTCAAATAGTTGATTTGGTGCACTCCTAATATATATAAATGATTATGAGGGTTATAGATCAAGTGAGGTGTAAAGTGCAGCGCTCCTATGCACCACAGTGTGGCATATTGTTCTTTATTCTGCGGGTGAATCAGTGCATAGAACAAGTAAAGAGGAGAGCGCATAGGCACAATCTGCCCAAATTTTTGCGCCATGTGATCCTGTGTAAGCCCTCTTATCACTCTGTACACCCTATGAGAAAATAAAGGGTGTTCTGTTAGTGATGCGGATACTGAATATACAACCACTTTCAACCCCTTCTGATTGGTCATGTTCTGATGACATCGGACTCCTACAACATTACGTCATGATCCCATCCAGCTTCTTGTGAAAAAACATGATGAACCACATGATGAGTGTCATGGGAGGAGATATGGAAGGCAATGAGTGCTTAGGTAAAACTAAAGCTATAAATAGTGATGGGCGAATTTATTCGCCAGTCGAGAATTTGCGTCAAATTCCCGCGATTCGCGAAACTGCCAAAAACGGAGGCTGGCGTCCAAAAAAACAGACGCCAGCATCAAAAACGGACGCGGCCACAAAAACGAGATACCGTGGTGTTCCACAAACTTTTCGCCGTTTTGCGAATTTCACGGGAAATTCATGAATTTTTCGGCGAACCGAAACGCCCCAAATTCGCCCATCACTAGCTATAAGTTGCACCAGTATTACTTTCATAGAAGCTAGCGTTCAAAAAAAAAAGGGAAACAATGCATTCGGGTTGTTAAACTTTAGATTAACTTTTTCTATGACTATTTGATCCAAATGCATTGAAGTCAATGAGCGAATAATTTTGATGTACGGCAATTTTTTTTTGATGCATAGGATTTTCCGCCGCTGAATTGTCACCGCAGTTTCACAAAGTAATTCACTTGCGGAGGTAGAAGAGGTAGGCAAATAAATAAAAAACTATAAATAATCAATACTGAAAACCAATTGCAAATATGATAGAAATTGGAATAGGTCATTCTTCAACATGCTAAAAGTAGTGGTGAATTTGTTCAATTTCGATTTGCCAATAAATTCGTGAATTTAGAGTGAAATTCGCGAAATGGCCAAAAATTTGCGAAACGCATTGAAGTCAATGTACGTCAAAATAATTTTGATGCAAGTGTCAACTTTTATAAGCGCGACTTTTTGGTCCAAATGCATTGAAGTCAATGGGCATCCGAATAATTTTGATGTGCATCAATTTTGACGCGCACAGATTTTTATTTTTGACGCATCGAATTGTCACCGTAGTTACTAATTAATTCACTTGCGGCGACGCAGAAATTTGCAGCAAATTTATTTGCCCTTCGCTAGCTAAAAGTTAACTGAAAGGTTTAGGATCAGTTATCCAGAAACCTGTTATCCAGAAAGCTCCAAATTACAGGATTGCAGTTCCCCTAAACTCCATCTTTATTAAATAATTAACATTTTTGAATAATCTTTTCTTTTTTTTTCTCTTTAATAACAAAACAGTGTCAAAACAATCCTATCTGGTTTTATTTAAAATTTTAATTATTTTTAGTAGAATTAAAGTATGGAGATCCAAATTAAGGAAAGATCCCTTATCTGGAAACCCCCAGGTCTCAAGCATTCTGGATAACTAATTTAGGAGCACTTAATCTTTCATTCTAGTTGTATTGCCGACGTATATTTCCATGATAATTACTCACTGGGGCAGAAAAGTCGCTAGCGAAAATTTGCAAGAAATACCATCCGCAGGGACATCGCCAATTTACAACAGGTGTAGTGGACTAGCGAAAGAGTACATCGATAACAAAGTTTCGCCCCCTATCGCCAAGGGGAATTTTTGCTAAGGCGAACAATCGTTACAAATTCACTAGTGCGAATTTTGCAGAACGTTACATCTTTCACCAGAGTTTCCTTCGCAACCTTAGACCTGGTGAACTGATAAGATGAAGCTTCATCCTCCTCAATCTTATGGCAGTGACATCATATCCTGTATGCCGGAAAGTCATAAATGTTCTAAAAAATACTGGCGTTTATTCATATTTTAACGTGGGATTATGTTTAAAAGTTGTGAAAAATGCTTGTATTAATTTTTTTTACCATTTGAGGGGCATTCTACATTTGTTTTAGGGTGGGCTCATGTCTAGGACATTAGAGAATCTCTTTTGTCTTTATTTTGCTTCCTTGGATATTTTTAGTGGCCACCAAGCATTTGCACCAACATCTCTAATAAAGACATATATATATATATATATATATATATGACCTATATGTACCCGCCCTATTCAGATTGTCCTACGAAGTTTCGCTAGGCAGAAATGAATGCTAGCAAAGGTTCGCTATGAATTGCTCGTGCTGACTAATTAATGCTACAGAGATGCAACGTCGTATTTTAGTGAATTAGCGTAGTGGTAGCGAATTTGCACCTGGAGAAGTTGCACAGAGTGTGGCGAAGTCTTCACAGGCGAAGATTTGCCCTTTTTTGTATTGTAAACCCTGTTGAAATTAAAAAAAAAATACCTTGAAAATCATTACAAGGAATGGGAACAACAATTTGACAATGGTCCTTGAGCAGAGGGCAGCCAGATATCATTGATCACTATCCAAGGTTGATCATATGGCTGCCTAAAGGCAGAGACACACACAGATTCGGGGAGATTAGTCACCCAGCAACAAATCTCTTCTTCGGGGCTACTAATCTCCCCGAACTGCTTCCCGCCGACTAGAAGCTAAATCGCCAGCGAGATGGCACTTGGAGCACTTCGTTTTCCGAAGTTTCCTCGTGAGGCAACTTTGGGCGACTTCGGAAAACTTAGCGCACCGGTTGCCATCCTGCCGGCAATTTTCATTCTAGCCGGCGGGGGGCAGTTTGGAGAGATTAGGCGACTAATCTCCCAGAATCTTTGCGTGTCTCTGCCCTTAAAGGGAAGGAGCCAGTTCTAAAATAAGTCTGGGATCAATTAATTTGTGCACTTGAATTATAATTATATATTATAAGAAAAAAAGAAACAAAATAGAATTTTGATTACAGAAAAAAAGTTATTTTCCATTTCCAGAAAAATGGCCAGGCTCTCGATTGCTGATTATAAAAGTGCTGGCATTGAGTGAGCCTTTTAGCAAGATCTGCAATTCTTTCTGCCTGATTTGCGTCATGAGAAGTACTTCATCAATCCCCGTGCGTTTAGCAATATCCACATTTACATTCCGGATGTGTGAAACATTGGCCAAAATAGCCTGGAAAGTTCTAACACATTGGCACTGGCAAAAAGGGAAACAGGAGCTCCGTGCTGAAAATACAGTCTATATGATAATGCACTGATACAGCCAAAACAGCCTGGCACAATTCACTTGTGATGATTAAAGGACAAGTTAAAGAAAATGTTTGCATAATGAAATCCAGTTTAGTCCTCAACAACTTTCCAATATACATTATTAACTATAAAGTAAGAATTAAAAAGTAAAAAATGTTTTCCCCTTCCCACCCCTAATTTGCATATGTAAATTAGGATTCGGTTCGGTATTTGACCAAATATTTTGTGAAGGATTCGGGGGTTTGGCTGATTCCAAAATAGTGGATTCGGTACAGAGATTGGGTTTTCTGTTCTCCATGATTTTTCTGGAATCAAATCAAATGTTAATTACCGATTAGAAAATCATGGAAACATTAAGAGGCATGTATTGTATTTTTGCAGATTTATTAAAGGGATTCTGTCATCGGAAAACATGTTTTTTTTCAAAACACATCAGTTAATAGTGCTACTCCAGCAGAATTCTGCACTGAAATCCTTTTCTCAAAAGAGCAAACAGATTTTTTTATATTCAATTTTGAAATCTGACATGGGGCTAGACATTTTGTCAATTTCCCAGCTGCCCCTGGTCATGTGACTTGTGCCTGCACTTTGGGAGAGAAATGCTTTCTGGCAGGCTGCTGTTTTTCCTTCTAAATGTAACTGAATGTGTCTCAGTGGGACATGGGTTTTTACGATAGATATACCAGGCAACTGTTATCTTGTGTTAGGGAGCTGTTATCTGGTTACCTTCCCATTGTTCTTTTGTTTGGCTGCTGGGTGGAAAAGGGAGGGGGGTGATATCACTCCAACTTGCAGTACAGCAGTAAAGAGTGATTGAAGTTTATCAGAGCACAAGTCACATGACTTGGAGCAGCTGGGAAATTGACAATATATCTAGCCCCATGTCAGATTTCAAAATTGAATATAAAAAAATCTGTTTGCTCTTTTGAGAAATGGATTTCAGTGCAGAATTTTGCTGGAGCAGCACTATTAACTGATTCATTTTGAAAAATGTTTTTTTCCCATGATAGTATCCCTTTAAGGTTCGAATGGTAAATTTGAATTTGGATTCAAATTTTTGAATATTTATGGGTCAAAACTCAGAGATTCAAATTTTAAAGCACCAACTCCAATTTGAGTTTGAATGTGAGATTTGTTACGCTTGGACCCTGGAAACAGTTCTAATTCAAATATTTACCACCAAAAACCTGTGGAGTTCATGTACAAATCAATGTCAGAGGTCCATAGAACCATTTGAAGATGTTACTTGCCTTCCTGACATTCAAGTTTCTTTTTTCGGAGGAAATTTGATTTGAATTCGATTCAAATTTGATTCGAATTTCGGGTTGTTTATATTTGATTGAATATTAGACATTCCAATTTTTTTCATAAATAACCTCCCATTCCAGTTGTGAGTACATTTGAATTTATTAGGTAATAAAAATTCACAATAAATAAACCCAATACGCTGATTTTGCTTCCAATAAGGATTAATTATATCTTAGTTTGGATCAAGAACAAGGTACCATTTTATTATTACAGAGAAAAGGGAAATTGTTTTGAAAAATGTGGATTATTTGGATAAATGGAGTCTACGGGAGACGACCTTTCTGTAATTCAAACTTTCTGGATAACGGGTTTCCGGATAATGAATCCCATACCTGTATTTATTTCATTAAAGTTTTCCTTAGGGGCAGATTTATTAAAGGTCGATGTGAATTTTGTAATGTAAAAGTTTTTAATTTTGAGCTATTTTTTGTGTACTTTGACTAGGGAATAGTCCAAATTCAATTCGAATTTGAAAAAAAATTGAAAATTCTAAATTTATCATGTACTGTCTCTTTAAAAATTCGACTTCGACCATTCGCCATCTAAAACCTGCCAAATTGCTGTTTTAGCCTATGGGGGACCTCTTAGAACGTATTTGGAATCAATTTAAATTTTTTTTTGGGAAAAACTTTGATTCAAATTTAATCGGATGCTCAATTCCTTCGATTCGTACAATTCGAATTCGGCCGAATATGGACCTATTCGATGGAAAACGGACCTATTGGATCCAAAAAAAACGTCATTTCGGTTGGTCTTTTTGAATTCAAATTTCAAAGTTTTTTCAATTTGAAATTCGACCCTTGATAATTATGCCCCTTAGTGTTTATTAATTACCAGCTTTACAAAAATGGAACATTCAGTTCACAGAATAGCCTTGTTTCATTTGATATCCATAAAAATAGGTTTACACCAAAATTTCTTTTAAACAGAACTAATCGTTACATAGAAGACAACTTCCCTTTACATAGATCCCAAAAAGGATTATTATCTGATGTTTTTACTGTATTATTTCACTTTAGCAAGGCAGGTGACTGTACGCTGTATGTGTAGACAAAAGGCTACATGTACCTGCCTCGGGATATTTACCTATCTTTTGGGAGAATTAAGGTACTTGCTTGGTTGTCATTGGTTAAGGCAGTGATATGAATTATCAAACATGATAGTCAAGGAGGACCAGAGTATTTGCCAGAATGTTCTTTAAGCACAAAGCAAATAGCTAAAAACATGGAGTGTCATTATAGCCTAATTTTTTTAGCTAAACATATGAACAAACCCAGAGTAACTGTGACCATATTTATGTCTACAAATAGTAACCCCTGCCTCTCCCTCAAAGGGGCCCATTTACTAACATTTGAATTTAAATTTTATTCCACTAATCTCTAATAATTTGTGATTTTCCTATTTTTTTTTAAAAGCGCTAAAAATGTGAGATTTATTATGGGGCGGATTTATAAAGGGTCGAAGTAAAAATTTGAATTAAAAAAAAAATATCGAATTTCGAGCTATTTTTTATGTACTTCGACTATCGAATAGACCAAAATTCGATTCTAATCTGAAAAAAATTAGACTATTCAAATATCGAAAATTTATCATGTACTGTCTCTTTAAAACTTGACTTCGACCATTCGCCATCTAAAACCTGCCGAATTGCTGTTTTAGCCTATCAGGGGCCTCCTAGAATCTACTTGGAGTCATTTGGTGGACTTTGAAAAATCAAAGTTTTTTGGGGCAATTACTTCGATTCGAATTCAATCGAATGCAGTAAAACTTTGATTCATACTATAGAATACAGCCTAATCACCTGAAGTTAAAAACTTCGATTGGTCTTTTTTTATTCGAATTTCGAAGTTCAAAAAAACTCCCATTACTTCGAAATTCGACCCTTGATAAATCTGCCCTTAAGTGTAAAAAACAGGAAAACTTCTAATACAAAACTTTGTCAGATAAAAGTCATCAAGGTCCTATAGAAGTCAATGGGAGCTGCGCTGATCCTATAGGATCTTTTGAAACCAATTCAGACTTTTAGAGGTTTTTGGATTTTTTTCTTCACTTTCATTTTCAGAGGTTTTGGAGGTAGTCATATTTTTTATCGCATCATTCAGTTTAATTTTCCATTTGTACTTTTTTATTTTGATCTTTTAATAATGTCGAGATGTTCGTAGTTTTAGAGAAAGTGAGTTTGGTTGTGGTTTCAAAAACCTATAAAACCCCTAAAATCCGACCTTTGATAAATTGGCCTCCAGGACTATGTATGTTGCTTTATATTGCTCAGTTTTCCCATTAAATGCCAACATTTAGAACACCCAAGATTTTTGTTATCTCCTTTCGGTTTTCTCGTGTATAAAGAGTCCGAGGTGATTAGCGAAACCTTTAATCTTCCCAAATAATCATGTGTTTAGAGGACAGCTCCGAGTTGGGCTCTTTGCAGCCTAAACAGACAGACGTAAACAAATTAAAACCATGTTTAGCAGATGTTAATTCACATATTATTATGAGTCGTTATGTAATTGCATCGCCATCAACATTCATAGTTTTTGATGTATTTTCACTAGATATCTCTCAGTCTGTTTGAATGGAGCTGAAAATATTTTGATTAAACAAGACAGGAAATCCCTGAAATCAAAGCGGGGATCCATGCCCACATGTTTAAAGCTCTTTAAATACAGGAAAATCGCCCTTTTGCCCAGGGCAAGTAAGTTCAGATGTAAATGTGTTGAGATACTTGTGGTATATGCTAAATACAAGCATATGAAACATGCAGGGCAACTTTTATTGGTCTTAACAGATCTAACAATGAGACAGCTACAACGTTGTACAGAACAGAGTAAAGGCGGGTGTTTTAGTAATCGCTTCTGTGAAATTGCATATTTTTTACACTTATAATATCTTGAATACATACACACTAAAGGCATGTACTTGTATCATACAAATGTTGTGTATTATTTCGTTAGTATGCATAAAAAAAAACACAAAGACAAATTAAACTTTGAAATTGCTAAGTCTTTATTAAGAAATAACTAACAGAAACTCCGCTTGCGCTCCTCTTCAGACGCTCGATTTCTCCTCCCTGCTTTCCTTATGGGAGATAGCCAGGGAGGAGAAATCGAGCGCCACACAATGGATTTCCGGATCATCTTTTCTGACAAATGGAGTCTATGGGAGATGACCTTTCTGTAATTCAAAGTTTCTGGATAACTGGTTTCCGTATAATGGATCCCATACCTGTATTTATTTCATTAAAATTATGCTTAAGGGCAGATTTATCAAAGGTCGAGGTGAATTTTTTCGTGTACTTTGACTAGGGAATAGTCCAAAGTCAATTCGAATTTGAAAAAAATTAAAAAATTCGAATATCGAAATTTATCATGTACTGTCTCTTTATAAAAATAGACTTCGACCATTCACCATTTAAAACCTGCTGAAGTGCTGTTTTAGCCTATGGGGACCTCCTAGAACCTATTTGGAGTCAATTGATTTTTTTGGGGAAAAACTTTGATTCAGATTCGATCGAATGCGATATTCCTTCGATTCGTAAGATTCTAATTCGGCCGAATACTGACCTATTTGATCAAAAACTGACCTATTCAACCCAAAAAACACATAGACTTAATTTCGGGTTGGTATTTTTGAATTTGAATTTTGAAGTTTTTTCATTTCGAAATTTGACCCTTGATAAATATGCCTGTTAGTGTTTATTAATAATCAGCTTTACAAAAATGGAACATTCAGTTCAGAGAATAGCTTTGTTTCATTTGATAACCATAAAATTAGGTCATACGCTAAAATTTCTTTTAAACAGAACTAATCGTTACATAGAAGACAACTTCCCTTTAAATAGATCCCAAAAAGATTATTATCTGACATTTTTATTGTATTATTTTACTTTAATAAGGCAGGTGACTGTATGTGTATACCAAAAGGCTACGGTGTTTGCTTGTCATTGGTGAAGGCAGTGATATGAATTATCAAACATGATAGGAGCACAGGTCGATTGACTGGGGGCAGCTGGGAAACTGACAATATGTCTAGCCCCATGTCAGATTTAAAAATGTAATATAAAAAAATCTGTTTGCTCTTTTGAAAAATGGATTTCAGTGCAGAATTCTGCTGGAACAGCACTATTAACTGATGCGTTTTGAAAAAACATGTTTTCCCATGAAAGTATCCCTTTAATAAAGACTTAGCTATTTCAAAGTTTAATTTGTTTTTGTGTTTTTTTTGTTGTATACCAACTCATTTTTTTTTAAAAAAAATTGATGTTATTGGTCCTTTAAAATGATCTTTTACAATGACACAGACAGCAATATTGTGGGACAAAAAGAACTGGTTGAAATTGTTTCATCATTATGTTTTTTGGAACTATTGGCTTCATATTCTGACTCATTTTAGCCTGAAACTTCAAGGGGGTTATTTACTAAACCTTGAATTTATCCAGTCTGGCTTTCTGGGACAAAAACTGGATTTTTTAGTGAAAAAAAACCCTCAAATTTTTCAAGATTTATTATACCCCGATGCTGCAAAAAGCCGGAATCTGAAAATCCATCATGTTAGACCTGTTGAGGTCCTGTATAAGTAAATGGGAGAGGCACCAACCTCAATTTGAAGTTATCGTGTTTTTCGATGGGTTTAGCCTAAAAATCAAAAACCTGGAAAATTTGTGCGATTTGGGAAAAAAGTCCAAAAAAATCAGAGGATTTGGGTTGTCGCTTGATTTTATCAGGTTTTTTTCCGATCCAATTAATTCAAGTTTTTTTTATTAATAAATAAGGACAAATCAGGCACTGGTGTTTGGTCATGGTTTTTTAACTAAAATAATGAGATAAATTTGAAGTTTAGTAAATAACCCCCCAAATGTTGATTACTATGGTCACTGACCTCCATGAACCAGACAGCAGATTCATCCCAAGTTTAAGGTTTTATAGTTATTAAACATTTAGGGGCAGATTTATCAAAGGTCGAGGTGAATTTTTGAATGAAAAACATTCCAATTTCGAGCTATTTTTTGTGTACTTTGACTATGGAATAGTCCAAATTCGATTAGAATTTGAAAAAAATGAAAAAATTAGAATATCGAAATTTATCATGTACTGTCTCTTTAAAAATTTGACGGTGGCCATTCACCATCTTAAACCTGGCAAATTGCTTTTTTTAGCCTATGGGGGACCTCCTAGAACCTATCTGGAGTCAATTGGTGGACTTTGAAAAATCGAAGGTTTTTTGTGAAAAACTTTGTATCGAATTCAATCGAATGCGATATTACTTCGATTTGTATGATTCAAATTCAGCTGAATACGGACCTATTCAATCAAAAACTGACCTATTCGACCAAAAAAAAACTTTGACTTAATTTCGGTTGGTCTTTTTGAATTCAAATTTTCAAAGTTTTTTAAATTCGAAATTCGACCCTTGATAAATATGCCCCTTATAGTCTCTTATTCATCTTCTAGTTTTCCATTCGTAAGATTCATGAAATGTTAGAAACTGGTAGTAGTTTAAATTTTATAGAACTTCAGAACAAAAAGTTAAATTAAAAAGTATAAATATACCAATAAAAATAGGGATGATACTAGAACTTAACAAAAGAACCATTTTTTAAAAATGTAATTGTGATCCAGAAAGCAAAGGTGGTGGATGTGCTCTCAAATTAATGTAAATAAAGCATTTGGAAATTTGATAGGAATCACATAAAAGGTGGAAATCGTGTAATGTATAAAAACAAAATGGCTTTTATTTAAGTATGGCATTGTGTCTTGGTCCCCTGGGGCAAATTGTAAGTTTAAATGAAAAAAAATAAATAAAGAACAGGTTTATAAAAAAAAGAAAAGAAATTAAATTACAAACTACAGAGCTGCCAAAGGCTAAATAACTCAAAAACCACAAATAATAAAACATTAAAACTAATTGCAATTTGTCTTAGAATATCACTCTCTGATCATACTAAAATAGTTGTTTGAGTATTTGATTCAGGGGTTTAGTTATTAAAGTCCTAATGGCAAAAACTCGAAAATTTGTTTAACTATAAAATCCGAATTTTTAGTGGAAAAAGAAACTTACATTTTTCGAGATTTATTATACATCGAGGATGGAAAGTCAGGATCCGAAAATCTGGCGTCTCAGACTTACCAAGGTTGTATATAAGTCAATGGGAGAAGTCCCTATTCTATCTGGAAGCTGGCCTCGCTTGAATTAGCCCGAAAAAACCAACTATTTCTGAGTTTTCTGGGAAAAAATTTTGAAAAATTTCGTCTTTTTGGGAAAAAACCAGAAAAATCAACAATTTGGGAAAGAATCCAGAAAAATTGTATGATTCAGATTTTCGCTAGATATTTTTGTGTTTGTCCACCATTCCGATTAAATCTCGATTTTTTTTAATAAAAAATAAGGTCCAATTGTCAATTCTAGTTTGATCAGACTTATTTATTTAAAATAATCAGAAAAATTCTTACTTTGATAAATAAGGCCCTTAAATTCTTGCCGCAGTAATAATAATGTGTACATATAAAAATAATTAAATAATAAAATGCAATAATAAAATACATATTATTATAAAAATAATTAAATAATAAAAATAATAAAATACAATAATAAAATACATATTATTATAAAAATAATAATAATAATATATATATATATATATATAAAAAAAATATATATACAGTATATATACACACACATGGGGCACATTTACATAGGGTCAAATATTGAGGGTAAATTAACCCTCAATATTCGACTGCCGAATGTAAATCCTTCAACTTCGAATATCGAAGTCAAAGGATTTACGGCAAATAGTTTGCTTGAACGAAAATTCGAACTATTAAATCCTTCAAATCGTTCGATTCGAAGGATTTTAATCCATCGATCGAAGGATTTTTCTTTGACCAAAAAATTGATAGAAAGCCTATGGGGACCTTCCCCATAGGCTAACATGGCACCTCGGTAGGTTTTAGGTGGCGAAGTAGGGGGTCGAAGTTTTTTTTAAAGAGACAGTACTTCGACTATCGAATGTTCGAATAGTCGAACGATTTTTAGTTCGAAACGTTCGATTTAAAGTCGTAGTCAAAGGTCGAAGTAGCCAATTTGATGGTCGAAGTAGCCAAAAAAAAAACATTCGAAATTCAAAGTTTTTTTTATTCTATTCCTTCACTCGAGCTAAGTAAATGGGCTCCACATGTGTCTGTTCACTTCACCATGAGCTGTTGTGCAAGAAAGAATGTGCTAAGGGACGTTCAAGCCAACATGTAAAATACAACTGCAATAAGCTACCTAATCTATGACATTGCACAGGCCCAGCTTTGAGGCTGGAGTCTGTGCGAATGGAACAGAAATGTCTAATTAAGGGATTAATATGTTCACAGGGGATTGCTCCAAATAATAAAACTGTGAGCCTCAAACAAGGAAAAGCAATTCAGCGACAGATTCAGCTTCAAGAACCTGGGCTAAAATGGAACAGAATGTTTTGTAATATTATCTTGGATCAAGAGTGATTTCAGTGGGATTTCTGCTTTGTGTATGCCACAATGACTCGCGGGACGTAGAATGGTTGTTGCTTGGATATTGACAGCTCTGAAAACATAAAATTTAAGAGGACTTCACTGCTGTTATTTATGGATGAAGCAGATGTTACTGCATATTAGTCAGCCAGGGAACCCCATTATTTCCATTTTATGTGACTGGATTATTGCAAATGAAATTCCTGCACCCTGATGCACCCGTTCTTTGCTCTTTTACTGCAGAAATGTCCATGTGCTGCATCTGGACATAATGAGCCAGGATCTGCTTGGATACAAGCACAGCAAATACTTGTCATGTTCTTAAAAATATAAATAACAACACGCCAATGAGGGGGATTTTCTATTTCATTACTTATCCATACAGTGCTTAGGCTGTGAGTAGAGAAGTATGGAATAACTTATACAGAAATCCATTATCCAGTAAGTTCCGAGTTACAAGAAAGTCGTCTCCCATAGACTGAATTTTAAGCAATTAATTCAAAATTTTTAAAAAAAATGATTTCCCCTTTCTCTGTAATAAAGAACAGTCGTTTGTACCTAAGTAACTAAGCAGCATGAATCCATATTGGTGGCAAAACAATTCTGTTGGGTTTATTTGATGTTTAAGCAGACAGAAGGAATAAAGATCCAAATTCTAGAAAGATCCCTTATCTGGAAAACAGCAGCTCCAGATAACAGATCCCATACCAGTAATATATTGATTTATTCTTATGGTGCTTAAATACTTTGTCCTATATACAGGATTAATAAGGAACATGGGGCACCAGTTTTACTTGTGTCCTACGCTGCATTGCTTCATGGCACTGTAAGTCCTGCAAGACAAGGATAGGAAATAGTGATGGGCGAATTTGCGCCGTTTTGCTGAAAAATGTGCAAATTTCGCAAAACGGCAAAAAATTTGCGAAATGGCGCCCATTTTTTACGCCGGTGCCCGTTTTTTGACGCTGGCGCCCGTTTTTGATTGATGCCGGCAAAAATTTTTTTTGACGCCGGCGAATTTTTTCGGGTGAATTTTCGCGGGCGTTTGGCAAATTTATTCGCTGGTGGCGAATCGCGCAAATTCGCCACGAATTCACGCCTGGCGAATAAATTCTCCCATCGCTAATAGGAAAGTTTTTTTCCAGCTTTTTTATGTGTTTATTCAAATGTAATCTTTGGCATTTTTTCCCTATACAGCTGCCCTCATACAACCTGTTGGATGCTTTCTTTGCAGACAAACCTTGAGTGCAATAATGAGTTTACTTCTGTAGAATTGGCTGTCAGCTGCTGCGTCCCATGGGATATAAGGATTTAATTAAAACAAAAATAATTTGTGCTTTGTGAAAATGGCATAACGTGTACATTATGATACTGCTTTAGGCTTAGTGTGCCATGGTAATATCCACAAAGGGCAGCTATCTAGCTATCTAGGTGCATAAAGTTCATTCTAAGCTTCTTAGATAATTGTGGTGCAAAGACAGCAGGTATATTTCTCAGACTAATAGAGTGACTAGGAAAAGGAGGAAAAAAAGTCACTCTAGCGTTTAGTTTCTCCCAGGGACTGAGAAAGACTGCAGGAAGGGGTTTATTAAACAGAGAATCAGTGCTCTGTTTAAAGACTTTAGTAGCCAGGGAGTCCATTCCACAGATCCAGTCCTGACATTGGAGTTCACCTTCCACAGGTAAGCTGTCCCATGGAAAGGCTATTTATAGTTAATTAGAATGGGAGAGTGTGTCTCTCAGCTGGTAGGCGACCTGGCTGTGTGAGGAACTCCCAGAGGAGATGGGGGTGCCGCCTAATACTGCATGAAGCAGAGGGATCCCATTACTCTGACAGAGATTATTGTGAAGAGAGTAAAGAAGCCAGGAGGCTGAATATTACCCGGGAGAAAGTCCTGTGAGTACAGGGGTGGGCCAATATCACTTTGTTTGCTGGTCATCCACAAGGAGCCCAGTCTAGTCAGGGACTGCCTCAAAGTGTGAAGTTAGTGCCCAGTGGGCAAGGTTTTTATTTTATGTTTGTTTGCTACAGTGTTCACCCCTGTCTAAAATTGACTGTTTAAAAGTGGGAAAATAAACCCCTGTTTTCCTTGAAGAGCAGTGTGTCACTGTCTAATTGCTCCTTTGTCCTAATCTGCCTGCCCACCATTGACTAATTCCCCCCAATTTACATGTGCAAGCTGGCAGTTTGTCACAATATATATATATATCTAAATTCGCGAAACCAATGCAAAAATTCGCCGGCCTCAAAAAAAATGGACGTCAGCGTCCGTTCTTTTGGATGCTGGTGCAATTTTGGCAGAAACGTACGCCAGCGTCAAAAATGAGACACCAGCACCGTATTGCAAATTTTTCGCTGTCGCAAATTTTTGAGGAAATACGTAATTATTTTGGCGAAGCAAAACGCCCCACGCGGCTACTTACTACTGACTATATATATGTAGGGGACATGAGGAATCCTTCCCCTGTTTGTCTGCCTGTGACATCATCCAGCCCAGTTGCATGCTGGATAGCAATTCGATTGGCTGGGAACCGCAGTGCATCCTTGGGAGAAAGGGTGTGCCTGACTTTGGAGCCAAATGCACGGGGTCTCCCAGGGAGAGAGCTGAGAGAGCCAGCATGAGTAGCTGTAAGACTGTAAGGTAGAGAGAAGAAGCTGTTGAACCTGGGGAGATTGAGCCCAGCCTGTCCCCTGCCAAGTTGCTGCAAACTCAGAAGGAGAAAGGTGCCACTAGTGAGATTGATTCTGCTGCAGAGCTGTGTGTGATCTCCAGTGTGAATTCCTCTGAGAGCACCCTGGTGAGTGAGCCACCCAAGGGAGGATCTTGGCACGGATACAAGCGTGGGGCCCCACAGTAAAGACAGGTCTTAACCCTTACCCTTTACCTAATATGAGGGAGCTGCTGCCAACTTCAAAAGGGAGAGGTAATTTTGGGGAATAAGGCAGCGCTACCTGGGGAATAAGAGCTCTGGTGAAGGGACAATCATTTAAACTGTGTGGTTATTAACCCCTTCCAGAGGATTGGGACTGTGATATTTACCAAGGACTGTGTAAAAGCAACAGTTAAGCACCTAATAGTGGTTTAGGTAGTGTCCCACGTGTCCCCCAGTGTAGGAGTGAAGTGTGTATTAGTTGCCCAAGTGTTTACTACAGTTTATATAAAGTTTATATTTGTTCATTTGCAAACTGTGTGTATTTTATTATTCCTAGTGGAACCCCCTGAGGTGTGTTCCTCAGTGTTCACTAGGTGGAGGCACTGCACTGTAATTCCCAGTTCCCAGTACTTTTCATACGCAAAAGGGACTCAGGGCCCCTGGATTGCCAAGGGTAAATTGCTATTTAAAGAGACAGTAACCAAATTAGTGTTACCTGCTGTCTTTGCATCACTGCTCAGCCTTCAGGCTGTAGGATCATGGACCCCATTGTCTAACTGGTGATAAAGCATGAAAGGGATGATTTATTAGTAGGGTATCTCGTTTCCCCTGCTTCTGGCTATTGCTCCCTGAAAGCACACTGCTCATGGGTCCATATACCTACTGTATATCTTTATTAAGGTAAAATTAATGGCAAAAACAGGAACTAGAAAATGTGTTAGGGCCACTCTACTCAGACCCCACCCTGTCAGTGAGTAGAGACATTGCCCATATGGTATTCTACACCTTTAGTGAATGGTACAGTAGAACATTGAAAGGATGAAACACATACACCTGTGCACATGTTCCATCAGGCACATGGAGCAGTGCAACCGTTATACACATAGAGCAGTGCAACCATCAACCGCATGGAGTTGTACAACCATCAGCCACATAAAGCAGTTGAACTATCAGGCATATGGAGTAGTGCAACCATCAGGTATATGGAGCAGTAGAAGTGTACAACCATCAGCCACACAGAGCAAAACAACTATCAGACACATGGAGCAGTGCAACCATAAAAAACATGGAGCAGTGGAACTATCAGGCACATGGAGCAGTACAGCCATCAGCCACACAGAGCAGTGCAACCATCAGGCACATGGAGCAGTACAACCATCAGCAACACAGAGCAGTGCAACTATCAGGCACATGGAGCAGTGCAACCATCAGACACATGGAGCAGTACAACCATTGGCAACAAAGAGCAGAGCAACCATCAGGAACATGGAGCAGTAAAAACATTAGCCACACAGAGCAGTGCAAATATCAGGCATATGGAACAGAACAACCACCAGAAACATAAAGGAGTCAATCATCTTATTTTTTACGTCCCAAGCTAAAAAAAAATAATTTATACTCCAGAATCCATATTCTGCATACCAATTAACTACAGTGGGATGCTTAGCAATTACAAGATGGCTTGAGATTCCAGTCTAATTATTATTTTTTCTCTTGACAACAGTAGTTTAATACTCTTATATTAGCCTTTTTTTTTTTTTTTGGAGAACTGCCATTTAGGTACATGTTATTGATGCCATGTTTGTAAAACAATACCAATGTTGCCTTATATATTAAACTTTAAAATACAGTTGTTTTTGGTTTATTATTGAGGTTTTTTCCTGTGAGATATATATATATATATATATATATATATATATATCTCTATATATATATATATATATATCTCTATATCTATATATATATATATCTCTATATCTATATATATATATATATATATATATATATATATATATATATATATATATATCAACGTGTGAAGAAATGTGTGGCTCCTTTGATTTTACAACATAACACAAAACCCTACTATGTTGGCTAAAATGCTTGCGGTGGAAAAGACAAGTCCAGTATCTAATAGCAAAAAAACCTTGAATTTTTCGAGTTTTTGACATTCGGACTTTAATAAATAATTTAACTTGACCTTATTTATTATTAACAAAGCACAATTTAATCGTATCTGGGAAAAACTCAATAAAACCAATCTATTCCCCGAAAAGCCTAAAAAGTATGAAATAGTCAGATTTTCAGGCTAATTCCAGCGCAGACCACATAAATGTCAAAATAGGATAGGGACCTCTCCCATTGACATATATACAACCTCGGCAGGTCTGAGATTTTCTGAATTGCACTTTTTTCATCCTCGGGGTATAATGAATCTCGAAAAAATTCCGATTTTATAGCAAAGATTTTTTTGCTATGATTTAAGATAAAACTCACAAATTCGAATCATAGTTTCAAAGAAACTATCCAAATAATCCAAATCATTTAAACGTGGCATCCTTTTTTCTCTGTAATAATAAAACAGTACTTTGTACTTGATCCCAACTAAGATACAATTCACCCTTATTTATATTAAACTTAATTTATTAAATATTTAAATTATTTTAAGTAGATTTAAGGTATGGAGATCCAAATTAGGGTTGTATTGAAATAGTGGCATTACCATTATACTACAAAAGCCAGTTGTCTAGGGTGTAACTCCCTGCAATATAGTTGTATTTATAAATTTATTGAGAGAGAGAGAGAGAGAGAGAGAGTCCGAATTTCACAATTTTTCTGTGAAACTTTCCGATTTCACGATTTTCCTGCAAATTTTTTGCCGTTTTGCAAATTTCACAAATTTTGCATGAAACGGCAGAAATTTGCCCATCACTATTTCTAAAACATAGCTGCCCAGCCAAAGCCTAGTACGTAGAAAGGGTCTAAGGTAAGTGTACAGTTCTGAGCTCCGGTGATCAAGACACCCACTAAGAGCACCTCATCACCTCTTGTGTCTGCACCAGAATGTCTGTTTTAAAGTACCTGTGGCGACAATATTCCATAATTATACACTCATTTTTCAGTAGCATCAGATTTTATACTCTTTGTGTTTATCCTGGATAGGATACCTGATGTTCCTCTTTCAGGTGCATTATATATTACAGGTATGGAACCCGTTAACCAGAATGTTCAGAACCTGGGGTTTTACGGATAACGGATCTTTCTGTAATTTAGATCTTCATACCTTAAGTCTACTAGAAAAATCATGTAAGCATTAAATAAACCCAATAGGCTGGTTTTGCATCCAATAATAAGGATTAATTATATCTTAGTTGGGATCAAGTACAAGCTACTGTTTTATTATTACGGAGAAAAAGGAAATCATTTTTAACAATTTGGATTATTTGGATAAAATTGAATATATGGGAGACAACCTTTTCATAACTCTGAGCGTTCTGGATAATGGGTTTCCTTACGGGCCATATTCTAATAAACATGAAGAGGTAATTAGGTAAAGGAATGAATCCGTTTGTATGCAGAATCTGTGCACAATGATGAATTGTTTAGAGCTGGACCTTATTGTTTTTTTTATATAATTCCTTATGATAGTTTAGCAGAAAATTGGAGGATACAACATTTTAAGCTTATCCATCTAGGCTATGGAAAATTATTTTCAAAAACTTCCTCTAATGGCCCTATTTCATACTGTCCTAAATGTGATGAGACTAATGTGTCACTTTTTCATTATTTATGGTCTTGCCCAAAGATTGATATATATTGGAGGGAAATTTCTGGGTTTTTTGAATTATCAATTGAAGATAAGGATTAAATTGTCTCCGTGCTTTGCTTTTTTGTATCTAGATAATGTAGTGTTTCCTGCAGTTCCCAATACAAATTTTATTTCCCCTGACAGTTTTTTTTCTAGCAGCTTCCAAGAAAGCTTTAATTAATTCTTGGTTACTAAAATAACCCCCTTCGTTAACAGACGTTATTTCTTTTATGAACCAGCTTAGTTGGCAAGAAGCCTTATTCACCAAAACCAAAGGAAATAATTCCATTGACTCTTTTAAACTGATTTGGTCTCCCTTTTTTGAAGCTTGTTATTCTAATATAGGTGATCAAATAGGACGGTTTCTCAATTTATAAGATGTGCTTTCAGACATTCCAGTCAATGAATGGACATTTATCTTTATTTCTTTCAATTTGTTTACATCCACTGGCTTAGTTAATTTTAGTTAGTTGTTGTCAGTCTCATTAAATGGTATTTAGTTTTTAATAATTTTATGCCATTGTATCGATTATAACTTGTCTTTCATCTGCATAAAATTTGCTGTCATACTGTTATTATTTGTTTATCATGAAAATCAAATAAAATATTTTCAAAATAAATCATTCCTTATGATAGGATCTATACTCCCTAATTTAGTCCCCAGGGAACACACGGGACCTATTTTTCACCATGTACTATTAAAAAAGACATTGGAGATATCTGCTAATGTGTATATTTAACCTTTGAAATGCATTTAAAGAGAGGGCCTTCTTTCTCCCAACAGACTCTTCCATCTACAACAACAGATTGTGTAATGAACTTTCATAGGAAAGTCATTATTACAACTAAAGCGATGAAGTCATTGGTTGTTCGTTTTTTTTTTCCCCCTGTCAAACAAGAGATATTAGTGATAATTAAGGTACAAATTAGAGAAGTGACTTATAAATATGGAATGCTTTTAATTACAGTGGGGATTTTCTAGATACTGTTTTAGAGGAACGGCGAGCCAAATAAGCTATTATTCAAAGCTGGAATTGGAACCTCATTTCCAGGAAAGAACTGGTTTGTTTCAAAATGCAGCTCAGCTCATCTTTGTTTCTGTGTATATGTCACTGGAGCTGTGCCTGTGTTCTGAGCCTGTGTGGTCCGAATGTCAGGCTCCTGGTTTCTGTTTAAGCATTTATATTGCTCTGTGATGTCACTCACATGTGACTCTACCCAACAAATCAGATGGAGCATTAATTCGATTTCTATTTATACAAGTATTCGTAACCCAGGCTGATGAAAATCTGCATCACGCTCTGGCATTGTAAATTGTTCAATATGAAAGAGTGTATATGTACTTTACAGGGCATCACTTGTTTTACATATGCTTTCTAAACTTCTTGCAGATAGTTTTCTCTGATGATGTTGTATAATCTGAATGAGGATTAGCTTTCCATATGGAATGTGAAAATGAACTGTAGCTTAAAATTCAATGGTAACAGGTCAGCGTTGGACTGGGGCATTGGAGACCCACTGGGGCTCTGACACCAAAGGGCCTATGAATAAGTGCATGAAACGCATAAGGCTTTGTCTATTATTTGCCTAATAAAGTCTGCAGTTCTTTTACTCTGTGGGATCTGTGATTGCCTGCTGTTCTTTTTCCGCTCCTCCTTGAGCTGCAAGTCTGGGGCATGTGCACCCAGATCCCACATATAAACTTGGTCATGTCAACATCATATCACGTCACCATTCTCAGGCTGCTGATCAGGGGATCAAGCATGGACCAGTAGGGCTCATGAGGGCCAGAGCCTGTCAAGTTTTTTCCCAGTGTCCAGCCACCCCAGTCCGACTTTGGTCTTGGTAACTCTAAAATCAAACAATAATCACCTGAGAATTGTAGGCTTGGGTTTCTAGCAAGCAGTTGGCTGAATACTGTCGAGCCTTCTGACCAAATAAGGAGCTTATTGGCCTGTGTATTGGGCCCTCCCAATGCCAAACTGATACCAAGCCAGAAATCTATCGGACATGTTTGAGTCCCATCAAGCAAGGAACATATTGGCACTTTAATGCAGACCTCCCCTAGTCTGCCCAAAAGCCATTATGATCAGTTGGCTTGGAGACAAAACAATTGGATCATCCTGATTTGGTCCAATGTGCTGGTGGCAAAATTGCATAAAGATTTTAGTAAGACTAAAAAGAATACATCAGGAATTCTCAGACAACCTGCTATTAAGAGGCAAAACATAGGATACATGGAACACATTAATGATACAGAGCAGATGGACACTGCTGTCCAATTTATTACATGTAGTGTATTTTTTTCATATGGCATATCTAAGAGCCAGATTATATTAAAATGATGTTATATAGTGAAGTTGAGAATGTTGGGGGCCTTAATTATTCTTTGGAGGGCCACATGCAGCCAACGGTCTTCCAGTTGGATAGCCCTGGACTAGTAAACTTGTACATGTAAATAGTGGGTTATTGGAGTGGAATGAAAAATGGTGTTTTGCTTTCTTGGATTTAATAGAGGTGAAATGAACAAAAAATAATTGCATTCCTACTGTACATAACTTGTTAATGAGCTGATAGAATGAGTGGAAGGCAACTATAATTATATAAAAGGGCAAAACCACAAACTAGCACTAAATTAGACGCCTTGCTCATAGAAAGAAAACAAACATGCCTAGTGGAAACATTTAGAAAAGCAAACACATTTATTAATGAAAAGGATAAACAGCCGAGGAGGCCTGGCCAATGAAAGTGCTAACTGTTACAGTTAACAAGTTACTGCAGAGAAACTGAGGAATCCATGAGGAAAGAAGTGCTAAACTGCAGAGCTGAGAATTAAGAAAAATGTGTTAATCCAAAGCACTTGCAAACAGTATAAATATAATATAAAAAATCGGTACAGTTAAAGGGGTGGTTCACCGTTAAAAGTGAAATTAGTATGTTATAGAATGGTTAATTCTAAGAAATGTTTTAATTGGTCTTATTTTTTTTTATAATGCTTTAATCGTGTGCCTTCTTCTTTTGATTCTTTTCAGCTTTCAAACTGGGGTCAATGACCCCATCTAAAATGTATTGTTATTTCGAATTTTTGTTCTAGTCTCTTAGTGCATGGTTGATAGGGTAATTTGGACCTAAGCAACTAGGATGCTGAAACTGCAAACTGGAAAGCTGCTAATTAAAAAGCTTAAAACCAGAAATAAAAAATGAAAACTGATTTACCCCCATCTCAGCAGAACCACATTTCCAGGAACCTTGAGGTCTCACTGGTGATCGTGTAAGAGCTGGTTGCCCAATGGAAGAATGGTTTCCTTAGGCTTATCTAGTAGTTTTTCTGCCCTGATCCAAATTGCGCACAACTAGTCGAACTATAGAGGCCAGTTGGATGAGTGATGAAACATTTTCAAGAAAGTCCAGTAGCTTTAGACTTAATTCTACAAGAAACTGTATAATAGTCCAAAAAACATAGTTTATAGGACAAGGCAGCATTGCAGCAAGGTCAGAACACTAAGAATGAATAAGTATGCCAGGCTAGAGCAGGAGATGAACTTAATAACTGAGCAACTTCCTAGGGTGGGATGTTTCAACCTAGTTGGAAGCAGGTTGTGGACCATGCTGAGACCAGAAGTGAGGGCTAAGAATGATAAAAGTTGTAGGATTTCTGCCGCAGGGACTTATTGTGCAGTTTCTCTTCTGCTGAGTTTAGTAGCCTTTTTTGAAGTAATTATGGCTTTCTTTCTATTTCCTCTCCCAGATGTTTTCCAGAAAAAGGAAATCAAAACATGTATATGTTGCATGTTAGCAACCCCCTGTCTCAGAATTGTAGCACATACAGTATCTATGTGAGGTCTATGCCCAACAAATCTATCAATAGTTAAGGGCTTTGTTTTTTTGGTCTAAAGACATGCTCTCAAAAAAACTAGAGGATATGAGAACTTCAATATCGAATGCTTCTGCCCTTAAATCCTCTGCTCAGTCTGAGCATAGAAATTCAAATTTGGAACCACTTCTTGTGTCCCTTTAAGTCAGGTAAAGCTAAAATATAACACTAAAAAGTATACTTACTGTATGATATAGGAGTGGAGAAGAAAACACTACTCTTGAGAAGTTATTTGGACAAAACAATTAGAGACATAAGACCCAGGGTTGGACTGGGCCAGTGGGACACCAGCAAAAAACCTGGTGGGCCCCAAGCCCTTGTGGGCCCAGGGTCTTGGCTCCTTCCTGACCTCCCCCCCACTGAATGAGAAAATAATGTGCATGAAGGTATACACTGCTGGGGGGGTGAAATTGGGACAGAGGGGGATTTGCAGCTTGTATCGTCCCATCTATGGCCACCTGTATACAATATGTTGACCAGTAATTTGAACAGTAGCCATAAAGTATTTCCAGCACAAACCCCAAAACTTGTGTTAATCAAAGGCTTATAGTACCCCTTTAAATGACAAGGGAAGTTCCTAGAGGTTACAGTATGTAAACTAATATCCAGAAACCTGTTATCCAGAATGCTCTGAAATATGACAATGCCGTTTCCCATAGTATCCTTTTAAAACAAACCTTTACTTTTGATTGATTTGGTTTTACTCTGTACTAATGAGACAGTACTTGTTGCTTTAATGCATAGTGCTCCACTTTACAGAAAGGTTCCTTGTCTAGAAAACCCCAGTTCCCTTGCATTATGCATAATGAACCTGGAATAATTACTAAAAGGAATAATAATAACCTAAGATTATATTACTATTTGGAATGTGGTAGGGAAAAATTAGGAAAAATATATGTGTGTGTGTATATATATATATATATCAAACAAGGGAAAGTTGTGCTCACCACTAGTTTTTAAAACCATTAGGCGGGGGTGCAATGAGGCTGTGACCACAAAATACATATAGACAATTACAAGAGTCCTCAGCACTCAACCCATTCTCAGCACCCAACCAGTCTCTGTCTTAAATATATTGAGAAGGGGTTGAGTGCTGAGGACTCTTGTAATTGTCTATATATGTGTATATATATATATATATATATATATATATATATATATATATATATATATATATATATATATATATGTGTGTGTATATATATATATATATATATATATATATATATATATATATATATATATAAATGTGTTGTCTTCATGTGAATTGTTAGTAGCGTACCAAAGGCGATAAGACATTATTGTTAATTCTTATCCTAAATTATTCATGACCCTGTAAAATACCAAACTCTAGACTGGGAAATCTAATAATAACTTCTGGAAATCTGGTTAACTAGTCCCACCTGCCCACAAATAGGGTTCTTTTATTAGTAGTAGAGCAGGAAGTTGTCCTTGCCTTACCGGTTATAGATAGACTGAGAGGAGCTGATTCCCATCTGTTTCCCATTCAGGTTAGATATGCTCTGGGGGTCATGAGAATTTCTTGACTGCTGACAGGTAAAACTCTCACCACCAACATAAGTGGATTCTCTCAAGGATAAAGGCACAACTTACAAAATAGTGGGATTTGATGAATGCACATACCCTGGCAAGCCACCATAACCATAAAGGTACAACCCATCTGGTGGTCCCTAACTAATTAACACTGGACATTTCTCATAGGCTGGCACCTCTCTGTATAGTATCATTTCTTGGGATAAGTGTCTTCAGACTAAGGGTCTGCTATCACAGGGCTTAATTGTCCCCTTCCATTAGCTTTTAAAAGAGAGAGACCGTGAGACTGAAATCTTGGTTTCACACTTGGGTATACTTTCAAAAACAGAGGTTTTTAGTTACCAAGTTTTGATCATAATATTGGCAAGCCACCAGGTTAGGCAGGATCTGGGGTGTCATGATTGCTTATGCAAGGTAAAACACCTACTATCAGCATAGGGACTCAAGGCTCAAGGATAGAGGCACACGTTTGAGGACCTTTGTCTCTGGGGCTGGACATCTGTTGAGCAAGTATTGCCACCAATAGTAACTTCTGCCACATCTGAGAAGTTATCTCCATCTTTCATTGGAGAGAAATATATGTTGTTACCTGTTCACAAGAGATTGTTGTGAAATTCCAGCAGTAATGCAATTAATTGTTCTTGAGAACCACTGGAAGTCAAGTTATTGTAAAGCAGTAATGTGTGTATGTGCGTGTGTGTGTGTGTGTGTGTGAATAGCAACATGGAAGCCCTTTAGCCAGTACAACTTCAAACACAAACCTAATATAGAGTTTGGTTTAGCAAATGCTTTGCTGGGGGCAACATGATTTCATTTCTGATGGTGCTGGAAGCTATAACTCGATTATAAATGGGGGTCCATCAGGTAAAGGTTACTCTTTGGAAGACCACCGAACTTCTTCTCAGCAATGCTCCAACATTAGGGAGAGAATCTAAATAGCAGAGACATTCCACAAACTTAGAATTGTAGAGAAAAGTTTATGCAGGGCAAGTGGGTCCAATTGCAAAGCTATCACGTGACTGACATTCTGCTAACTGTCGTACAACATCAGCAGTGCATTTATGTATGCTTCACTGGAGCATTAAATACACAAGTGCCTTGTTTAAGGAATCAAGTGAAAGAACTTGATTGTAACAACATATCCTTTTCATCACGTTGTCTTTAAATATGACTTAAAGCTTTCCAAAATGGATTTTTTCTGTTTATTAGATTTTTGAGTTCTACTGTAGACAGATGGATTCAGACAAAATAAGGTCCTAGACATGATAGTGATTGGCACCCGATCATTCTACTTTCAGTGTAGTATCTCTCCTGGGTACACATATCTGATTATTTTAGTAGGAATTCCCCTCAGACTCATATGTAGTACGACCTGCAGGGTAGCAGTTGCAAGGAGTTTGGAGGAATAACAGATATATTAGGGTAAGATGACAGCAACGGGACAAAATCATTACAGCAACACTTCTGGTTATTTATTAATTCTAGGACACTTTGAACCCTGCCTGGCACCTCAAAAAATATACTGCATATCCAGCTTTGGACTGGGTTGTAAAGGTCTCACAGCAGCTATAACCACAAGACCCCCCATTGCAACATTAAGGGCCCCCTCTCCCAATAAACCCCGCCTCCGCCACATTAAAGAAGAAGGAAAGCTACCGAAGCAGGTTATTGCCAATAGATTAGCCACAATAGTGCAAGCTATAACACTATATTTATTCTGCAGAATGCTTTACTGGTGTATTTATATAGACCTTTCTGACAAAGCTTACTTAAAGGAAAACTATACTCCCAAAATGAATACTTAAGCAACAGATAGTTTATATCAAATTGAATGACATATTAAAGAACCTTACCAAACTGGAATATATATTTACATAAATATTGCCCTTTTACATCTCTTGCCTTGAACCCCCATTTCGTGATGGTCTGTGTGCTGCCTCAGAGATCACCTGACCAGAAATACTACAACACTAACTGTAACAGGAAGAAGTGAGGAAGCAAAAGGCAGAACTCTGTCTGTTAATTGGCTCATGTGACCTTACATGTGGTTTGTATGTGTGCACAGTGAATCTTACAATCCCAGGGGGCGGCCCTTATTTTTTAAAATGGCAATTTTCTATTTATGATTACCCAATGGCATATACTACTAAAAAAAGTATATTATGATAATGGTTTATTTACATGAAGCAGGGTTTTACACATGAGCTGTTTTACTCAGTATCTTTTAATAGAGACCTACATTGTTTGGGGGGTATAGTTTTCCTTTAATTTTAGCCTTTCCTTCTCCTTTAAGTTTTATCAAGTTACTCAAGTTACTTGCAGATTGGATCAATCAAACGAGAGCAGCAGGGGGAACATCTGCAGTGCCATGGGGAGTGGACCTGGGTTTGCAGGGCCTATGAAGGCCAGGGCCCACCAGATCTTTTCCCAGTGTCCCTCCCGCCCTTACTGACCCTGTACATATCTCTGTGCTCCATTGTGGTATACAGTATTCATGAAGGGCAGGCATGGGGAAGCACACCCTAACCATACTCTAAATGAGGGAGTGCTTTTGAAAGCATTCTGCAACTGAGCTATGTACTTATCTTTCCCCTACGGTTGGTTGGACAGGGCTTCCTTACTCTGCGCTCTGCACCTGGCACCAGATCTGACACTTATTTATCAAAGTCCGAATGTAACTCAACATTTCCAGCCACAAGCTCCGATCTAATCTGCACTGTTTTTTTCAGCGTATTTATTATTTGATTTTCCAGAAAATTTGCTTTGTGGGAAATAATTAGAATTTCACTATTTTTTTCGGATAGTTACATAGTTAAATTGGGTTGAAAAATGACAAAGTCCATCAAGTTCAACCCCTCCAAATGAAAACCCAGCATCCATACATACACCCCTCCATACTTTCACATAAATTCTATATACCCATACCTATACTAACTATAGAGCTTAGTATCACAATAGCCTTTGATATTATGTCTGTCCAAAAAATCATCCAAGCCATTCTTATAGTCATTAACTGAATCAGCATCACAACATCACCCGGCAGTGCATTCCACAACCTCACTGTCCTGACTGTGAAGAACCCCCTACGTTGCTTCAAATGAAAGTTCTTTTCTTCTAGTCTAAAGGGGTGGCCTCTGGTACGGTGATCCACTTTATGGGTAAAAAGGTCCCCTGTTTGTTCACTGATTTTCTATGTTTTTTTCCCCGACAACTCAGAAATCTTTGGGGTATTGCACGAAACCCAGCGCACATCAAAAAATCATTAGGATTTCTCCCGTTGACTTATATGCAACCTCGACAGGTCTGAGATGCCGCATTTTCTAATTTGGACTCTTACATCCTCGTGGTATAATAAATTCTGAAAAATTTGTCTGGATTTTATACTAAAAAAATCACATTTTTTGGGGTTTTTGCATTCAGAGTTTAGTAAATTACCCCCTAGGTGTAGAACAAAACCCGACCCTTCATGCAAGTGCTTTAATAATGAATTAAGGGGTTGCACTTGCACTTGCCCCCAGAATCTCTATAATTGACACATTTTATGTGTGCCCATAGTTTTTTTGTTAAACTATAGGTACCAAAGTCCTTAAACAAGTAGAGCAACTGAAGGGTACAGGAGGGGGTAGTTGTAAATCAATAGGTTTGTATTTATTGTGTCCTGATCCCTGCTAATTGATATGTTCATATGCTGATGTGACCGGTGATGGACCTTGGGAAGCTTGTGCAATGTGAAGTGTTGATCGGCTCTTTCACATCATCAAACTCTAGAAACAAATATATTGATTCAGCCTGTTTCATAGTTTAGCCCCAAGGTTTCTGCTCCATGTCCCACTCATCTTTATACACAGCATAGAATTCCATGTCTATGACATTCTCCACTGGTACCACACTCATTTTATATGACCATTTCACGGTGCTGTTCCATGAGAGACAAAGGAAAATACTTCTGCTAAAATCAAGCAGCATGGTAGTTTCAAAGAGACCATACACACATATAAATATGTAGAAGAATGCACACTATAGAAATGCCCTGATACTTGTTCAATTAAGATAAAATACCGTTAAGCCCTCTCATAAATCATCATGGTCTCTCTTTTATTCTAGATTTAGTGGTAATATGTTGATTATTAAATCTGCATCTGGTTCTGCCTACGCTTTTGAGCCTAACAAGAAAGAGGTCCAGTAAGAGCATTCCATTTCTGGCTGCCTCTGCCAACTGGGAAAGGTACTATAAACTTACATGGCGTACTTTATTTGTGGTAAGACTATGCCAGCTATTTCCTGTAAAATGTCTAAATGTATACAGCCAGTGATGTATGAATCAATGGCAAAGTGTTCTATAAACAGGATTTTCCTCCTCCTGAACTCCTACAAAGATTTACATTTTCGGACAAACAGCTTTGTGATTTTCATCGCAGCAAACACACTGAGCGCCAGTTGGTCCATTTCATTTGGATTTTTTTTGTTTTTTTTTCTCCAGAGAACTGATAATATGGTTGATTTATATGGAGCTATAAATCCTATGACCATTTACTTCATAGATTGTACCTGGCACATTTGACAGAAACCTGGTTTTGATTGGCTGCACTATGCTTCTTAGTGATCATTTTGGTGATTTGTGGTGGATAACTTATTTATCTCCAGTTGCCCAAAGGATTGCTGGCATGAGTTATTATCAAGCATGGATCTATTCCTCACCAATATAACTACTTAGTCTCTGTTTGTACAGGTATGTGATCTGTTATCTGGAAACCCATTTTCCAGAGAGCGTCTCTCTTAGACTCCATTTTATCCAAATAATCCAAATTTTTAAAAATGATTTCCTTTTTCTCTGTAATAATAAAACTGTAGCTTGTACTTGATCTCAGCTAAGATATAATTGAGCAAAGCTAGTCTATTGGGTTTATTTAATGCTTACATGATTCTAGTAGACTTGAGCTGGCCATAAACGCAAAGATTTTACCTCAATATCGGACGAACGATCGTACTTCCTCATCTCCCGACCTGCCACTAACCATTCAGACCAAATAAAGCAGTGAAAGAACAGATCAGTAGTGTTGGGCGAATTTATTCGGCAAGCGCAAATTCGCCAGGCAAAACCTTCGTGAAATTTTGACGGCGTCCAAAAAAACAGACGCCTGCGCCGTTTCGCAAATTTTTCATGTTTCACGAATTTCGCAGGATATTTGCGAATTTTTCAGCGAAACGGCCCAAATTCGCCCATCACTACAGATCAGGCGATGTTCTCACCCTACAGCAATCGTAAGAAAGTTTATGTTGGACCAAGCTGGTGACAGTCTCCCACTGAAAATCGTCCGATCGGCAATACATGCAGAGATATGATCCTGTCCGATCAACTGAACGACCGATCGGCATGGCAAGATAAATGTCGGGACACTCCTGTGCATCTATGGCCAGCTTTACAGGTGGCCATAGATGCAAAGATCCGCTCGTTTGGCCACATCGCCAAACGACCGGATCTTTCCCCGATATGCCATTAACAAACATGGCTATACCGGGGGTAATCTGATTGTTCGGCCGTACGGCCGAACAATCCGATTACGATGTGCCGTGGGCTCCGGCGGGACCAGTCGGGTCAAAGTCAAACCTGAACAATCGACCCAACGACCTATCTCCGCCGGACGAAAGATTTCGGCACACTCCACACGATCCGAAAATCGTACGAATCCTCGATTCGTACGATAGGATCTGTGTGTCTATGGCCACCTTAAGATATGAAGATCCAAAATACATTATCCAGAAAACCCCCAGGTCCCGATCATTCTGGATAACCGGTTCCTTACCTGTAGAACGTAATTGTAAGTGGTAAAGTTGGGTTGTGTCTAATAACCCATATCAACCAATCAGTGTTTTTGTTTTTAAATGACTGGCCAGTAAATGCTACCTTCTGATTGGTTGTAACATTCACACTTTTTATGGCTGAATATCTCAGTGGGATCATTTAAAAGTTTGCCCAGCGCATATTTATTCGCAAATGGTTGTATTGCCCATGCTTTTACCTGAATGCTAATATATTGCACTACTCTGCCCGTCTTTCTGTTTTTTTGCGAAATTGCATTGTGAATACATTTGGGTGTTTGCATGAGTGCGCCCACTGTGCGAAGTTGTTGTGCGCGAAAATAGCGTTGACTGCAACTTAAATTCGCAATTTGCAAAATTCTTTGCGAATATTTTCCCTCGCCACCAAAATCTGACGTAAATCAAATGCAGAGTGTGCACATAAATATTTGCAATTTGAGATTTTTGACATATTTAAAAAGCTCGGATAGACATACGCATTGTGAAAAAAAAAATCGCAATTCTGTTTGCACACTCGTATTCAGTTTTTTATAAATGTAACCACGTGCAGGGCAATATATTCACTGTACGAACCAATCTGCCCTGCGCGAAGTTTATGAATGAGCCCCTTTGTGTCTTCAGGTACCGAAGATGGCAGTGAGCTGAAGAATCAGAATCTGACGAAGCTGATTGATTGCCCTCATTATACCCCAAAGATTTTGTCAATTCTTGGACCCCAACATACACAAGCCATTATGTTTTTCAGACTTTGTACCCTGCCTCACTGTCAGACCCTATGGGCAAAGATCATACCTGCATTTGACAGCATAGTATTCATAAGAGGCAGGTGAAGGGAGGCAGGTGTAGGTGCTCACTCTACTGCCTCCTACCCATCAGTAGCACAGGTTAGGGAGCAGGGTGAAAGGGTACAAAGGAGACCCCTTCTTAATCTGGCCTGAAATGCAGGGTGCGGATGCTAGTTGGGATGTGATTTTGATAACTTCAGATGACTCTTAAACTTCATTTCTTAACATTAGGCTTAGCCCAGAGTCCACTGAACCTGTGGAGTGTCACTGACACTCAGAAGATGACCTTACAAGATCAGAAGATGCTGTTGAAGTCCCAGATCATTTCTGCTATAGTGCTACTGAATCTTTCAGCTAGTACAATAGTTTCATAAAATTCTGAACCTTTAGCCATAACTTAGTTCTCCTTAAACGTTTTTTTCCCATCCCAACCCTTCGTGTATCTATTTAAGTAAATGCGGCCAAACACTTCTTATTAACAAAAGACGACCTGCCTCCATTGTAGCCTTTAAATTAAACTCAGCCCTTGAATCATCTTACCAGCAAATTCACGTGCATCCTGCAAGACATGATTCAAGATGTCCCGGTCCGGCTCTGATTCATCCAGCTCCAAGTTGAACTGCCGGAGAAAATTTGATTCCCTCACCTGGCAAGCTTAGCATTTATTCTTACTGAACTTCATTTTACAGCTTGCCAAGGGTGTTTAATGACCCATTCTAAAATCTATACTAGACAACTTTAGATCCCACCAGAACAGTCTTGTGAAACAAATTTGTTGGTAAAGGCAATTCTCTATTAGCATTAATTAAACCGTTTTATATTTGACTATATAATTGCCTCAAAAGTGAACTTATATTGACTTTTAATATTTAGGTACTTACAGTTATTCTTAGGGGCCCATTCATTAAGTTCGAGTGAAGGAATAGAAGAAAAAATACTTCGAATTTCGAAGTGTTTTTTTGGCTACTTCAACCATCGAATGGGCTACTTCAACCTTCGACTTCGAATCGAATGATTCGAACTAAAAAAACGTTCGACTATTCGACCATTCGATAGTCGAAGTACTGTCTCTTTAAGAAAAAACTTCGACCCCCTAGTTTGCCACCTAAAAGCTACCGAAGTCAATTTTAGGCTTGGCTATCTTTTTTTGGTCGAAGGATAATCCTTCGATCGATGGATTAAAATCCTTCGGATCGTTCGTTTCGAAGGATTTAAACGTTCCTTCGATTGTGCAAAATCCTTCGACTTCGATATCCGAAGTCGAAGGATTTTAATTCCCCAGTCAAATATCGAGGGTTAATTAACCCTTGATATTCGACCCTTAATACAACTGCCCCTTAGACTAAGTCAAATATGTTGTTTATTTCCGTCATTTAGTCTATTCCATTATATCTTGCAAACCACTAGTCTTTCCTTGTAAACTTTTATCTGCTGTATTCTAGGTCAAAGAATAAAGAAAGGACCAATGGTCCAATTAAATAATCTTTCCCCATAACTAGGGATGCACCGAATCCAGGATTCGGTTTGGTATTCGGCCTTTTTCAGCAGGATTCAGCCGAATCCTCCTGCCTGGCCGAACCGAATCCAAATCCTAATTTGCATATGAAAATTAGGTTCCGTGATTTTTTGGGAGTAAAAAATGTTTTCCCCTTCCCACCCCTAATTTCCAAATGCAAATTAGGATTCGGTTCAGAATTCCGCGTATTCGGAGGGTTCGGTGGTTTAGCCAAATCCAAAATTGTGGATGCACATAATGTATAACCAAAAGATTACAGAATGAAATCAAATTGGGGCATAGTCCTATCCTTGCTGCCAGTGTGGCCTACCTAAACCCAAAGAGTGACTTGATTTTAACTTCTCTGAGTATTTTTTCATATATAATTCATTTTTTGTTTTCAGCATTTCTAAAATATTAGCAGTTTAGACTGCCAGTACCAGGCTACCCTAGTGTTAACTGACTATAAAGTCTGTGCATAGACGGTTAGGGTCCCTGACACTCTCGGCCTTTAAAGAGAGCGGTTGAGTCTGGAAAATGAAAATGCTGTTACCTCAGAATCCAAAAAAACTGGAAATGTATGTAAAGTGTTCCGTTTATTTCAATTTACTTTTTGGTTATAGATTCCCTTTAATAAAAGCCAGTATTTGTCACTCATTTGACCATTCCTAGGAAAAGCAGTGAAATGGTTTAAGTTAAAGCAATATTAATATGTTTCTATATAGGTAAGTCACATCTAGCATGCTTCGATAGACAAAGTGTACTTGCACCTACAGAATCACATGCAGACATCATCCATATAGTTTTTGCTATAAGTACCATTGCATCTGTCTTGTCTCTTCTGCTGATTCTTGTGCAAGTGCTCCAAGTGATGCTGGAGAACCCTGGAGCTACTTCTCCATGAATGTGGCGGCAATTCCATGGTTCCTACAGCGGTATGGTGCAGCATAAAAATCACAAACTAGTGATGTTTTAATGCCAAGCAGCGGAAGTGGCACAATCCCCACTCTGAAAATGTTAGCCAGAACATGCACCCAATTAACATACATTGGAATTTGCCCATGACCCCTTTAATTTCTGTTTTTAATTTTAAAACATCCATAAAGAAAAACTGAAGCTGCATAGGTGATACACCTCGTAGCTTCAAACGACTGCTTGGGACTTACCTTCTATAATTTTTCTCTGGTGAATCAGCTTTGGGATATCGGCACAGGATACCCCGTGGGATGAGCAACAAAAAACTTAAAGTTAATAAACCCTAAAGTTAAAAAAACCCTACCCCCTACCCTCCATAGACTCCCCTCCCTTCTCCCCCCCAGCCTAAGTGTTACCCCGGGCAAATGCCCCTACGTCTTTACTTACCCCTCGGTGCAGATTCAGGCATCGTAGTTCATGGACGCCATATTTTTCTCTTCATAAATCTTCAGATTGAGTCCGATTTGGTGGTGCATGAACAGTTGGAGGAATTTTCTGGGAAATGCGCCAAAACTTGCGAAAATGCGAAGCGCCGGTCTCATTCCGAAGATTACCGAAGCGGCTGAAGATGGCGCCCGTGAACTCTGATGCCTGAATCTGCACCGAGGGGTAAGTAAAATGTTAGGGGCATTTGCCCCTAACTGGGTGGAGGAAGGAGGGGGGTCTATGTAGGGTAGGGGGGTTGGGGGTTTTTAACGTTAGGGTTGAATTCTCCTTTAATTGGTGAGCTACAGTGAAACATCCCTGTTGCTCCTGCGAGTAAGACCTACCACTCATTGTCCAGGTTCTTCAGCAGTTCCTCAAGCCTATTGCTGCCTCTGATCAGCATCTTGATTGATTCTATTATTTTGAAGATAGAATATTATTGCTTATACGCTATATACATAAAGGTTGCTATGGGTTATTCTCCATGTTCACCTCATAATTTTGCCTGCTGACATTTTGAAATAGTTGTTGTATAAAGACATGAAAGAGACTAGCTGCTAAAACCCTAGATATGTAGTGCATTGCATGGCCATGAATTTATCACCTGCTGCCTCTTTCCAACACGGGTGAAAATGTACAGACCAGACTTGTGTAAACAATTTTTCATCAGCCTAACAATTTACGATGAACATTTCTTGAAAATTAAACTCATTCCTTTTGATCCCAAGTAGTTTTGCAAGACTTTTACATTCCCTTCTTTTTCGCAAGTTGGAACCATTCTTGAATCATTCCATCCAATGAAATATCTGAAAACTTGCTTAAGAAGGCGTGAAGTCACTTTTTAAATAAATCATAGTTATTGGTTAAATTTCTCAGATTTGTCTTCATTTTCTTACACTATAGAATCAATTGATTAAATAATACTATCGAAGTATGGGTGAACATGTGCTCAGAAATGGGTGGTGACCAGGTGGCCATAGTTTATGGGGACTGACTTCAGTTTGAGGAGACTGTACCCAGCTCTGATTTAGTTTCTAGTGGGAAGAGTGAGGTCTATACTCCTTTGTCCTTTGCTCTTTCCCTATAATCACCCCTATTCCTAGTAAGCACCCATAGCACTACACATCCTTTGAATGGCAGCAACTTCCACTTCAATTAAAAATGGGACTGGTCTCTACCTTCATATTATAATTCATAACAGACAAGAATGTTAACGATACTATAATTACAACTCCCAACATTTCCTATAGCCAGAGTTTGTTGCAAATAAAAGTTTGTGGGCTTTTGTAAACTGCAACAGCCAAGTGCATGCACCAGCCAAAAGCCATTGAGGGATCCTAAGAGTTGACTTCCTGCCTTGCAACTTATGTCCTTTCAATGATGCTGCCAGTCACAGCTATTACTCTACATTGTATGTTGGACTATTTTACATAGTAATTGAAAGCTTGGGTTGGTTTAATAAAGGTAAGTGTTGGGCATCATAATGGCATACCTTATCCACTGGCAATGTAATACTGGCAGTGACTGGCACAGCATATAGGTTAGGCATTGTAATTTGCTACGGTGGACACACTTAATTTATATTAAGGCAGCACAATTGCAATTTAACATGGAAGAGTCCTGCTAATTCCAATACCTTACAGCAAAACCCTGGTGACTGTTATACTATGGGAACTTGTCAGTATCAGACTGGGGCATTAGGGACCCACTTGGGCTACAGCATTGGGGTTCTCCCTCCTCCTAATACCCACCCCCCACACACACATATGTTGTGTTACATATCGTCACATCCAGCTTATTTCTTTCCTTCTTTAAACACTGAGGAGGTAGCTGGTCGAGGAGGCGGACCTGGGCCAGAAGGCCCCATGAGGGTCAGGGGCCACCAGTAGTTATGGGTGAAACGTTTTTCGACGCCAGCGTCAATCCACAGGCATCAAAATCGTCACCGCCGACAATTCCGACGCCAGCGACATTTGAAGTCAATGGGTGTGCATTTAATTGTCACCAGCGTCTATATTTTTGTTGACGCCGGGAATTTTCACCAGGAATTTTACAGCAATTTCACTAATTTATTTGCCGCTCGAGAAACACGGAAATTCGCTGCCAATTCACAACTGCCAAATAAATTCGCACATAACTAGCCACCAGGTTTTTTACTCGATCTCCCACTGGCCCAGTCCAACCCTTAGACTAGGGAGTAATAAAATACACTAAGAGGGTTATTTGTCAAAGTCAGATTTTATTGCAAAATTTTCTGCTACAAACATCCAATCAAATCCTCTTGGGTTTTTTATGCTTATCTATTATTGCATTTTCCCGAAAATTTGCTTTGCGGGAAAAAAAATCTGATTTTCACGATTTGTCCGATTTTTTTTTACCCGAAAACTAAGATTTCTTATGCTTTTTTGCCCGAAAACACCAAAATTGCGGGTATTGCGTGAAACCCAGCGCACATCAAAAAAATCATTGGGACTTCTCGACAGGTCTGAAAAATTTGTGATTTTTTAAAAGTCCGATTTTATTAAAAGCAAATAACAAATTTTTTGGGGATTTTTGCATTCAGAGTTTAGGCAATAACCCCCTAAGCTTGTCTAGGTGCAGGAACCTATAGCAAATCAGTTGTCAGGTACAATTAAGTGGTCATCTGTGTAAAACAAAATAGCTTATTGGTTGCTATATTAAAGGATAAAGGAGGTTAAATCCTGAGATTTAAGAATATGAAGCAAGTTAAAGTTTCTCCCCCAGATGCATAATGGGCTAAAATTATGACAGAGGTATTTCAACCAATCCACAATTAAACCTTTTCCTTCTTCCCTCCCCAATGCCCCATAATTTGAATATAAGATTTGAGAAAATCCCTATCCACTTATAGTATTCCACCATTAGAGGCAGCCTTGACACCACTGTAGAAGGCAACATACTGTAATATCTCTGAGCACAGACTTGCTCATGGTGTGGGGTAGTTTGCTTTACCTCAAGCTCTATCTGATATATTTATATAAAAAAACACATAAAAGTGGTTGACACTAAAAAACGAAATTGAAAGATAGAGGTTAATTTGGTCTTTCTATGGCTCATGTCTAAAGAAGTACTGCATTAAAACAAGAAACCTGAGGCAAGGGAAGATGTTTATTCAAAACAATTTCCCTTTGCCAAAGAATAAAATATTTCTTACTGGAACAATTTTAATCTTGTGTTTTTGTTGTTTGGTATTTATTTTGAGCCAGTTCCCACAAAGTAAAGACTATCAGACAGAACTAAATGTTTTCTTTTTTCTTCACAAATCAAACTTGAAAGAACTATATGAACATTTACCCTTTTCTTGCCCCTGAGTTTCCAAGGCTAAAATCCTGCCCTTCTGATGGGGAGGTGGAATCCAGGGCTTTATACTGAGTGCTTGGTGTAAGAATAGTGCCTGTTAAATTTTACAGTTTTCATTTTGTTAAGGCAATATAACAAATAAGGAAAGATGTGGACAAATGCAACATAACAGGGATATGTTGCATAATGTGGTAGCAGAGCCCCACCATTTACCAGGGGTAGCAAAAACCACTCCTATTATTATTATTATTATTATTATTATTAATAACATGTATTTATGTAGCCCCAACATATTTCGCAGCACTGTAAAGTAAATGTGTTTAACAACTAATTCACATGAATTACATACATAGAACATATGGAGTTACATTCATCAAAACCATTAATGGTACAAAAGGTGAGGAAGGTCCTGTGCAAAAGAGCTAACAATCTAAAGGGGAGGGAATAAGACAAAGGTGTGGGAGTGGACAGGTTTAGAATTAAGTGAGTGAGAGAAGTAGTACTGTATGTGGTATTATATTTGGTAGTTAAGCAGAGTGAGGGTAGGCTTCTCTAAATAAGTGCGTTTTAAGGGATCTTTTGAAAGTAGAAAGGTTGGGAGAAAGTCGGACAGACCATGGGAGAGAGTTCCAGAGGAGGGGTGCAGCTCTTGCAAAGTCTTAAATGCAAGTGTGTGAGGAGGTAATGAGAGAAGAGTTGAGTAGCAGGTCAGTAGAGGAGCGTAGCAAGTGGTTGGGTGGGTATATAGAGATAAGATCGGAGATGTAGGGTGGGGCAGAGTTATGAAGTGCTTTGAATGTCAAGGTCATTAATTCATATTATTCTGAAAGGTAATGGAAGCCAGTGTAGGGATTGACATGGCATGGCATAGCAGAGGAGGAGCGGTTGCTGAAGTGTATAAGCCTAGCAGGAGTGTTCATTATGGACTGGAGAGGTGTCAGTCTCTGACGGGGAAGGCCAATTAAAAGAGAGTTTGAGCTGATATTGTAAACTAGAAATATGGTTCTTCTAGTGCAGAGGATGCAATTTCACTCTCTGCACTACCAGTGAGACCTATCCTCACCACTGCAAAAAAAAAAAGAAGTCAGCTAAGGGGGGTGAGTGGTAGTTACATCCAAAAGGCTGTTTTAGGCAGTGAGGTAGTCAGAATCCTGCTTACATATACCAACTGGAGTAATGATGCAATTGCCCTGGGCAAAATGAAGGCCCAAGTTTAAAGTGGATGGGGGTGGATGGGTGCCGTCCATTCATTCATGGCACAAAACGAGTCTACTTAAAAAAGTTTTAGGGATAGAAAGTTTTTATTTTTCATGTTTATAATAAAATTATAAATGTTTCAAATTATTCTGATGTAGAAAATGTAAATAAATTGAAAACATTTTTATGCAAAAAATAAATATATTTGTAATTTTCAAGCACATGATTGTATATCTGGTTGTCACCTGTCACCTGGCCACTACAAATTGACTTGACTTGTTAGGCTTCAATTTTATATTTATTTCTATGTTTTATTGATTATATTTCTATTCAGGACCTCTATTATTTATCTTTTATTGGTTGTCGGAGTAATTATTCCCGATATATCAATATACATTGATTTTAAAAAAAAATGCAATCCTTTCTCATTTCAGCTTTTTTTCGAGGGTTTACACAAAAAGCATGTCGTTTCCTATATGAAATTAAAGGGTACAGTCTATTTCTCCAACTGTATTTCTTCAAAATATGGCAAGTGGTACTAAAATAATAATAAATAGTTCACGCTCTGGTTTTTGTTTTCCACTAGATGAAGTTTAAGATGTAATGGAATATTTGGATTAAAGAATCGCCTAAAGAATAACAGTTGTTCCTTTTCTCTTCGTTTGCATTTGCAGCAAAAATACGACATCTGTCTGTTTTCTTATTTCACTAAGGTCAGTGGAAAAGGCCATCTGACAGAGAAAGATACTATCTCCTCTATAACCAGTATCCAGGAAACAAATTGGTTGCAGAGCCCTCCTCTGTTTTAGCCCTATTAGCAGTAAAGAACATCCAAAGCAAAACTAATGGCATGTCTGGACAGAAACACAATTTAAAGTTACACTACTGCTAAAAATGTTGATAGCACATTAATGACACAGGGATCCAGCATGTACTTTAAGAGTATTGCAATTCAACATAATATAATGAGGGGCCCATACACTTACGATTGAATTTGGATTTTTTCCCCAAATCTCCAGTGGTGGAACTACTGGGGGAGCAGGGGGTGCGATTGGGCCAGGGCCCTCACCCCCTCAGGGCTCCCAAGCAGCTTGTGCGCCGCTGTTTCCGGGCCAAAAATCACGCATGGAGAGGGGCCCGACTGCGCGTTCCGCACCAGGACCCGCCCCCTCTAGTTACGTTACTGCAAATCTCCAAGTGTAAAAACCATGAAAACCACTCATACGAAAGTTTGCCAGGTAAAACATGTTGCGGTCCTATATTAGTCAATGTGGGGAGCTGAGCTGATCCTTTTGGACCACTTTAAATCAATTGGGACTTTGGGAGGTTTTTGAATGCTAGGGAATGTCCGAAAAAAACTCACATTTTTCGAGGTTTTGAGGTATTTATATTTTCTAGTACATCATTCAGCATAATTTTCGTGCATTTAAAATTTTTTGTTTATTTTTTTAAAATAAATGGCAATGTCATAGGGGATTAATTATCAAAGTCTGAATTCATCTCAATATTTTCTGCTACAAACGCCGATCAAATCTGCAAGGGTTTTTTTTACGCTTATTTATTATTACATTTTCAGGAAAATCGGGTTTGGGAGAAAAATCTGATTTTCACTATATTTTTGGATTTTTTATCCGATTTTCAAGATCTTTTCAGATTTTTCATCCGTTTTTCATGATTTTCACGATTTTTTAGAATTCTGACCCGAAAACTTCAGGGTATTGCATAGAACCCAGCGCACATCAAAAAATCATTGGGACTTCTCCCATTGCAACCTCGACAGGTCAGAGTTGTTAGATTTTCAGATTCTGACTTTTTCATCCTGGGGGTTTAATAAATTCCAATTAATTCGTGGTTTTTTTAAAAGTCCAATTTTTTTGAAAAAAAAAAATCATGAATTTTTGGTGATTTTTGCATTCGGAGTTTAGTAAATAACCCCTTTAGAGTTTGAGAACTTAGTTGTGGTTTCAAAAACCTCTAAAACCACTAAAATCCAACCTCTGATAAATAGGCCTCCATGAGGGGTATAATAATAATAGAGGCAAGAGATCTTACAACTGCTGTGAAGCAAAGGAGTATAGAGGGCCCAATGGAATTCCTGATCCATGCACACGTTCATTGTGTGCAAAGATTTAAATCCAACTATGTTCGGATTTGATATATATTTCTGACCTAATCCCAAAAAAATGGAACTGATTGTCTTTCCACGAAAACTGGTCCCTCTTCATTCAACACATTCCCTAGGGCTTGAATCCTTCCCTTTACTTCTTTAATTGTATTAATAGCACTGCCAAAATCTTTCAAGCCACTACTACCCATTTTTGCCCTTATGATTGTCAAACTTTTTGACTTCAAGCCCCTCTTTATGGTCCAGCCTTTGACTAGGGCTCTCCTTGAAGACAGGGAAAAATATAGGAAAACATAAGTACACCACAAATCCCAAAACTAACTGACCATCAAGATGGGCTTTCAGGAGATCAAATTCCCTTACTCACCAATTCTCACCCTAACTGGCCTTCATGCTAAACCTTTCCAGAAACTGTTCCAAGGCCACCAGGAGGGCCACCCCAACAGTTTGGGAACCACTCCCTTACCCTATCCAACTTTCAAAGCCCTTCACTCAAGTCCTCATGTCAGAACATCTCTTAAACTTATATTATTGTCTTCTCTTCCCTTCATACCACCCACTTCCAATGTCATCTCATCATCTCATGTCTTAAATGTCCCTCTTCTGTTACTTCTTTCCTCTGGAATTCCATCCCTAAACTCCTCTCCAGAACAGTATATATTTATTACAATGTATATTTGTTTTTTGCAATGTTTGCTCTCCATTTGGACTATTAGTATACTTGAGAATGCAGAGTGCTAATTGAACAAGTAGCACTATATAAATAAACATATACATACACTGTTTGTATGTCTTCCTAAGCACAGATCTAAAGGTTATAGAGAATTATTTGAATTATATAAATAAGACATCTCATACAAGAACATTTATCACGTGTGGTACCACATTTAACTTATGTGATAATATATAACTTGAGCCCAGATATATATGTTTAAGCAAATTGCTTTACAAAGATATAAATAATTAACAAGTCACCCAAGTCTCCTCCATTAAAAGTTTTCATTTCTGTGTTCAAATTGGAAAAGCAGAGCATTCAGCTTAAATTGTCATTGTATGCGAAGATACCCAAATAT
This sequence comes from Xenopus laevis, assembly GCF_017654675.1. Lineage (NCBI taxonomy): Eukaryota > Metazoa > Chordata > Amphibia > Anura > Pipidae > Xenopus > Xenopus laevis. The sequence goes on along the minus strand of NC_054371.1, from coordinate 211,947,032 downwards.
GTCATTCATTTCAACTTATATTACTCAGTTCTACCTGTTACTTTAATGATAACTAAGCCTACTCTTTTTTTCTAAAGCAACTCATTTTTTTAGATGTGTTAATATGCTTTTAGCTATTAATACTGTTATCAAAAATAAGCATGCTTAATTTCCCTAAAAAATATACACAGGATTACAGGATGGTTGGTTGAAACAGCTCTTTGAGCCTTTCCATATTCAGGTGGACAGACATTATGGTTGAATTACAGGTAAACTTAATTAAATTAATTACTGGTAAAGGTGTTGTGCCATGTTTGGCTGGTCATAAACATTGAGATCTGCATGTTTGGCAGATTTCTGCTGGATTTAGCCACCTACATGTTGGGGCAAATTGGACTGATCTGATTTGATCATACTGTGGGCGTACTAATACTCATATGCTAATGTTGTCCTTATCCAATGGGATATTCTGACCAGGCCCTCCTGAGAGTCCCATACATAGCCCAATAAACTGTTGGCTGAAGATAGCAGCTTATATCGACCCGTGTAAGGTCACCTCTAGTGAAAAAGTTGTATAGTATTGTATAGTGAATGTGATATGAAATATAACAGAAGTGATAACGTTATTGGCAAAATAATCACATTAACAAAGATGATCACTAAGTTTTCAGAACATTTCAGTTCCTAAAAAAGATGCTTAGTGTGATTCAACTTTACACCAATTTTTACTAAAAAAGTTTTGGTTCATTTCAAAATATAACTAATATTACTTTACCTCTTCCTAGGCTCTTTAGTTATGTACCTTATGTCCCACAAACCCAATCCAATGACTGGAAAGGAGAGAGTAAATAAAATCCCCTCATAAAACTAGAAAGGTGCATATTTCTTTTAAAAAATATATCTATGGGAGTATGTGTGCATATTTATGGGTGCCCTGATATCAGAACACACCATTAATAAAGATATAATCTACAATAATGTGCAGAGGAAAACATGTATATGTATATACAAAGTCACTTAAATAGAATACATACCAATAACTTACACGGCCTGTGTGTGTGGCAAAACTTGAATGTATATACTTAGAAAAAATTGCACTCATGGGTCTTATCAAACTGTCCAACACATGGTTTATTAGTCAACCTTCCAGTTTATAACTTAAACCTTAGCCAGCAATAACCTGACAAAGACTTAAGCTATAAACTGGAACAGTATCCATATAATACAGGCAGTGAGAAAAATGCAAGGAAGGATAGTCAGGTTTTATTATAGGGGATTCAATTATTAGAAAGGTGGATATAATAATCTTTCGTATGGACCCTTCACGCCGAACTGTCTGCTGTTTGCCTGATGCTAGGGTTCAACGTATATTCCCCAAATAAACTAACCCAACATAAGCAGTGGTGTTTGGAAGACTGGCTATCATTGATCTCACCTACATGTATTTCATTGTTTCTTAACCTAGTTCTCAGAGGATAAAAATAAATTAATGAAATAAGCTTTTTGACCAACATTGGTTTAGAACCTGTTGTTCACTCCTTATACTACATCTTATACCAAGATATCCATTATTAGTAGTGATGGGCGATAAATTCATGAAAATCGTGAATTTTTCTTGAAAAAAAAACTTGAAAATCAAACATTTTACCAAAAAAATAGTACAATCCGAACGTTTTCTCTAAACAATCTAGCAATTTGAAAGTTTTTACAAAAAATTTGAGCAATTCGAACGTTTTCACAATAAAATCGAGCCATTTGAACGCTTTCACTAAAATCTAGCAATTCGAAAGATTTCACTAAAAAATCAAGTAATTCTAACGTTTTTCACTATAAAATCGAGCAATTCAAATGTTTTTACAAAAAAATCGAGAAATTCTGAAGTTTTCACTATAAAATCGAGCAATCTGAAAAATTGAGAAATGCGGCATTTTTTCGCAGGAGACTTGCTATTTATTCACCGCCGGCGAAACACAGAAATTCGCAGCAAATTCGTGCCAGGCGAATTTATTCGCCCATCACTAATTATTAGATAATATTGATGGAGACCCAACTGAAACAGCATGGAGATTAATTTTGGGTAACTACATAGATAAAGAATTGCTGCTGTTGTGCCATAATCTGCTAATATTCAGTATGTTCAGGGAGTGCAATGTAAGATCCTTAAAGGGATACTGTCATGGGAAATTTTTTTTCCCCAAAATGAACCAATTAATAGTGCTGCTCCAGCAGAATTCTGCACTGAAATCCATTTCTCAAAAGAGGAAACAGATTTTTTTATATTCAATTTTGAAATCTGACATGGGGCTAGACATATTGTCAGTTTCCCAGCTGCCCCAAGTCATGTGACTTGTGCTCTGATAAACTTCAATCACTCTTTACTGCTGTACTGCAAGTTGGAGTGATATAACCCCCTCCCCCCCCAGCAGCCAAACAACAGAACAATGGGAAGGTAACCAGATAACAGCTCCCTAACACAAGATAACAGCTGCCTGGTAGATCTAAGAACAACACTCAATAGTAAAAACCTATGCCCCACTGAGACAGATTCAGTTACATTGAGAAGGAAAAACAGCAGCCTGCCAGAAAGCATTTTTCTCCTAAAGTGCAGGCACAAGTCACATGACCAGGGGAAGCGGGGAAATTGACAAAATGTCTAGCCCCATGTCAGACTTCAAAATTGAATATAAAAAAATCTGTTTGCTCTTTTGAGAAATGGATTTCAGTGCAGAATTCTGCTGGAGTAGCACTATTAACTGATGCATTTTGAAAAAAACATGTTTTCCGATGACAGAATCCCTTTAAGGAAAGGACCAGTCATCAATCAGTATGAAATTATAAAGGATTAGCAGCAGCAATCCTATACATTTTGTTCATAAGGACATAGTCATTGTACTAAACATAAGTCTGCACCAATCCTATACAGCCCTATTATAGCCCTATATATTCACATACAATTATTAACGGCTGTTATTGGTGGATAGGAAGACTATACAAGGAAAGTGTATTTTATCTGCCATCAAATTCTATGTTTTTATAAGTCTCAGAGTTTGAGAGTCAAGCGTACAGCATAGTTGGCAAGACAGCTTTAAGAACTATATCTGTTTGCCATTATAAATAAGAAATAGAATTAAAATGAAACTTGGATATTAAGGTTCCCCTTTATGGAGGGAATATTATGTTCTTTTCCTACTAACCAAATTATTATCATAGAATGAACATAGCTATAACGCATTTCAATCATTTATTTTTTATTGCAAAGACACATTTTTTTTAAAAAAAAAAAACATTTTGCAATTTGGAATATAATAATATAGTAATGTCTTTCACAAGTCAAGAAAACAATTGATTTTATAGAACTTCTAGTGCTCACTGGAGTCATTTGGGGCTTCCTGCGGGGTAAGGTTTAAAGGGAACAATATATAATGTGTTTCTTAAATTAAAACATATTCTAATCATTCAAAAAACAAGGAACGTGGTCTTTTTCATTAATTGCACGGCACAGATTGATAAAGAATTAAGTAAGTTTGTTAATAGATGCACTAAAGGATTTTGCTTTAAAAAATGGACAATTTTCTTGTTTCCTGTCTTTTATCTTTTAATCTTCTGCGGATTCCAGCAATCAGACAGAACATTAATGGCAATGCAATAAAGGCAAAAGACGGAACATTAGCAAAGCATAATATAATAAAGAAGGCACCAATGAGTTTGTAGTCTGCATCAAATTAAGTCCTTGTGTGGTTTAGCCAGACTAATACAATTGCCCCTGGATTGAAGGATTTCCTTAAATTATGGCACTGGGTGTCCCTCCTGTTTTCTATTTTGTGCAGCACCTTATATTGGGGGCCTCTCTAAGAAAGCTCATACCTTACATGAATATCCTGGAATCGTTATTGTGAATTTGCCCTTGCACCAAATAAATGGAAGTCAAGTAGGAGAATCGTCTAACAAAAGTCAAAATAATCCTGAAAAACCTCAACTTTAGTGATGAGCGAATAAATTCGGCTGGCACGAATTCGCAGCGAATTTCCGCGTTTGCCGCCAGTGAATACATTCGCAAATCTCCTGCAAAAATTCTCTGGTGAAAATTTGCCATTGTTAATTTCCGATTTTCATGATTTTTTAGTTGAAATGTTCGAATTTCTCGATTTTTTTGTGAAACGTTTGAATTTCACGATTTTTGCATGAAACCGTTCAAATTTCACGATTTTTGCGTGAAAACATTAGAATTTTAATTTTTTTTTGTGAAAATGTTCGAATTTCACGATTTGATTGTGAATTTCCCGATTTCCCGATTTTTCGCGAATTATTCTCCACTTTGGCGAAGCGAAACAGGAGAAATTCGCTCATCACTTCTCAACTTGCATACTTATATAAGGTTGACTTTCAGTGCCAAATTCAAAGAAAAAGGCCCTTCTAAATCTGGTTTGATGCCTGATGTTAGGTCCAGGAGTGTAGCTACAGAGGAAGCAGGTTCTGTGACTGCAGGGGGGGCCCCAGAGATATAGGGGCCCCATGAGGCCCTCATTACTGAGCAATCTCAACATATATTGGCAAAACATGTCAACCTCTGTTGTGGCCTATAAAATGAATTTGTGGTGGGGCCCAGTAACATCTACATCTACTGTCTTACTGTGTTAAGTTCATTGGTGGGCTCTAATTGGCTGTTATTGTGGTTATTGACTCCTGGTCTGTCCCTTACCATTCCTGATTGTTGCCTGCCTAGACTTGCCTGTGTTATTGATTATGATATAAATATACTGAACACTGCGTAATAATAAAACAGTACCTTGTACTCAACTAAGATATAATTAATCCTTACTAGAGGCAAAACAATACTATTGGGTTTAATTTGGAGATCCAAATGGAAAGACCCCTTTTTTGAAAACCCAAGTTTTCAGACATTCTGGATAACTGATCCCATACCTGGACTCGTGATTGTGAAATATAAGCTTGAGTCATTCATATGTTAAAGGGATACTATTATGGAAAAACATGTTTTTTCCAAAACATCGGTTATTAATGCTGCTCCATCAGAATTATGCACTGAAATCCTTTTCTCAAAACAGATTTTTTAATATTCAATTTTGAAATCTGACATGGTGCTAGGCATTTTGTCAGTTTCCCAGCTGCCTCAGTCATGTGACTTGTGCCTGCACTTTAGGATGGAATTACTTTTTGGCAGGCTGTTATGTCTCCTACTTTATGTAACTGAATCAGTCTCAGTGGGACTTGGCTTTTACTATTCAGTGCTGTTGTTAGATCTTCCGCGGAGCTGTTATCTTGTGTTAGGGAGCTGCTATCTGGTTACCTTCCCGTTGTTCTGTTGTTAGGCTGCTGGGTGGGGAGGGGGTGATATCACTCCAACTTCCAGTACAGCAGTAAAGACTGATTGAAGTTTATCAGAGCACAAGTCACATGACTGGAGGCAGCTGGGAAATTGACAATATGCCTAGCCCCACGTCAGATTTCAAAATTGAATATAACAAAATCTGTTTGCTCTTTTGAAAAATTGGAGTTCAGTGCAGAATTCTACTGGAGCAGCACTATTAACTGATGCGTTTTGAAAAAAACATGTTTTCCCATGACAGTATCCTTTTAATATATTTGTATTGTGATTGTGCATTGTACTGCCTCATTGTTGACCATCCTTTATTCCTCTGTAACTGTAACCTGCTCATTTCCGTCATTGTTATACACTGAACGGATCATTACCCTAGAATTTCTATGTATTGCCTCAGCCGTTAAACGTTTCACTGGAGCAGCACTAATACTGTCAAGATGTCATCAATAGATCAGGGTTACCACCGAGGAGAGTGGAAGGACTGAAGCAGTGATTCATGCACCACACAGCACTGACTCATACATTCTGTCCGTCCACATTAGCACCAAATATGAGCTGATGTTTAAATTGAAGGGGAACATGGTAACTGCTGGTTTCCTTTGTTATTCTCATATCAAAGTGTTTACATGTATATCCCCCCCACTGAAGGAGATTGGTGGGAAAAAAATATTGCAGCTATTTGTGGCCACTTTTCCCACTACATGCTTTCTCTTATTTATTAAAGGGGACCCATTGCCCAAAAAAATATTCCAAATGCTATTTTATAATGTTAGTAAAGCAAAATTAACTTTAATTACACTATATAAATTATTTGAATCTTGTTTCCTCCAGTCTGGGAATTCATAATTATAGCAAGCAGGCAGGAGCTATTTTGTGGACACAGTTATTAAGACAAGTCTTGTATCATCTCAGAATCTTGTTTGTGCACCAGAATGGGGGGCCTGATGTCCATCCCCATGTCCTGGTTACACAATTAAATGGTAAAGAGAACTGGGGGAATGTGGGGAGAGCAGTGACATCTAGGAAGTGCTGAATGGAAAGTGAAAGTAATTGCTTGCCCCGCCTCTTGCCTAAGGCATAGAGGAGGGGCAGCCAATATTTGATTGACAGCTGAGATTTTTAAATGCATTTACAACAGCTATGAACCTTTTAATGAAAAAAAGAATTTGGATTTCATGTTTAATTTGAAAAGGACTTTTATTATACAGCTTTTTATGTCTGGGTGACAGGTCCACTTTAAGGAAAAAAATGCAAAGGCACAAATTGTAAAAGAAATGTTCTGTTCTTTTACTTTTAATGTCCCTGATTATTAATACACTAGAGTTTATTATTAATTGATTATTAAATTCTGATGTAGAATGTACTGGTTTCTGAGCTGCCATGTAACATGAATCTTAATTCATTGTACATTCATCCTTGTACAGTGTACGCCGGCCCATATCCACACCCCGATTGTTCCATTTGCCTCTTCTTCCACGCGCGCGTGGTGGCCCGAGTGCACGCCTGTGCACTAGTGTGCGGCGGGGAGGTGGCGCGGTGTGAGGGGGGCCCTGAACAGCAGCCCCGGGCCCCCCAGTCCTTCCCTTTCCTTGTATTGTGGCTTTTATATTCGATATACAGGTATGGGACCTGTTATACAGAATGCTCAGGATAGGCGGTTTTCCGGATAATGGATCTTTCCATAAATCCATACCTTAAGTCTACTAGAAAATCATGTAAATATTAAATAAACCCAATAGGCTTGTTTTGCCTCCAATAAGGATTAATTATATCTTAGTTGGGATAAAGTACAAGCTACTGTTTTATTATTACAGAGAAAAGGGAAACCATTTTTAAAAATTATTTGGATAAAATGGAGTCTATGGGGAAGGTCTTTCTGTAATTTGGAGCTTGGGTTTCTGGATAATGGATCCCATACCTGTAAGCTGTATAGTGTGAGTCGGTCCCTAAGCTCAGGTAAATGACGGCAGCCCAGAGCAGTTATGAGCAAAACTGTCCTATTTTGTTTTTCAATAAGAAATTGCAAATGGTGACAATACAGTTAAATCTTGTTAAATGCATTAAGATTAATGGACATTTTTTTTCATGTTTTTTTTTTTTCTTACACTAAATACATTGGAGCCAATAGGCATTTTTTCTTTGCATTCTTTGTCATGCCAAATGTTTTGGAATCATTGGATATTTTTTTTCTTGCATTTTTTTTCTTGTGCCAAATGCACTGGAAAAAAAATGACAACTACATTTGTTCTATGCAGGGGATACAGTTTGCCAGTCAAAAAGGGAAAAGGCTACTAGGATACTCCTCCAGATCCAAAAGGTACATCAAAATACAAAAATAAATATCCTGTATTCCTGTCTCAAGGACTGTTTGTATATTTTCCTTTTAATTTGAATTTTTGAATATATGTATTTTTATGAAAGTATTTGAGTTACTTTTTTTGTGGTTCAAATTCATCAAGGACCTTTTTTCCCCTGCAATTTTTTTTCCAGCAAAAAAGAAAAAAAAAAGTGCAAATGTGTGAACATTTTTGGCACACATTTCTTTGCAAATCTGTCTCTTTATCAGAGAGTGTGCTGTGAATCATCAGGAAAGAAGACTGGGGGCCTAATAGGTCATATTCATAGGTTCAGATCCTCCCTGCTAACAGGATCTGGATGCCTTGGTATGGGATCCATTATCCGGAAAGCTCCGAATTGCAGAAAGGCCATCTCCCATAGACTCCATTTTATCCAAATAATCCAATTTTTTAAAAATGATTTCCCTTTTCTCTGTAATAATAAAACAGTACATTGTACTTGATCCAGACTTAGATATAATTAATCCATATTATAAACAATTGGTTTATTTAATGTTTATGTGATTTTCTAGTAGACTTACGGGCAGATTTATCAAGGGTCAAATTGAAAAATCTATTTTTTAAATGTTCATTTTGAGCTAATTTTAGTGTACTTTGACTAGGGAACAGTCGAAATTCAATTCCAATTATAAACAATTGGTTTATTTAATGTTTATGTGATTTTCTAGTAGACTTACGGGCAGATTTATCAAGGGTCAAATTGAAAAATCTATTTTTTAAATGTTAATTTTGAGCTAATTTTAGTGTACTTTGACTAGGGAACAGTCGAAATTCGATTTGAATTTGAAAATTTGAAAATTCAATTATCGAAATTTATCATGTACTGTCTCTTTAAAAATTCGATTTCGACTATTCACCATCTAAAACCTGCCGACTTCCTAGAACCTATTATGAGTCAATTGGTGGAAAATCAAAGTTTTTTTTCTGACAATACTTAGAATCGAATTTGATTGAATACGATCCGAATTCGTTTCTAACGATCCAATACAGCCTATTCACCCGACTTTCATAAATGAGATTTTTTTTAATAAATTTCGTTTAGTCTTATTTTATTAGAATTTCAAGTTGAATACTCCCATCACCTCAAAATTCGACCCTTGATAAATCGCCCCCCCCCCCATGTATGAAGATCCAAATTATGGTAAAACCCCTTATCTGGAAAACCCCAGGTCTCGAGCATTCTGGATAACAGGTCCCATGGCAATCTCCAATAACCGTACTTTCTAAACATCTATCGTGTTTCTTTTTTATTTCTTTCCTTTTTTTTTAAACGTTTCTTCTTGTTTCATGTTTTTCTTGGCATAATCACTGCTTGCTTTCTGGTTTTCCTAAGCAGATTTATAACAATATACTTGAGTTTCTATTCTCTCTTCTAAATTGCTCTTTCTTTGGTTTCTGACTTTCCTTTGAAATATTTATACCTGGAGTCATTAGCTTTAACTCCGCTTGCAAAGCCACAAAGAGACGCGCGGACAAAAGATGCAGATATTTTTTTTTTTTAAAGGGGCCTCTTGTGTGAGTTACACTGTGGAAATATAATCTGTACATGCCAGGTGTTTTACTGGAAGGTATTTTATGCATTCAGCTATCGTGTGGTACAGTTTTTCTATTTGCTTGTATGTGTCCTGCCCCGAGGAGCTGAGATAAAGTGAGTTACAGGACCAGACTGAAGTAATGCACCCCATTAAAAAACACTAAAACAGAAATAGACCGTGAAAGCCTTCAGAAATACATATTAAAAATGCCTCCTTCAACCTGTCATTCATTCCAACATTTACTAAGAGATTCATTCGGATGGTTCTGCTAGACCTGCTGGATGTGCTATGCCCGGCCCTTGATACGTGTGTCATCTGCAACTTATTATTCCTTTCTCTCCAACCAAGAAACATGGGTTTTGTTCCACCGGTCTACACTATAAAAGACCTCCCAGACTGCCCCTCTTTTTAAGCTTCATTTCTGGATTTACTAAGATTCAAAAATAATACACAACTAAAGTATATTTATTCTGCAAGCTTAAAGGGAACTCAGGATAAATGTCTTGTAATCTGAATTGTTAGTCAGTTCCTTGTGTGCATTGCACGCCTGTAATCCATGCTCTGCTTAGAAGCTTTCATTGGTTTTTTTTAGCTATAGTTTGTATTGTGCAGCTGTATATACTAAGTCCAATTGCAGTCTTCGTGAATTCATTCTAACTCTTCTGCAACAAAATATGAGGACTGAAAATATGAAGGCAAATAGGATGCTGTTCCATTTATTCGTGTCCTAATACTCAGTTCCTAGATGATTTTGGATGAAATAAGTGCCGTAACTATAGAGAGAGCAAAACTATAGAGAGAGAGCAAAAACAGGCAGCTGATTGGACGCAGGGTGGACGGGATGACAGTTGGAGATTGCTGTGCACCAGGTCCTTAAAAAGATTTTTTTTTGCAGGGGGGCACACTCTACTTACGCCTCTGGATGAAATCACTATAAAAATGTGAGACTTTCAAAAAATCAAAAGGATTAGTTTATTAAGACGTAAGCTCCCATATGTAATAAAAAGCACTAAAACTGCCCAGGAGCAGTAACCCATGGCTACCAATAAGTATACTTTTAACTTAAATTTAGTGCCTTTAAATGACCAGTAACATCAAAAAATGAAATTGTTTTAAAGTAATAAAATTATAATGCAGTGTTGCCCTGCACTGAGAATGCTTCTGTCTGGGGTGGGGGCCTCGAGGCAATAGCCCTAGTGGGTCCCGGGGCCTCCAGTCCGACGCTGCCCAAGGAATGGCCTATTGAAACACATACTCATAGGCTGAAGTCACTGGGGCACATTTATCAACACTGGGCATATTTGCCCATGGGCAGTAACCTATGGCAGCCAATCAGTGATTAGCTTTTTAAAGCCAGCTGCAAGTAGAGCAATGGATGCAGCTATTTGATTGGTTGCCATGGGTTACTGCCGATGGGGAAATTTGCCCAGTCTTGAAAAATTACCCCCACTATCCCTAAAAAAGCCAAAAGGAAAGGGGAAAATATCAATGCAGCACATGGGACTCAAAGTCATTTATGAACACTGGGAAAATTTGCACCTGGCCAGTAACCCATGGTATCCAATCAGATGCGGGCTTTCATTGTTGTACCTGCAGCTGGTTTATAAGGTGCAAATTTGCCCAGTGTTTATAAATGAGCCACACTGAAGGGTTAATATATCAAAGTTCAAAGCTTCTGTAGCATGAGGTCCTGTATTAAAGGTTGATAACTTAACGTCTAGGCCAATTCTTCCAACAGGGCTTGTTTTTGATGGCACTATAATTGCACTGGGTCATCTCTGGTTGTGGGGAAAATGACCCTTTGTACACTACACATGCAGTTGGAAATGAGCCCTAATACAGGTATGAAATCTAGGGGCGTATTTTCCATATAGGCACTAGAGGGCCTGTTCTTAGGGAGGCAGCTTTCATGGGGCGGCCCTGAGATGCCTTTATGGTAAGTGAAATTAACACAACCCCCCTTCCCCTGCTACCGGGCACTTTCTCTTAAAATCCAGAGGAAGAGGTGTGGGGTAGGGGGTACCGGGCGATGAAGGAGCAGAAGTGAAATCACGGTGCATTGTGATGTCACATATGCCGACGTCACTGTGCATGAGCCAATGGGCATAAGGAGGTCCCAGCAGACTTCTGCACTGAAATACATTTCTCAAAAGAGCAAACAGATTTTTTTATATTCAATTTTGAAATCTGACATGGGGCTAGACATTTTGTCAATTTCTCAGCTGCCCCAGTCATGTGACTTGTGCCTGCACTTTAGGAGAGAAATGCTTTCTGGCAAGCTGCTGTTTTTCCTTCTCAATGTAACTGAATGTGTCTCAGTGGGACATGGGTTTTTACTATTGATTGCTGTTCTTAGATCTACCAGGCAGCTGTTATCTTGTGTTAGGGAGCTGTTATCTGGTTACCTTCCCATTGTTCTTTTGTTTGGCTGCTGGGGGGAAATAGGGAGGGGGGTGATATCACTCTAACTTGCAGTACAGCAGTAAAGAGTGATTGAAGTTTATCAGAGCACAAGTCACATGACTTGGGGCAGCTGGGAAATTGACAAAATGTCTAGCCCCATGTCAGATTTCAAAATTGAATATACAAAAATATGTTTGCTCTTTTGAGAAATGGATTTTTTTCCCATGACAGTATCCCTTTAAGGATTCATTATATGTTAGTTGGGATCAAGTACAAGCTACTATTTTATTATTACAGAGAAAAAGGAAATCATTTTTAAAAATTAACACTATTTGGATAAAATGGAGTCTATGGGAGACAGCCTTTCCGTAATTCATAACTTTCTGGATAATGGGTTTCCGGATAGCTGATCCCATAACTGTATGTATTTTTGAAAGTTAATGCATAGGTGACTGAGACAATGAAGTACAGGATTTGTAAATGATATCCAACTTGCCTGTAATAATAGTTACATAGTTACATAGTTACATAGTTAAATTGGGTTGAAAAAAGACAAAGCCCATCAAGTTCAACCCCTCCAAATGAAAACCCAGCATCCATACACACACCCCTCCCTACTTTTAATGTGAATATCTTTGGTTTTAAAGGTTATCCGCTGGCCAGCAACTCCCAATATGCGCTGGGGGCGTCAGAATATACAGGCGTGAGAAGCTGATGCTTCGGTTATGGGGCACCTTCTCCGTGTTAGATTGATTTTTACAGCCAAAAATTTCCCCTTTGATCATGGAATCTCAGTATGATTTATTTGCAGTATTTCATCATTCCTACCTGCGTGCATTTACTATAAAACCAGCTGCCTGTAAATAAAACACAAAAACCAAGGTTATACAGTAATTGCGTCCATGCGCCGTATGCAGCCATTATGGAATTAAAAAAAACATTTTAATCCCTCCCAAACGCTACAAACAATCAATTTTGTTGTTTGTGTGTGCGTGTGGCTTGTGTGGGTTCCTTCGAGCTTCTTTTTTTTTTTTTTTGCATGTTTGTCATACATTAAGGAGACAAGGGAAACAAAGTGAAGAAGAGAAATAAACAAACTCTAATTAGTGATAAAAAGAGGCTGGAGACAAGAGATTTCATCTGTAACTAGTTCAAGAGTATCAACACATATGGAAGCCAGGACTGCTATTCATGGAATACATTATACACAGATCTTATACGTGTGAAACAATAAATCAAAATCCCAGGGACCGCCCGTTGATATGACTTTACATACTTGTAAGCCAAAATAATTTTTTGAGTCAGAGATATAATGTATAGGAACGCTTTATAGGCAAACCCATTTCTAACAGATCATGAGTAATGATGCGCGAATTTGTCCCGTTTAGATTCGCCGAAAAATTCACGAATTTCCTATGAATGGCAATAAATTTGCAAAATGCATTGAAGTCAATGGGCGTCAAAATGATTTCGATGCCCACGACAATTGTTATATTTATTGGCTATTTTGGCCAAATGCATTAAAGTCAATGGGTGTCCGAACAATTTTCGACAATGTTTATGCATGCGACTATATATATGTGGCAGATGTCAGCTGTGAATTTTCGAGGCAGTTTTGCGGATTTATTCAATTGCGGCAAAACGCAAGTTTATTCACCCATCACTAATCATGAGAGTTTGGTTCTATGGACCAGCTTCTCCTAATATGTAATTTTCCCAGTAAATTATTAGTATTAAAAGGCATATGTTATATCAATAGAGTAAAACTGTCATATAAAAGGTTAAATGTGACCCTGAACATGATATCACAAAATTACAAAATTTGGTGAAGGCTTAATTTTTGCAATGAAAGATATATGGACTGATAGGATTAGAGATAGACGAAAGATAGATAAGTAGATAGATAGATAGATAGATAGATAGATAGATAGATAGATAGTTAGATAGATAAATACAGATAGATAGATAGATAGATAGATAGATAGATAGATAGATAGATAGATAGAGAGAGAGAGATTGATTGACAGACAGACAGACAGACAGATAGATAGATAGGTAGATAGATAAATAGATAGATAGATAGATATAAATAGATAGATAGATAGATAGATAGATAGATATATATAGAGAGAGAGAGAGAGAGAGATAGATTGATAGACAGACAGACAGACAGATAGATAGGTAGATAGATAAATAGATATAAATAGATAGATGGATAGATAGATAGATATAGATATATAGATAAATAGATATAAATAGATAGATAGATAGAGATAGATAGATAGATAGATAGATAGATAGATAGATAGATATAGATAAATAGATAGATAAATAGATAGATAGATAGATAGATGATAGATAGATAGATAGATATAGATAAATAGATAGATAGATAGATAGATAGATAGATAGATAGATAGATGATAGATAGATAGATATAGCTTGTCAAGGAAACTTAGGTCGGTGCTTGATAGTTTATAGGCCAGACATAGACTGTGCAGTGAGCTTATAGACCTAGACATTTGGTATATTTAATTAGGTCCTTGACTCACAAAGAAGGGAGATTAAAATCATCCTGCTGTTTTATGTGTTTATTTAGGTTCAATGAGTCGGTTAGTTCAACCTGATGACCTATGAAGGGACTGTCTGCTTCCAGTATCAGCTTTTTTGACATCTTAGATAAATCACTTTGTCATTATGTGGAATATTCTGTAGGCAGTATGTAAATACCAAATATAAATATATATACCAAATATAAATACCAAATATAAATATAAATTCCACGGATATTGAACCCAAGGTGTAGTAGTTCTTGCTAAACTACTACTGCCAACATCCCTCAACAGGCTGGGCATCCCTAGTGCAAAAGAACTGATATGTTAACCCTTAAACAAAATTTTCAGAATCTTGTGATGTTTTATATTTTCATTAAATTCCACTGCTGTCATCTGTACTTTAAAGAACTCCAGAAGAGAATTCCGCAGTTTTCCCTGCTTGCCCAGCAATGAATATGCAAGGAACTCTAAGGAGAGCTAATACAATTTTGGCAAAGATTAAAACCTTCTTTTAATAAAAAAAACTATGCTAGTGGAGGGGAGGAATAAACGAATGAAGAAATTAAATTATTTGCAGGCATGTTTATAATAAGTCTGCAGAAATATTTTGATTTCATTTCCTCACCCTAAATAAAGCAGTCTTGCAGAAGGAGGGCGAAAAATTCTCTACTCGACTATCAACTCTTTAACTAATCACAATCATCATAAAATGTTATGATACTGGAAAACATTTTTAATAATAATAAGGCCCGTCACAACACGTGGCCAGAGTCACACGGAGGTCAGACATGGAATAAGCGATTTTCATAAAAGGGGAAAAGATCGTATCATCCCAGTTTGACAGTTTCAAATCACATGGCTTCTGACTGAATAACAAATGCTGAAATGTTGCTTTTTATCGTGCTTTTATTTCAAGGCACTAAAATCCAAAATTCTGTGTTTTTTTAATGTGGCTATTTTATATTAAAAATATTTTTACAAAAATAGGGTGAGATATTGTTAAATAAGGAAAAGCACAATTCACAGGGGGTGCCAATATATTATGTACACAATCAATAAGTGTTATCCAAGGGCTAGGGCTCCTTCTAGGAAAAAAATGCCCTTTCCTGGGGGGAAAACATAATGCAGCAAAACACTGCCAATTTATCTACAATTTCTAGGCATCCTTAGTACAGACTTAAAGGGGATATTTACAGGGTTGTACTGGGCTGGCGGGACACTGGGAAAAAAACCTTGTGGGCCCCATTGGCTCAGACCTGCTCCCTATAACCTCCTGAAACTGTGGGCTCCTAAACCACCCTCCACCTCGATCAATAACAGAAAAACAGGTACGTGATGGAGGGTGGAGGGGGGTGGCAGCCGGGTCAGGTAGCCCATGGGGGGTGTGCAGGCCCCTGATACGCCAGCCCCAGTGGGCCTACCCCCCCCCCCCGCCAGTGCTGGTCATTTATTAAAGAAGTGAAGGGGAAAGAAGTGCAGAGTGTTAAGGGGCAAAGGAGCCTTAGTGCTAATTCAGCAAACACTTCTTCCCCCGGTGTGGCTGTGGTTTGGATCATGTGCCAGCCCTGTTCTCAGGCCAGGATTTATGGAGAGGCCACCAAGGCCCGGGACTAGTGTGGCAGGATTTTAGGGGGGTGGTGTGCTGCCCAACCACACCCACATTGGTTCAAAAACACTGGGGATGCTCAGGAGATACAATAGTTTTTAAAATCTCCTGTTCGCCAATCCCCATTGCTCTGGGTTCCGATGATGAAAATTTGTGTGAATAAAAGAGAAGGAATGGGTGTGACCAACGGCAGCGGGCCTAGGGTTGCCCCTATGTAAATCCGGCCCTGCCTGTCCTTACTGAAAAGGGCCACAAATTCGATTAAAGTGGGTAAAGATACCATATGGTGCAGCATTAATGCAGCAAAGTGCCTTTTGTTTGAATAAAGGCACTTTGCACTATTACCTCTGCGCCTTATGGTATCATTACCCACTTTATTCGAATTTGTGGATTTCATACTCTGGATGGAAGCAAGGGTTCTGATACCCGGATAACAGACCAAGGGTAGAAAAAGGGCCCCATTGTGGTCTGCATCTTTAAATTGCATGTCATTCAGGACTGGTAGGGGGTTGGATGGGGGAATATAGCACTGATGTATACAATACGTTCTAATTTCTTTGTCACTCTGTGCTCTGCAGAGACCTGGAGCACTTCCGTAAGGCAGATAGGCACTCTACACAATTAGGCTTAACTTATACTTTAAGTATTCAGCCCCAATAATGTAAAATTTGCAAAGGCCAGCATCAGACTGGAGGGGGGGGTCGGGCCCTTAATGACCTCATTAAGTTCTTACACACACCCCTGGGACCCCCCGTCACCTCCATGTGCCCCTCACCCCAGTCCACCTCCCCCCCAGCGTGTACCTTCTTAACTAATCTTGCAGATGTGATCAAGGCATAAGTGAACAGTTTGGAGCTGCTGTCTGGGTTGGTGAGGGCCCACCGGCTTTACTCCTGGTATCCCTTCAGCCCTGTCCAACCCTGGTAAAGCCTGGCAGGCAATAACAGTTTCAAGTGTTTTGTATAAGCATGGTGCTGGGGTTGGGTTGTTGACCTTTAGGCAAACTGTTGTCCATCCTATGACACTAAATGATTTAATGATATGATAGCATTTTGTGTACCCTACCAGTTGTATGCCAAACTCCTACTCCAAAGCAAGATTATCTGTGATTGGATAGCGTGCACAACATGCCTGTAACAAATGTCATCATTGTGGGCCCCACAGAAGACCCTCTTCAGAGCAATATAAACCACCCATCACATTGATGACTATGAGTCATGAATCTTTCCTTTACTTTTTTGAGACATCTGCACTGACTGCTCCCCACTAAGCGATGTGTAGGGTAATTACTGGACAGCTTTGCATGGAAACTCTGATTTTTCTGGAACAAATAGCTCTGTTGCCAAATTTGTTGTCCTTTTAACCTTTATCATTGCTTGGTTACATTTCTCTTTATCCAGCCATGGATTTTTATTCTTCGCCTAAAGGTGAGGTTAAAAGAACAATGTTTCGATTACCAGCCTCATGAGTAAAAACAAACATTTTACTGAATGGCGTATTCATTTCATTTGTTTTTCATGGAGCAGATCCTTTGTAGTTAGGCTTTTTTTTTTGCACCAAACAGGTCTTTTAGATAAGCATTTACTCTGAATGCGGAGTTAAGATTGAAAGATTGCATGTCAGCTTGCCGCAAAAATATGAAGAATTGTTTATCTTCTAGCTGCCAACCCACAGCATCACCAAAATACCATTTTATGTTCCACGTTTCTATTAAAAAACATTTCAGAGAAACAATTCTTTAAAAAGAAAGATTTGTTTTCTGATAGTCAAGGTCAGGGAGAGGATGCCAAAGATTAAATACACAGTGTATTCTGTTGAACATAAATTTAAGAAATGATTGTAGCCATGTTAACACGCTGATCTTTGAACTTTCATTAGCATATTACCTGCTAGTTTCCCAGCACCAATGAGGTCACTCTTCCGCCTATAACAACCGCCTTTTGCTTTGAGAGGAGCCCTACACTACTCGGATGCCACCAGATCAGGGAAAGAGTTCTGGGCAGGCAAGGGAACCAAACATTTACAGGAAGAATGGGGAACAAGGAGAATGGTCAAGGGACAGGCTGAGTCAATACCAATCAGGCAGAGCAGTATTAATTCAGGAGACAAGAGCGTAAGTAAGGTCACAGGTTGGGTCAATCACCAGTACAGAATTGGGTTATCGAAAGGATGGTCAAACACAGGCTAGGGTCAGGTCAGGCAGCAAACAAGAGAAGGTCAGTTACAGACGGGGTCAAGAACAGGTTAAACAGACTTTTAATTGCATCCAGGAACTATATAAAATATACCTACTTTGGGCAATGTGAATAGGGACATGGCACTTTCAAATTTGAATTTCATGCCAAGTGTGATAATGTCAGACACGGCTCTCGCGTCAAACCCTGGAAGTGGCGTGAGCATGCGGCAAAGAAGATTCATGGCACAAAGGAAGAAGAAGCGGCGGCCGGCCCCACCACACAGGTATTATTACAACAGGCTGACCAGCTGGGTGTGATTAGCCTCAGGTGTCTGATCAGTAGCCCTTAAAACCCAGGTTGGTCATTCTCTCAGGAGCTCTGATTGAAAATGTGAATTATTTGATTAAGACTATGGGAGACTATCAGAGCTTTCTGGATAAAAGAATCATTAATAATTAAGAAATAATTAATGAATTTAATAATCAACCCTATAGCATCAGCTTATACTGTTTCTCAACAGTCGCTCCAAGTCCACTGAGCATGTGCATTGTCACTGACACCCCAAACAAAATCCAAGATGGGAAATTCCTGTGACAACTTTGAAGGCCTAAACCATTACTACTATAAAGATGCTGAACATTTAGGCTGGTTTGGTAGGTTCATTATATAAAATATGGCATTTTTAGCCGTATTCATTTTCAGGCTGTAGTTCTCCTTTAAAACAACTCTTGGCACTTATATTCATTATTCTTTTCCATGTGTTTACGGAGATTATCTGTTAGCAAAAAGGCTCCAATGCAAGTTTAGACAAATATCACGAGTTGTGCATACCTCAGAAACCTCTGCACAACTTTAATGTGGGGTCTTGCCATCAAACATGAGCCATGGAGACAATCTACGTGGAACATCTCCAACATTTTGTGGATGTATAAATAGTCCTAGCTGCTAATCCGTTTGGGTGAGATAGCATCACAAAAGAGTTGGAGTAATGTGCCTATGCATTTTGCTTCTCTCATGTGAAATTCTCTCTCTAGTTATTAATTATTACTGTAATAAAACTGCATAATCTTACTGTAATAAAGGAAGCAAGAAAGTAATCATAAAATAATGGCCAGTAATGCTAATTATATGTATTTTTATTTTAATACTGACTGATGACTTAAGCAGTGCTATTTTTGACTCCCCTTCTCTGTTGTACAGGGCCAAAAATATAACATTTAGCTTAGTAACAGGTTGACCTATACTAGTTCAGGTTTAAGGGATGTTTGTGAAGAAATCATTTTATCATCATATTCATATCATCCAATCAGCAATTCGCTTGAATTGGTTACAATAATATCAGCAGGTTTGTTATATGTGTTTGCTGTTTAAGTAGCCCAACCAGCATATTCCTTATCTGAAAATGAACCTACATTCATGTTGGGTGTTTACCAGTGGGGGTGTTTGTTAGTGGGAGAGTTTTTTTTACATCAGGGATCCCCAACCTTTTGAACCCGTGAGCAACATTCAGAAGTAAAAGGAGTTGGGGAGCAACACTGGCATGAAAAATGTTCTTGGGGTTCCAAAAAAGTGTGATTGGTCATTTAGTAGCCCCTATGTGGATTGTCTACCAACATTGAGGTTCTGTTTGGCAGTACACCTGGTTTTTATACAACCAAAACTTGCCTCCAAGCCTGGAATTCAAAAATAATCACCTGCTTTGAGACCACTGGAAGCAAAATCCAAGGGGTTGGAGAGTAACATGTTGCTCATGAGCTACTGGTTGGGGATCTCTGCTCTACATGGAAGGGAGGGGTTTGATGTGCAACAGTCTCTTGGAAACATCTCAGAATTAAAGATTGCTGTGTATTCCAGAGCTTGATCAAAAATGGCTCCACAGCAGTCTAAAGGCAACATCATTTCAGGGATAGCTAAGAAAACAAATATGCATTCACCCTCAGATTTTTACCTTGATTCAACAAAGGAGAAGGAATACCATCTGGCTTTAGCCACAATAAATCAATTCAGGATTTCTGCTTTAAAAACAGTTGCTTTAAAGGAGAACTAAACCCCCATGTGATGTTACGTCTCCACTGGCCCCCCTCCATTGGCCTCCCTGCCTCCCCCCTGCACAGTCTTACCCCAGAATTCTGTCCCCTCTAGAAATAGTGACCGCACATGCAGAGTGAGCACAGAGGAGCTCACAGGAGCCATATTCTCCTCTTCGGTAATTCTCGTGAAGTGAGCAGCGCATGTACAGTTGGAGCAAACTTCCGATTCATGACAACCACGAATGCGCCAAAAGAGACAGAGATTACCAAAGGGAAGGAAGAAGACACAAAGCTTACCGAAGAGAAGAAGATGGCACCCATGAGCTCTGCTGTACTCACTCTGCATGTGCAGTCACTATTTCAAGAGGGAACAGAATTCTGGGGCAAGACCGGGCAGAGGGGAGGCAGGGAAGGGGCCAATGGAGGGGGGGGGGCAGTGGAGACTTAACATTGCGGGGGGTTTCGTTTTACTTCTAAGGAAAAATAAACAGTGAGGGCTGTGAATGAAGTCAGTACAATATGTGGAAACACTGGCCAATGTCATCCTTCTGGCTTGTTGTTGGAGTGGCAAAAAGAGAACAAAGCTATAACTATCTACATGTATTGTGTCGATACTATATTACTCTCGTATAAATGTGTGCTGCCTAATATTTAATAACTCAGTTTACTTTAGGCACCCATTGTACTTGTCTTCCAATAAGTAAGTAAGGTACCATTTATAACCCTCCATTTTCCATTTAGAATGCAGCGACCCTCTGGGTAAAAGGGGTCTGAATATAACCCTCTACCCCACAGCTGATTCTAGGGGTTTGGGGACTTCTCTTGTCAAAACCAGTGATGCTGGAATAGTACAATATTGAACACAGAACCTGCAGGATAGTAATTATGCAGTTTTTCTATTAACTGTGATGGAGCAGTTGAGCATGGGCTTTGATTTTCCCTCATAGTACCATGTGTAGTTAGGAACTTGACATGTACAATAAAAATGAGATTTCTAGCAGAAAATTGCTGCTTTAATCAGTAAATATAAACTTAAAAAGGCATTTGTTATATTCAGTAGAAAGGTATGAAGGCATAGTGCAAGAGGTGTTAAGTAGAGATTATCCTCCATCAACATTCTCGTCCACAGAATGAAAACTATGAATAAATAATATATGGCGTTCAAGGAACATTCCATCTCTGTATATATGTATTTATATACAATTTGAGGGAAGCAAGGCCTCCTCTAAAGATCGCAATAGAAATTATTTATCGGTCAGAAAAGGGTTGCGCTAGTGTGATATATTAATGGCTTCTTATGGTGATTCTTCAGCCAAGACAAATAATGCGGTAGCTCCTACTCCATGGTCCTAAAACCATAGATATACAATGAAGGAATGCACTGTGCAAACAATGATCCACCGCACTCATAACTCAGTTTGTGCATAAAAGCATGGAATTTATTTTGTTTATTAATGACCTTGTGGGCATCGTAAGTACTGTATCCATTTTTGTGGTTGATACTAAATTGTGTAAAACTATGAGTTCCATTCAGAATGCTGCCATTTTGCAGAGATTTGACTACACTGGAGAACTTGGCAGAAAACTGGTTTCAGTGTTGATAAGTGTAATGTCGAACTAGCTCAAATGCAAGTTATATGCTAAATGGTGGGTTGGGAGCCTCATTAAAGAAACAGTAACACCAAAAAATGAAAGTGTTTTAAAGTACTGAAAATATCACGTAGTGTTGCCCTGCACTGGTAAAACTGGTGTGTTTGCTTCAGAAACACAACTATAGTTTATATAAACAAGCTGCTGTGTGGTCATGGGGGCAGCCATTTAAGCACAGGATACACAGTAGATAACAGATAACTTCCTAAGTATCCCAATGTATACTACAGAGCTTATCTGTTATCTGCTGTGTATCCTGTGCCTTTTTTCCTTTTTCAGCTTTGAATGGCTGCCCCCATGGCTACACAGTAGGCTTTTAGTATAAACTAGAGTTTCTGCAACAAACATATGAGTTGTACCAGTGCAGCACAACAGTACGTTGTGTTTTTGTTACTTTGAAACACTTTTTTGGTGTTACTGTTCCTTTAATTGATAGGATTTGGGATTTTTTATGGATAATGTGTAATTCTAGGCAGTGACAGTCAGTGGCTTCTAAATGAATTTCTGTCTTGCATAAAAATATTAACTCCTGCTCTGTGAGAGAGAATACAATTCTGTGTAAGCAGATTCCCCTGGGACTTGGATGGATTCTGCTAGTCTTAGGGGTCCGTTTACTAAAGTGCGTTAAACATATTTCCACAATTTATAGACAGAATTTTCGCCAAATATGTTATCGCCAGTTTACTTACCTGCGGTAAATATTAATTTGCGAATTTTCTTGCGCAAGAATAATTGTTCGCCAGTTTTCGCATTCGCTGAAAATAACGCTACGTACACATTAACGCTTGGTTTACTAAACAGCGAAATGTGCTATAGACAAAATTAACGCCAGAATATTCGCAAACTTTTACCGCCACCTATGTAGTGGCGTAAAAGTATTTTTTTCGCCAGAAAATTCTCAAGGGGCAGGAAATATCCCATAATACTGGGGTTTTTTTTACCCATCATTCTTTGCTGACAGGAGACAGATCTGTAGCTATTGCTGACAGGATGTTTTGGCTTCTGCTTCTATCTGGTGCAACAGCAGCAGTTTCAGCTCAGTGGCGTATTATTGGCAGCGGCATCACAGTCCAAGGATTCGTCAGCCTCTACGCTTTTTTGGTTTCATTGTGATTGGCTACATTAAACTGATGCAGACATGTTAGATTGGTGTTACTCTGGTGATGTTGTTGGATGGTATAATCATCAGTCAATAAAGTTTATAAGTTTTAAAGATGCATTTCTGGCCATAAATGTCACAGTAAAAATTGCCACAATAACCGCCATAAAACAAGACAATTTTTTTCATAAATATTCGCAAAAACTTAATTTTTCGCCAGAAAATTCGCAACTCGCTAAAATTACCGCTAACGTAAGCTGGTTCCATAACATAGTTACCGCAAGTGATCGCAATGCAATGACTGAGCGTATCGCTGTGTAGTAAACTTAGTCGCTGCGAATATTCTGGCGTAAAAATATTCTCAGAGATAACATGCGGAAACTTAAAGTCAGATTTACCTCACTTTAGTAAACGGACCCCTTAGTCACTAATACCCCAGCCTTGAGGCAGAGCCACTTGTTTGGCTGCAAGAGCAGTTTTTTGTTTTTTTTTGGTGCTGTGGATTGGAGTTCTGACTCTTTGTGAGCTCAGAATCCACAGAGCTCATGCCAAATAAACTTTTTTTAACCCCTCAAGTAGTCTCCGGGTTAATGGAATTCTACGACAAATGGAATTGTATAGTGTATAAGCAATTTCTAAACATTTATTGAATGTAAGTTTTATAATCTCTAATATAATTGACAACTCGTTTGGTGCATTTTACAGTTCGTGCCAATGTGCAGCGTATGTCTTAAAAAAACGCTTTCTTCAAAAAAACATTCTTATGCAGGAAGAAGTCCACTTCTAGCATGTAAGTAGAATTCAATTTTGCCATGTAATATTTTTAGGATGAACAATATTATACAATACAAATATGAACTATCTTTCTAGCCACCAGAACTGGTTCAATTTAGAGATGTAAAAATGTATGTTGAATTAGATGTGTATTAGTGAGAATTGCACAAAATTAGCCACATATTACTAAGAAAATAATAGTACAATAGTCAATGTGCATGGTAATTTAAAGGCAACAAATATAATTTAGTTTCAGGGATAGCTAAGACAACAAATATGCATTCAACCTAAAATTTTTACTTTTATTCATCTTAAAGGAATACCATTTTTACAATTGGGGTTCCAAAAGTTAGGCACCCCCAAGTGACTACTTTTATTTACCTGACACCCCGGGCTGGTGCTTCTATCATTAGAAAACCTCACCGGCTTGGGGTTCTTCTAGCCAGCACCACGGAGCGATGCTCTTCATGTTTCTTGGGTTTTCACATTGGAGGGCAGGAGGCATCCTCACAGCTAGAAACCACTGGGTTTAGGGCATAGAAATGGCTGAGGGCACAGTATTTTATTTGTTAACATCCTATCAGCTACTGATTCCCAGCATTACTTACATATTGTTCTTAACTCATAGGCCACAGGGAAGTAGTTCAACTTAGTTCTCTTGTTAGTGTCCCTAGCATCCCTACACTGAGAGTACCCAGCGCATGTTTTATTTCCCACGCTTCTCCACTGAACATAGGTTAGTGAAGGAGCCATGGGCATAACCAACACCTGACCACCAGTTAAAAGAGGTCTTGTGGCATAGCTTCATCTTCCTGAGTAACACAAGGACTATTGGATCTTTTCCAACTTGTTTATAAAAGTAGCTTAGGGCTGTGTAACAGCATTTTGATGTTGCCCGAATATGGGCTCATCTACCAATAAGCTGCAAATTTGCTCCTAGGCAGTTACCCATGGCAACCTATCATAAGTCAGCTTTCATTATCACAGATCAAAGAAAAACACTGATTGGTTGCTGTGAAGAACCCTATTCATGAGTGAGTCACTTGAACTTCAAGCAAAAGTCTTTATTCACTATGCAAGATGCAGAACCAACGTTAGTATTAATGATTTCATTCTAACTAATTAAATACGTTTTTTTGGTTGAAGATACCAGCAGTCACAAACGGCTTGCAAAGGCGGTATTATTGGTCACAGGTGGTTTCATGTATAAGTTCCCAGAAGACCAAAGTGACTTATTTTTTTTCTCTGATGAGATGTGTAAACATGTCTTTTGAACTTAAATGGGATGTGTTGTAAAGGGATAATATACCTCTTTTGTGTTGGACATGCTGAGACATATCGTGAGAGTCTTGGGAACCTGTTGCCGCCTGGGTGTTTTCAACAAGAATTCCCATGGGTCTCAGAGAGCTTATAGCAGAGGGTTATAGCAGGTAGATGTGCTTAACAGTGATGGGCGAATCTGTTCCATTTGAAACGCATTGAAGTCAATGGGCGTCAAAATAATTTTGACATGCAATAATTTTGATGCGATTTTTATACGCGCGACTATTTTGTCCAAATGCATTAAAGTCAATGGGTGTCTGAATAATTTGGACAGGCGACAGTTTTATGAGAGTGACTATTCTGAGAGCGACTATACTGCTTGTATGTCCTAATTAGTGATGGGCGAATCTGCAGTGAAAAATTTTAGAATTTACAGTGAAATTCACAAAACTGCGAAAAATTCTCGAAACACATTGAAGTCAATGGGCGTCAAAATAATTTTAACGCACATCAATTGTGACAACAATTTTTATACGGGCGACTATTTGGTCCAAATGCATTAAAGTCAATGGCCGTCCGAATCATTTTAACGCTCAGCAATTGTTATGTGCGTGACAATTTTGACCTGCGACAATTTTTTTTTTGACGTGCTGGATTTTTCACTGGTGAATTGTTGCCACAGTTTCACAAATTAATTCACACGTGGCAAATACACCACAAATCCTTATCTGGCAAATTTATTCGACCATCACTAGTCCTAATCAGTAGGGATGGGCGAATTTTTTCGCCTTGTTTCGCCTCAAAAATTACGCCCATAGACTTATATGGGGTCGTGCGTCAAAAAAAAAAGTTGAGCGTCAAAACAAATTCGATGCGCGACAAAAATAGACTTTAATGGGCATCGGCGACATTTCGCTGGCGGCGAATTCTTGGCAAAACGAAACAGGTCAAATTCGCCCATCACTACTAATCAGTAGTTTGAACATCCTCTCAAGATGCCTGTACAAAACCGCACAAGAAGTCACCAAAGAAGTCACTGAAGAAGTCACTAAAGAATGCTGCTTATATAATAATACCATCACATCCCAAAAATGCTTCATTCATGCTGTTTAGCTGTTCACTTATGAGTTAACTTTTAATATGATGTAGAGAGTGATATTCTGAGACAATGTTCAGTTTGTTTTCTTTTTTTTCTTTTTTGTAGTTTTTGAGTTATTTAGCTTTTTAATCAGCAGCCCTCCAGTCCAAATTCCCCTAGCAACCATGCACTGATTTGAATAATAGACTAGAATATTAATATAAGAGGGCCTGTATAGAAAGTAATAAAAAGTAACAATAACATTAAATGTATAGCCTTACGGAGCATTTTTGTGACGTTAGGTATCCCAAACCCAGAACAGACCCCAAGGTCCCGGTCACGGCTCATTGTTCTACCTTCAACAACCGCCTTTCACTTGGGGAGGAGCCCTCCGCTACTCAGATGCCGCCAGGTCTTAATGGGAGAGGACCTAGGAGAGAGTTCTGGGTGAGCAAGGGAACTGTATGTGCAAACAGGAGCGGAGAATAGGAGCCAGGTCGATACCAATTAAGGAAGTGCAGTGCAAAGTCAGGAAGTAAGAACGTAGTCAAGGTCACAGGCCGGGTCGGTACACAAGCAAAAATAAACAGTATCCGAGAGATTGGTCAAAATTCAGGCAAAGGTCAGGACAGGCAGCAAACAGGACAAGATCAGGGACGGACACGAATGAACACACAGGAAATCACAGGCAGAAACTAGCAAAGTAGACCTACATTGGGCAAAGAACATTAGCTTGTGAGCGCTTTAAATATTTGAATTTTGCGCCGGTGCACGATTATGTGCATTATTTTTCAGACGCGAGGGAGAGAACGCCAGCGCACAGTGGCAGACTGCGGCAGGCGTCCCCGCTGCACCCCCACTTGACCACCAGGTATGTTCCTTACAATTTATTTTGAGATGGGTTCAGTGACCTCCATTTGAAAGCTAGAAAGATCGATCTATCTATCTATCTATCTATCTATCTATATATATATAGATAGATAGATATAGATAGATATATATAGAAAAGTCCAGGCAGGGTGCACTCAAAACCAGCAAACAAACGCCTGGGTGCAGGTTAAACAAAACATTATGAATCATTAATAACAAACCGCACTCCAAGGGCTTTTATCTGTGAAAAAAATTCAAAGAAACACTTTCCTGAAGACAGTCCGAGTAGAGGAGCCGAAAAATTGAAATAAAGTTTATTTTTTCACGGATAATAGCCCTTGGAGTGCGGTTTGTTGTATGTGTATATATATATATATCTATATATATATATATATATATATATATATATATATATATATATATATATATATATATAACAAACAAGGGAAAGTTGTGCTCACCACTATTTTTTAAAACCATTAGGTGGGGGTGCAATGAGGGTGTGACCACAAA